>NW_026848311.1:600000-1125276 GCF_030435595.1 Desarmillaria tabescens
CCGAGGATCGCTGTTGACAAATCGAATACATCGGAGTCGAATGACTTCGTCCGTCGTATATGGTCACCGAAGCCGCTCATTTCAGCAGGAGGATATACTCGGGAGAGCGCGATGCAGACAGTTGATAGGAAGGGCGATATCATTGCATTTAGAAGGTATTTCATTTCAAATGTGAGCCTCCCTTTTCTCAAAGTATTATTGGACAAAGCTAATGTCGTTGTATTCTCGATAGCCTGATTTTATGTGAGACTAAAGGTCAACGTACCGTACTGTATAGGGATTCTGGACCCAGAAAAAAATACAGGTTCAGTACGGGGTCTCTTGGCAGTATAGGCATTTTCCCTTGAAATTTGTTCTGATTAGTAATGACTTTGGTCCGGAAAATCTTGGAGTTCCATGGCACCGTCAAAACAACTGGCGGGCATGGTCACAACTCGTATCGTTGACAGTTCCAAGAATTTCCGCAGACGCAATAGAACATAGGGACCGGCCTGGCAACAGCGCAGGGCAGCGGCGAGCGTCTGGCATTGAACAGTGGTAAGTAAACTTCGGCTGTGAACTTTGAAGCGCAGAGTTCTATCTGGTTGCCATACCTGATCTCAGGCATCACTTATTGGTCCGGAACAACACCAACAAGTACTAGCCGTTTGTTCATCAATGAATATATAAATATTAAATAGCTACCTTTTAATATTCTGGTCAAAAAGCGGCACATTCTGAATCTCATTCGACATCGCCACCCCAGGCAGGATTCTCATTCACTTTAATAAGCCGTTAGAAACAGACATGGGCGCAGATAGGGAAGAGCTCACCCCATTCAATCTTCAGCTTCTTCCCGAAATGTTCTAGCCTCTCTTCAAGGAGGTCCTCCAACAGTGCTTTTTGCCTCGCCCCGAACTCCGTTTCCATAGAGACGTGTACGATGAATGTTTTAAGCTCGGGAAACAGCTCTGAAGTGAGCTCTGACAGCTGTTTCCAGTTGAATGACTGGTCGGCCACAATGTCATCAACGTCTTCTGGTTCTTCAGCGTAAAAGTGCATTGTGAGAGTAGTCATTTTCGGAGCCGGTGGGAGGACTTCCATGACCCTACGACACCAGTTCATCGAAAACAACGGCCCGAAGGGGAGTCCCAGTTGGATGATGCAAAACGTCAGAGACATCAATGAAGGAAAAGACTGGTTTGTGAACTGAGGCGGGTTTCTCCAGCCTGCAAGACCTGTTGACAAATGAACGAAAAGCCAAGATGATATGAGGGCTACGCACTTGACCTTTCATCACTTGGTGGTTGAATGATTAGCTCCTGGAGAGACTCAGACGAAATGGCAACGAGACAGGCGAACACCCTCGAGGAAAAAGGGAGGTAGTGTTCGTAGCGGATACTCTGAAGCTTGGTGGGACATGAGACTGCCAGGATGTCATCAACCAGCCAGTCGAGTGATGTTCGGCACTCTCCAACTGATAGTCTACGAAGATTGGTCATGTCGCCTGTGAAGGCGGGGGAGCGTCCGGAACTGCTTGCCTCGGCGATATTGATAGCTTCGAAATCGAGAACCTCTATTTTGGGGAGCAGCCCCAGGAATTGTTTCGCATCGGAGATAGTAGCAAAGCTCCCCGAGAACTCCACCTCATTGAGGGAGCAAAATGTCGATAGGAACTGCTGCGTTGAAACCGTGCAGTAAACCGGATGTAAGAATGGGGTATCCCAGATTAGTTTACGAGCCTGTGGCATATCAGGGAGCTGGACACATGGAGGACTGGAGGAGCTAAGTGTTTCATCATGCAGGAGACGCGCTAGAGCATCGAGCCGAGCCTGCGGTGGCACCCCATCCACGTCAGGATATTGTTTATATAGCTGTTGCTTCTGCTTATCCCTGAGACGGCGCCCAGGCGCGAACATGACCTCCTTGACGAAAAGAGGCACCTGGGGTAAATGGGATCCGATTTCACGCCAACGCGTGAAATCATCGTCTGACGAGAAGTTTGCGGCGGAGAAAAGGTGTCGCAAGGACGCCGTGCGCCATGACTTGGATACACATGATGATGCGAGTAAAGAGTCTTTGTCGTCGATGTTATTTTCGACGATTGTGTCGATTAACTCGAGGGGAAGTTCGTCTCCGATTCCTCTTCCTCTTCCTAGTACATATAGATAAGTGAACCTTGCTTGCTGGTATTCATAATCACGCACCGTTCTGAGTAATAGATACGTCAACCACTTCTTTCTGCGACATCACGCGTTCTGTACGTTAGAGGCTGTCGACCATGTCGACGGGCTCAAGAGGGCTGATTGTCAGAGTTAGAAGGCCGTGGGCGTCAGACGAGAAGCCGCAAAGATCACGTGCAACGCGTACCTACATGAATTTGAAATTTTCTGACAACCTCTCACTTTCCCTTCGACAAGCGACGATGGGCGCATCGTTTTCAAGGTAAATGCATTCTCATAAGCTTCCTCTTATCGATGTCGAAAGAGGAACTTGTTTCGTCTCATTGCCTCCATTTACGCCGGTAGACTGAATCCCCGTCACAATGCTGTTCATTTGGAGAATAATGCTTTGTATTGAAGCGAAAACAAGGCCTGGAATTTCTGCTGCAGTATGGCTCAGGTACGTTATCAGTGGTTATGTCGTCCTGTTGTTTTCCTGATACAAGGCAAGGACGCTTAGCTGAGATCACGTCGACCGACGACCGCACGACGGTGATGAAAGCCGAAAGTGATCTTTATATGCTTGGCATACCTTACCTTTCGGTGAGTTCCGTTCTTTTTTACAGCATGGCTTATTCAGATTCTATGTCTGTTAGTAATTCGGGCTGTATATATATATAATCTCCTCAGTGCCAGTTCAATACTCAGCTATGCCATCACTCAATCCTCCCAGGAAGGTTCTCGTCTCCGGTGCAAGTGGCTACATTGCAGCATGGATCGTCCGTACCCTTTTGGAGAGAGGCTATACAGTACGAGGGACAGTACGTAGTCTAGCGAAGGGAGAACATTTGAAGGAGACTTTCAAGTCGTATGGAAATAAGCTGGAAATTGTCGTAGTCGACGATATGTCCAAGGTGCCGTGTAACGTTCAATAAGACGAGCAGATTCTGATATCCAAGACAGGATGGCGCTTTCGATGAAGCGGTTAAGGATGTGGATGCGATACTCCATACAGCATCGCCTGTCCAATTGAACGCAGATGACCCCCAAGGTATGTTCTGCCTTCACGGATATCGATTTCTTATTTCATTGCATGCAGAACTGATCGCACCCGCTGTGAAGGGCACAGTTGGCATGCTGACCAGTGCGGCCAAGTATGGGTGCGCATATATCCGCTGATTTCATTTTTCTGTTGCCCAACATTGCTCAGATCATCCGTTCGGCGTATCGTCGTCACTTCTTCGTGTGCTGCACTTGTGCGGTCAGAGCCAGGCACCATTACCTTATCAGAAGTCGACTGGAATGAGCAAGCACCAAAGGAAGTAGAGGAGCAAGGACGGGATGCATCGCCTATTGCGAAATATCGCGCGTCCAAGGCACTGGCCGAGAAAGGTACTGTGGTCTTCGTCCCGGACGAGGTGCATGTACTGATGGTCCGAAGCTGCTTGGAGTTTCTATGAGGGACACAAGTCTGAGTTTTCGTGGGACCTGACCATGATTAACCCGCCATGGGTATTTGGGGTAAGCAGTCGCCGGATTCCTTGAGATGCTTATCTGACTCCTCTTGTCAGCCCTTCATTCATGACGTGCCCACCCTTAATTCCCTCAACGTCTCCGCAAAAGTATGGTACGACAACGTAGTCCAGGGGAACGTGGGCAGATTGTCCCCCGACGCAATCCTTACACAGCCAGGGACCGCTTGGGTGGACGTCCGTGATCTCGCCGAAGCTCATGTCCGAGCATTGGAGGTTGAAGCAGCTGGTGGTGAAAGGATCATCGTCTCAGCTGGCCCCTGCGTGTGGCAGGACTGCAGTACGTCTTTTATGCACCCCAGAAAACTCGGCTGATTAACATTTGTAGTTAATGCGACGCAATCTGTCTCGACGTCTCGCATTTTACCCAAGCCTGTCCTTGGGGATGTAAAGTATGCGGTTATCTTTGACACAAGCAAGGAGAAGAGATTACTTGGGTTGAAGTTCAGGACCATGGAGGAAACATCGAGAGATGTCTTGGCCGATTTTGACAGACTCGGGTGGTGATTGAGAGGTATACGTTCAGTCTATTTGTATGTCAAACTCACAACTTCACCCCGATTTATCTGCCGAATAAGAATCGATTTCCAACCACGAACCATCAAGCACTCGTTGAATGATGTTGATCTCTCCTTTTCAATCATGCAAGGAACGAGGGCCTATGTGTGTGGTGCAAAGAGCGATAAAAATCGACGAGCGGTACTGAGTAGCAAACCAACTCACGCGAGCAAAGAAACATCGTGATCTTCGCCATCCTCTTTTTAACTCAGTCCCTGTACCTGAACGTATCCAGGGTGTTGATTACCCTGACCTCTGAAATATCCAGGGCGGCGAATGAATGGAAAAGGCGATGCCGGCCATTGACGCATCTATAGGCTGACCTCATCGTCACACTAGTTCCAGCGCCATTCTTGCCGATAGCGAGATATTCATGCCCAACTGCACACTTCTGTCAGGGTATTTCGAAAATCCATCTCAACTAGGCTAGCTCTCAGACATGCATCGATACCAGCTACCTTTACACCTAAATCAACAAGAAACGCTATATATTCCTAAAGAATTTTTTCGCGGGCGTAAACACCACCATATGCCCATATGCTCTCTCTTAGAGGCTATTTCCCGCGATGAATGTGGGTGACAGCAGCGGGAGGTAGTGGTAATGCGGGGGAAGAGACGTACAACGTTATAAACTAGTTGACAAATTTCCTAGGTGTGTATGATGCTTTTTCCTGGCACATGTCTGACATCTACGATAGGACGGCCGACTGGAACTGGTGAAGCAACTATGTTCAACTGTCAAGGCAGCTCGGCTCGCTCTGGATCACAGACATCGATTATCTTTTTCGGGACCTTGCGAACTGGATGGTCGGGACACTACTTAACCAATCTCCTGGCGGTAATCAAGGCCAAATTTCTACGATTTATTCAAATCCGCGGAATCTAATGCACATCTAGCAAGTTTGGAGGGACCTGCGAGAAATAATGCTGATGCTATTCGGTAATTAATACTATTAATCGCGACTGCGCCGGCTGCTGTATATATGGATTCCAGCTCCGCAGAGAACAGGTACGCCAATACTATACACGCGTTCAGACTTTGAAGCTAATGATAAAAGCTGTTCGAATTTCGTTCCTACGTCTTATCGAGGCTTGGGGTTGTACAACCGGTTTAGAATGAGTACTCAACCATAAAGGCAGATTCTCACCAGCCGATCCCTAGACTTTCTATTGCCTGTCCGCGTTCAATCCGCCTATCACACTAGCGCATTGCCAACTCTGGGCCGTTGCTGTCGCTCTCACCCATACCTTTATCAAGGTACTCCACAATCACCGAATGCATATTTGTTTTTGGACAACTTACCTATTCTATGTTACTCCTCCGTCTTCGCCTTGGTCGATTACCGGATTTCGGCCAAGCAAAAGATTTCTTTGACCGGTCAGACTCACTCCGACATTACGCCACTGGTTGACTACTAGTCTACATACAAAATAGCGGTCCCGACCATAGGACATTGACCTAACCTAAGCTACCCGATCCGATCCCTCCCTACAATGCATTCAACAGGATAATATAAAACCGCCTTTGTCTCCGTTACATGCAGTATCATCGATGGTGGACTCAAAGTTCTTCCAGCCTATCAAAGTAGGCAATCTCAATCTCAGCCACCGCATCGTACTGGCACCCATGACCCGTTACAGGTCAAGGGAGAAAAGCCATATTCCATATGTCTCGATAATGAAGGAGTATTACGCTCAGCAAGGCAGTGACCCGGGAACACTTCTCATCACCGAGGCGACGTTTGTGGCTCAATAGGCTGGGATATACAAGAACGCGCCAGGGGCATGGACTCAGGCGCAACTGAGTGCATGGAAAGAGGTGCGATTCATTACGAGTTGTTCTGATGGACCAATTTCTTAACTTCCAGCCAGATAACCGACGCTGTGCACGCCGAAGGGAGCTTCATATTCTGGCAACTTTGGGCATTAGGACGTACGGCTGACTACACCGACCTCAAGGAGGAAAATCCTTCCCTCGACATTGTTGCACCCTCCGCCATCAAGCTTACCGACTCCTTGGAAACGCCACGCCCACTCACCCTCGATGAAATCAAAGAGTACCTCAGCTCTTCGCGCGCGCAGCCTTTGACGCTATACACAAAGCAGGCTTCGACGGTGTTGAAACTTGAGATACATGGTGCGAATGGATATCTCATCGACCAGTTCCTGCAGGACTTGTCTAACCAGCGTACGGACGAGTACGGAGGGAGCATTCAGAACCTTGTTCAGTTTGGGTGAGTCGGAGGTCCTCGATGCTGTCGCTAAGGCTATACCACGACGCACAGGGATCAGGCTCAGTCCTTGGGGTACCGCGCAGGATATGGGCATGCAGGACCCTGTACCCACGTTCTCATACTTCGTGTCCGAGGTTAAGAAGAGGCATCCCGACCTTGCTTATTTACATGTCGTGGAGCCAAGGATCGCTGTTGACAGATCGACTCCATCGGAGTCGAATGACTTCATCCGTCGTATATGGGCACCGAGGCCGCTCATCTCGGCAGGAGGATATACTCGAGAGAGCGCAATGCAGACGGCTGATAGGAAGGGCGATATCATCGCATTTGGAAGGTATTTCATTTCGAATGTGAGTTTCACTTTTCTCAAAGTATTATTGGACAAAGCTGATGTCGTTGTATTCTCGATAGCCTGATCTTACTGTGAGACTAAAGGACAACGCACCATTCATGCCGTATGACAGATCGACTTTTTACCTACATGGGGAGGTCGCCGAAGGGTATATTGACTACCCTTTTGCTTCAGAATTGTAGATACAATATTTTGGTACACAGAGGACTTCGCATACAAATATGAAAGCACGACAGTACACAATATTATTAATTCGAATGCATTGTATTCAGGTCTCATTCTACGCTGGCGAATATTTTTCTTTCCTTATCCTTCCTTATCCTCGGCAGCAACGCAGAGAGAGGTTCTGTAAGCGGGTAAGCTCGCTGTCGGTCTTATATTTTGCTCATAGAGGCACACCGCTTCGCATTCTGATTCGAAAGGAAATCCTATCAATTAATTTCCAAACATCTGCCTACCATCAGACATGGACGGCGCGGCCGACTAGCTCAGTTGGTTAGAGCGTCATGCTAATAACGCGAAGGTCTTAGCTTTGATCCCCACGTTGGCCACTGTCTTTTTTTTTTGTGTATTTTTCTTTTATCCGGCTTCGAGTTAGTGTCAATGTCTCTTAATGACACACGTATCAATACCTAGGTCTTAATGTAACCACTGGAACCTTGGCTTGCTGATCCATCTTCTACAGGACCTCCAGGTTTGGGCATGCAAAACCTGTGTTTCGGTCCGATGGGTTCCGGTCTAGTAACTTGAACTTTGACATTCCTTTTGACAAGTCGTCAATCTTCGCCGTCGTACTCGACATTTTCAGGTTTCTAGATCCGACCTTCGAGACAAACGTAACACTATGCCTTCCTGAGGCTGGAGGACCAGTAGAGGGACGATGATGTTACGACAGTTATCAGATTGGCAATCACACCAATATACGCCTACTGTAAGGCTGGCTAAGTGGACGACGTTCTCGAGGAGCCTTGTGGCTGTAGGATAATGTGCTGGACTAGTAAGCATTTCTTTGCTACCGTAAGGTCTTCCTTCAAGAGGGTCGAACAGCCGGCGAGGACATGCGATTAACTACCTTTTGCCCCGACTCTGCTAATGCGTCTAGGTATCTTTTCGTTCCGTATAGGCCTGTAATAATCGTAAGCATGCATCTTTCCAGGCTGATCAATAAATACACTGACCTTCCTTGATAGTGGCCCATGTGGGCTTCCCCTCCTCGCCCTTCCAATGGAACGGGTAATACCTCTCAGGCAAAGAGACTCTGGCGACCTTGCTATTCTCGTCCACAGTGACGACATTGTACGTCCTTATATATGCCTGCATCATCTGCACGACCCCCTCCGGAGTGGCGAGACGATGCCCCTGCGGATTGTGTAGCAGCGATCCCCAGTAATAACCTGCTCACCCGAATCGTCAACATCTCTCGTCACAATCTTCAACAGTTCACGTACAGCAACTGTTTATAATCTGCTGCCACGAGCTTATTTGGCGGTGTTGGAATTGCAAAAAGGCAAGTTCTTCGGCCGTACAGTAGTTTCTTCCTCGGTAGAGTTCTTGATTGATAATCTCTTCTGGTAGCATCGGTGGTGCCGGTCTGGGAGCTCCCTTTAGGCGGTAATGCGATGGTGAGAGAGGCTGGTCAGAGTCGTCCATCAGGATGAAGGTTTGTCTCTTTGTTCTTGACTTGGCGCTAATATTGATGCACTTTTATAGCAGTGGCGTTGTCCTACATTTTCAGGGTTCTTGGTTACAGCCCTATTCCCCACCGGAAAAATAAGATTTGACCTTGTATATTTCGTTCGACTTGCTGCTGCTTGACGGTGCGATCAATATCACGTCGGTTCACTAGCAGTGCAGCACCCTTCGAGGTTTTGGTCTCGCGACACCACATACCCCCAGTCTAGAACACAAGCTGTGCACAAATGTACACACTGGGTTCAAAGTCCGCGTGTTCTTGACCTCCGGTTCCGACTCTTGTTCTATGACTCCAACTTTTCAACGCTCGGGCAAAATGGATCTCCTGTGACCTGCCATCCCCTTGTGTGTCTTTCCCGCAACAAACAGTCAATGATGATCCCGATTCTGTGTCCTTTATTTCCCAGAATCGGCGGTCAACCCCGACCTGTAAAACTGAGTGCAGGCATCGTCTGCTGACCAAAGTTAGGCTCTTGATGCATCTTTTTCGTTATGACCTTAAAATCCCAGGTACTCCGTCGCAGCCCGACATGGCATCTACTCGATAACTTTCATCCGCGGTCGGCGTTCCGTAAATGACGAGGAAGAGAACGGATCATAGACATTGGCGCGCTACATACAATATCAATCTTTTGATGAATGTTTGAGTAGGACCCCTTCAACAGCTTGGCGCTCGAGTTTTGTTGTATATATATATATGTACATCATTGGTGAAAAAATAATATACACCCACACAAAGATTATTCAGGCTCAAAGCCACCAATCGCTCTAACACCTTCTACAACACGTCTATACTCTTTCAACAGCTCCGCTATCTCTGACATTTTCAAATCGTCCACCTCACAATCTAAGAATCGTTTATTCGGCGGCGCTAGGGATAAACGTCCCTGTGTCGCGGACTCCGCGACGGGACTATCAAACCGAGTAGTCGTAGGCAAGATAGACGGCCTTCTTGACGGTGGAGGCGAACTCTAAAAGTTCACGGTGAACCCACTACAACGAAGCAAAGATAAAACTGCGTACCTTCTTCGCAGTAAGACCGGAAACACTAGCTAACCGGTCACTCAAACTCGGTCGCGGTGCCTTCCTCCGCTTCTTCTTCTTCTTGCTCATCATGCTCTCGAAACTCTTGATACTCCTCGTATCCCCAGGAGGACTATAGTCTGCTTCATCGTCGTCGTCGTCATCATCTTCGCTCTCTTCGCTCTCCTCCTCTTCCACATCCTCACTCTCGTCATCACTCGACACAAGTACCCTACTCCGAACCGAACCAGCCCTGCTCCTCCTACTCCGCACCGACCCCGGCCTTGACACCGTCACTAGCTCCTCCTCACCGCCTAGTTTCGGCGTCGACCCAGGTAACATGCTCTTGATCGAAAACCCACTCTCCCTCCTCAACAGTCCAAACCCGGGCCTCACCGCATTCCATGGAGCAGAGCCTTGCACGTTATCCAACGCAGGTGCGTTCGTATTGTTTGGCAGCAGAGATTTGAGCATTCCGAATGAGGTATCGACAACACCTGTGATGACCTTGTTCGCAGATCCAGCGATCGCGTCGACTTGCTGCTCCACACGATCGCGTAATCCATCCTTGGCGGTGCCCCGCTCCTGTGAGGAAGCCCGTGAAGATGGAGAGGATGCGGACGTCACGATAGGTATCGGTGTCAGATCTGCCGTGCTAACACAAAAGGTTAACTAAATGCCAGCTCATATAGAATCATAAACCCACCTCAATACTCGTCCACCCTCCTGGCCCAAGCCGAGGCTCTTCAAATCCACATTCTCGAGGAACTCGATAACGGCCATAAGGTTGATAACGCAGTAGTTTTCTTCCCCGTTTGCATGTTTGTTCCTGAACCGTTGGGTATACAATACATGCGACACAAGATGCGGAGGGTTAGACTTGACAACAGAGAAAATGAGAAGGGGGAAGAGAACGTCGAGAGATATCGGTGTTCCATCTCGGGGTGAGTTGGATTTGTCTGAAGCCACGGTAGAAGGTCGAGGTGATGAAGGGGAGGGGGAAATCGACTTATTCTCGTCGTCTACTGTCGAAGCATCAGGTATGGCGAGTCCGTTAACCTTGTGTTCTGGTTCGACGATTGCAGGGACCAATTGTGAGTTCGGGGAGGAATCCTTCGCTTGAGACTCAATGCGAGATTGCGATCGTGACCTTTGATCCTTATCCTTATCCTTACTTAGACTTCTTGGCATCCGTGTTGGCTCCAGCATCACTTCCTCTGGCAACGTCTCGTTCTCGTTTCTCAAGCGTATAGGCGGCAATCTCGTCAGACCCTCTGATAAACGGGGTTGTCAGGACCTCGCACCGGGGGGGATGGGGCAGAAAAAAGAACCCACCAACGATAACCTTGTGAGCCTCAACAAGAAGCGCAGCCTTATCAGCCGGTGATTGGACGAATTGTAATTTAGTCAGCACTAACAAAATAGAGTGAGCGGCTGATGATATGGTATAGCGCTGACTTACTGTCTCCACATGCCTGAATTAAACTATCCAGCTGTTCATGGTCGGTGACATCCCCATCAATAATGATGTCAAGATGATGGAGACCCAGGTCGAGCATGTTAAGTGCAGCAACACGACTGGACAATGCTTCATCATGACTGAGATCATCCGACTGTGTAGGATGTAAGAGTCTATCAGCAAGAGTTAGCCCTTGTCAGTTTCTGAAAGGAACGAAAGCAACCTATCATAAAACGTCTCGCATATCGCCTTTTCGACACAATCAAGCACCTTGGTCTCGTCGTCCTCAGAAGACGGATCTTCGAGCTCACTCTTCTCATCATCTTCTTTCCTTGCTCGCAATCTAAGTTCCTCCTCTATTCCATAGTAAAAGTCTTGAAACATGTCTGCCACCTCTACCGTGTCATAGTCGATGGGCTGAATCGTGTATTTCACGCCGTGATTAGTTTCTCCGCCAGTCTCCGATTTTCTCACTCGGGTGAAGGGGTGGAAGCTCTCCGTGAACACTTGCGTACGATTGATCAGCCAGCGAGGTGAACCAGCTAGTGACTCTGATATGCGAGTCTTGAGTGCAAGCAGGGTCTGCTTACATACGTTGTTGAAGATAACCGGTTCTGAGATAGTAAATGCGGGGATAATTATAGGTGCAGGGGATGGGGGGGAAGTATCTTCAACGCTAGAAATGCTGCTCGTTGACGGTGTCGATTTATGACCAAAGAGAGATGCAAAAGGATTTGCTAAACGCGAAGCTTGCTGAGATGGTCGAGGGGGTAGTGGAGGTTTCGCACGAGGTGGAACAGGTAAAGATGTAGTATGCGCTGGTACTCGAAAAGAAGGAAACGCAGCGGTCACTGGAGGTAAAGGAGGTAGGTTTCCGAGTGTTGTGGATCGTGTGGAAGGAGCAAGTATTCCTTGGTAGAGCTTTGAGGAAGGGTGAAGGGAGGATTGGAAAGTAAGGGTCGTGCTTGAAGTTGGTTAGAATAGTATATGAAGGAGAAATCAGGGCGTACTTGTTCAGTACACCTCGGAGACCAGACAAAGTAACGATAGGTGCGTCCTTGCGTGAAGGCCCATCGCAAAGGATGATATGGTCCTTCACAAAGTCGGCAGTGATCTTTTCGTTGGTCGCCGTTTCCAATGGTAATAAAAGTGTTGCCTGTCAGTACGGCTCAGCCTTAGTTTTTGTGGGTACGATAACGATACGCACCTTGCCATTGGTAACGGCGCTCCAAACGTCTACCCATTCCTCTGCGCTCTCCGTTTCAGAGGCGAGCTTCTCGAGAATGGCCCAACCAACTGTTCCGGTATCCAGGCCGATATTCTGGGCGGCCGCCTTGAGGTTCATGAGCTGCAACTTGCTCGTCGCGTCGCCTTGATGCTGTGTGCTTGTAGAGGAGGCTGAAGGTAGTACATTCGTCGTCGTCATCGCCGTTGTAGTTGGTAGTCGCTGCCTAGGCGTGTACGGTACATATCGTTGTGGAGAGTCGCCCGTTGGCGACAGAAGAGGATGCGCAGTGAGGGATTCATTCGATGGTGTCCTGCTCAGACGGCCTTGAGTGCGCCCTATCGACGTCGCCGGAAAGAGGTGGTCGCGCTGCGTGGTCATCGTGCATCACGGTGTACTAGAAGGAGCATGTAATTACGTAATTAATTGAATTTCTTTAACTCGGGCCGAGATCCGACGCTTAGTGTTACCTGTTCGTTCGATTGAACTCAAGGGCCGGGTCAAGGCTCACAATATTGAGCGCTTATAGGCATGCACGAGACTAAACTCGGTAATAGCGACTAGATTCGCCTTCTATTTATACCTCCATTTAATCAGTATAATTTGGATCCAGCACCCATTGGCAGACAGATTTATGGTCCCTTTTCGACCCCTTCTTCCTTTCTTTCAGATGGCACTCAAACTGAGCTCTCAGTACTAAGTGCTAAGCACTTTCGGGAACGACAATATCAAACTCAAGTATCAACAAGTAGTTTTTCATTGGACTCCGCTGTTAGAGACACTACGAGATGAATCATAGTTGCTGAAGCACACTTTGAACCTCATTCCGAATCAACACGAAAGAACAGTTACAGCCTAATATATAGATATGAAGTTCAGAACCGTATTTTGGTTCAGGCCATCATAGTACACAGATTCAAAGTAGAGTCCGCAGAGGTAGTCTGATCCTTCGGGTGATGAATGATGGAGCAGCGAGCTGCTGCCTGTGATATGATTGCGCACAAAAGTCAGGGTTTCGGACCGGTAGATTACTGGTAACGGGTTACTGCAAGGCTCAAGCAACTGCTAGAAAAACAATACAATGATCAAAAAATTATTGGATGGCCAACATGGGGATCAAACCCAAGACCTTCGCAATATTAGCACAACGCTCTAACCAACTGAGCTACTCAGCCATACTATCAACACCTGATGGTATACACATGTCTGGAAATTAATTGGTAGGATTTCCTTCGAATCAGAATGCGAAGTGGTGTGCCTCTATGAGCAAAATATAAGACCGACAGCGAGCTTACCCGCTTACGGTACCGCTCTACGCTGCCAAGAATAAGAAAAACAAAATATTCACAAGCGTAGAATGAGACCTGAATACAATGCGTTCGAATCAGTAATATTGTGTGCTGTTGTGCTTTCATAGTTGTGTGCGAAGTCTTCCGTGTACCAAAATATTGTATCTACAATTCTGAAGCAAAAGGGTAGTCAATATACCCTTCGGCGACCTCCCCATGTAGGTAAAAAGTCGATCTATCATACAGCGTGAATGGTATGTTGTCCTTTAGTCTCACAGTAAGATCAGGCTATCGAGAATACAACGACATCAGCTTTGTCCAATAATACTTTGAGAAAAGGGAGGCTCACATTCGAAATTAAATACCATCCAAACGCGATGATATTGCCCTTCTTATCAGCCGTCTCCATCGCGCTCTCCCGAGTATATCCTCCTGCTGAAATGAGCGGCTTCGGTGCCCATATACGACGGATGAAGTCATTCGACTCTGATGCATTCAATTTATCAACAGCGATCCTTGGCTCCACGACGTGTAAGTAAGCAAGGTCAGGATGCTTCTTCTTAATCTCGGACACGAAGTATGAGAACGTGGGTACAGGATCCTGCATGCCCATATCCTGCGTGGTACCCCAAGGATTAAGCCTGATTCCTGTCTGTCATGGTTCAATAGCCTTAATGACAGCATCGAGAACCTCTAACCTGAACAGAGCACGATTCTTGATGCTTCCTCCGTACTCATCCATACGCTGGTTAGACACATCCTGCAGGAACTGGTTGATGAGATATCCATTCACACCATGTATCTCAACACCGTCGAAGCCTGCTTTGTGTATGATGTCGAAGGCTGCACGCGCGAAGAGCTGAGGGTACTCTTTAATTTCATCAAGGGTGAGTGGGCGTGGCGTTTCCAAGGAGTCAGCAAGCTTGATGGCGGAGGGTGCAACAATGTTGAGGGAAGGATTTTCCTCCTTGAGGTCGGTGTAGTCAGCCGTACGTCCTAATGCCCAAAGTTGGCAGAATATGAAGCTCCCTTCGGTGTGCACAGCGTCGGTTATCTGGCTGGAAGTTAAGAAATTGGTCCATCATAACAACTCATACGAACTGCACCTCTTTCCATGCACTCAGCTATGCCCGAGTCCATGCCCCTGGCGTGTTCTTGTATATCCCGGCCTTCTGAGCCACAAACGTCGCCTCGGTGATGAGAAGTGTCCCCGGATCGCTGCCTCGCTGAGCGTAGTACTCCTTCATTATCGAGACATACGGAATATGGCTTCTCTCCCTTGACCTGTAACGGGACACAGGTGCCAGTACAATGCGGTGGCTGAGAGTGAGATTGCCTACTCTGATAGGTTGGAAGAGCTTTGAGTCCACCATCGATGATACTGCATGTAACGGAGACAAAGGCAGTTTTATATTATCCTGTTGAATGAATTGTAGGAAGGGATTGAATCAAATAGGTTAGGTTAGGTCGATGCTCTATGGTTGGGACCATTATTGTGTATGCACATTGACTAGTAGTCAACCAGTGGCGTAATGGCGAAGTAAGTCTGACCAGAGACCGTGGGGCAGCCGATAGACATCGACACGTCTTTTGCTTAGCCGACAATCTGGTAATTGGCCAAGGCAGAGACGGAGAAGGAGTAACATAGTATATGTAAGTTGTCCAGCGACATATAAGGATTTCGACGATTTTGAAGTACCTTTACAAAGGTATGGGTGAGAGCGACGATGACGGCCCAGAGTCGATGCGCTAGTGTGATGGATGGATTGAACGTAGAAAAGTCTCTTGGTCGGCTGGTGATAATCTCCATTTATGGTTGAGTACTCATTCTGAACCGATTGTACAATCTCAAGCCTCGATAGAACGTAGTAACGAAACCCGAACGGCTTTTATCATTAGCTTCAATGTCTGGACGCACGTATAGTATTGGCGTACCTGTTATCCGCAGAGCTGGAACCCATCTATACAGCAGCCGACGCAGTCGTGACTAATAGTATTAATTATTGAATAGCAGTAGCATTATTTCTCGCAGGTCTCTCCAAACTTGCTAGATGTGCATTAGATTCCGTGGATTTGAATAACTCGTAGAAATTTGGCCTTGATTACCACCAGGACATTGGTTAAGTAGTGTCCCGACCATCCAGCTCGCAAGGTCCGGAAAAGATAATGGAAGTTTATGGTCCAGAGCGATCCGAGCTGCCTTGACAGTCGAACATGATTGCTTCACCAGTTCCAGTCGGCCGTCCTATTGTAGATGTCAGACATGTGTCACGAAAAAGCACTATACACACCTAGGAAAATTGTCAACTACAGTGTATTGTTGTACATCTCTTCCCCTGCGTTACCACCACCTCCCGCTGCTGTCACCCTTACGAGCGTATGGCGAGAAATTTCTTTGGGAATACATAGCGTTTCTTGTTGATTTAGCTGCAAAGATAGATGGCATCGATGCACGTCTGAGAGCTGACGTAGTTCAGAATATCTGATAGAGGAGTGCAGTTGAGCATGAACATCCCGCCATCGACAAGACTGGGGTTGGAACTGGTGTGACGACAAGGTCAGCCTATAGGTGCATCAATGGCCGGCATCGTTTTTTCCATTGATTTGTCGCCCCAGATATTTTGTAAGACCCCTTCAGATATAAGAGACTAGGGTGATCAACACCCGGGATGCGTTCAAGTGCAGAGACTAAAGGAACAAGAGGACAGCAAAGATTGTGATGCTTCTTTGCTCAGGGGAATCGGCTTCGCCATTGCGTGCTGCTCATCCATTTTATCGCTCCTTGCATCGCACACATAAGAAGCCCTTGTTCCTTGCATGATTTGAAAAGGAAAGATCAACGTCATTTAACGAGCGCTGGTTGGCTGGTGGTTGGAAATCGATACTTATTTGGCAGATAAATCGGGGTAAAGTTGTGAGTTTGACATACAAATAGACTGAACATATACCTCTCAATCACCACCCGAGTCTGTCAAAATCGGCCAAGACATCTCTCGCTGTTTCCTCCATGGTCCTGAACTTCAACCCAAGTAATTTCTTCTCTTTGCTCATGTCAAAGATAACTGCATACTTTGGTTCACCAGGGACTGGCTTAGGGAGAGTGCGAGACGTTGAGGAAGATTGCGCCGCAATAACTGCAGATGTTGATCAGCCCGGTTTTGTGGGGGGTATAAAAGACCTACTGCAGTCCTGCCACACGCATGAGCCAGCTGAGACGATGATCCTTTCACCACCAGCTGCTTCAACCTCCAATGCTCAGACATGACCTTCGGCGAGATCACGAACGTCCACCCAACTGTTTCCTGGCTTTGTAAGGATTGTGTCGGGGGACAATCCACCCATATTCTCCTGGACTACGTTGTCGTACCATAATTTTATGGAGGCGTTGAGGGCATTAAGGGTGGGTACGTCATGGATGAAGGGCTGACAAGAGGAGTCAGATAAGTATCCAAAGGAATCCAGCGACCGCTTACCCCAAATACCCCTGGTGGGTGAATCACGGTCAAGTCCCACGAAAACTCAGACTTGTGTCCCTCATAGAAACTCCAAGCAGCTTCGGACCATCAGTACATGCACCTCGTCCGGGATGAAGACCACAGTACCTTTCTCAGCCAGCGCCTTGGACACACGATATTTTATATTAGGCAGGGCATCCCGGCCCTTCTCCTCTACTTCCTTTGGTGATTGCTCGTTCCAGTCGGCTTCTGATAAGGTAATGGTGCCTGGCTCTGACCGCAGAATTGCAGCACACGAAGAAGTGACGACGATGCACTGTATGGATGATCTGAGCGATGTTGGGCAACAGAGATATGAAATCAGCGGATATATGCGCACCCATACTTGGCTGCACTGATCAGCATGCCAACTGTGCCCTTCACAGCGGGTATGATCAGCTCTGGGTGCAATGAGAAGAGAGATCGATATCCGTAAAGGCAGAATATACCTTGGGGGTCATCTGCGTTCAATTGGACAGGCGATGCTGTATGGAGTATTGCATCCACACCCTTAACTGCTTCATCGAAAGCGCCGTCCTGTCTTGGACATCAGAATTTGCTCGTCTTATTGAACGCTACACGACACCTTGGACATATCGTCGACTATGACAATTTCCAGCTTATTTCCATACGACTTGAAAGTCTCCTTCAAATGTTCTCCCTTCGCTAGACTGCGCACTGTCCCTCGCACTGTATAGCCTCTCTCCAAAAGGGTACGGACGATCCATGCTGCAATGTAGCCACTTGCACCGGAGACGAGAACCTTCCCGGGAGGATTGAGTGATGGCATAGCTGAGGGTTGAACATAACTGGGGCCGAAGAGATTATATATACAGGCCGGATTACTAACAGACACAGAATCTGAATAAGCCATGCTGTAAAAAAGAACAGAACTCACCGAAAAGACATCATCTCAGCTAAGTGTCGTTGCCTTGTATCAGGAAAACGGCAAGATGACATAACAACTGATAACATACCTGAGCAAAACTGTGGAATAAATTCCAAGTCTGGTCTTCGCTTCAATACAAAGCTATATTCTCCAAATCAACAGCATTGCGGAAATGGAGGTGATGAGACTAAAGGAGTTCCCCTTCTGACATCGAGAAGAGGAAACTTATGAAAATGCATTGCCTAGAAACCGATGCGCTCATGGTCGCTTGTCGAAGGGAGAGAAAGAGTTGTCAGGAAATTTCAAATTTCCGCTGACAAAGATATGCGCTGCACGTGATCTTTGTGGCTGTTGTCTGGCACCTTCTACGCTCACGGCCTTCCAACTCTGACAATCAGCCCTCTTGAGCCTGTCCTGTCGAAGGTCTCTAACGTTAAGAACGCGTGATGGAGCAGAAAGATGTGGTTGACATATCTATTACTCAAAACGGTGCGTGATTATGAATACCAACAAACGAGGTTCACTTATCTCCAAGTATGTACTTAGGAAGAGGAATCGGAAACAAACTTCCCCTCGAGTTAATAGACGCAATCGTTGAAAACAACAGAGACGACAAAGACTCTTTACTCGTGTCATCGTGTGTATCCAAGTCATGGTGCGCGGCTTCCCTACGACACCTCTTCTCCACCGCACTTTTTTCATCTGAAGGTGATCTTATGCGCTGGCGTGACATTGGATCCCATTTGCCCCAAGTACCTCTTTTTGTTAAGAAGGTCATGTTCGAGCCCGGGGCTCATTTCAACGTTGGCCCAATCCTGTCACTGAATAATCCATACCCAGATGATGCTCTGATGCATCTCACGTGCCCCGACACAGTCTATTCCTCCAGTCCTTCATGTTTTCAGCTCCCTGATATGCCACAGGCTCGTAAACTAATATGGGATACCCCATTCTCACATCCGATTTACTGCACGGTTTCAATGCAGCAGTTCCTATCGACATTTTGCTCTCTCAAGGAGGTGGAGCTCTCGGGGGACTTTGCGACCATCTCTGATACAAAACGATTCCTGAAACTGTTGCCCCGGATAGAAATTCTCAATATCAAAGCCATCGACATCAATGACGCAGGTTTTTCCGGGGGGTCCCTGGCCTTCGCTGGCGACATGACCAATCTTCGTAGGCTATCAGTTGAGGAATGTGAAACACCGTTGGACTGGCTGGTTGATGACATCCTAGCAGTATCATGTCCCAAAAATCTTCAGAGTATCTACTACGAAGACAACTTCCCTTTCTCCCAGAAGGCATTCACCTGTCTCGTCGCCCTTTCTGCCCAGTCCCTCGAGGAGCTGACCATTCAATCGCCATACTATGTGACCCGTGCATAGCCCCTACATATTTCCTTAACCTTTTGTTCATTTGCCAATAGCTCATGGACCCTGGACAAACCCGCCTCCCTTCACGAACCGGTCTTTTCCTTCATTGACGTCCCTAATGTTTGGCATCGTCCAGCTGGGTTTTCCCCTCAAACCACTGTCTTCAGTGGACTGGTGCCGTAGGGTCATAGAAGTCCTCCCACCGGCTCCGAAATTGACTTCCCTCACCATGCTCATTTATGCTGAAGAACCAGAACACATTGACGGCGTTGTGGCCGAGTGATCATTCGACTGGAAGCAGCTCTCAGAGCTCACTTCAGAGTTGTTTCCCGAGCTGAAAAGGTTCATCATGCACGTCTCTATGCAAACAGAATTTGGGGCGAACCGAAAAGCACTATCGGAGGCTCTCCTTAAAGAGAGGCTAGAACGTTTCGGGAAGAAGTTGAAGATTGAATGGGGTGAGCTCTTCCGTATCCGTGCTTCTATTCATTTCTAACGGCTTTGTTGAAGTGAATGAGAATTCTATCTCGGGTGGCGACGTGGACTGAGATTCAGAATGTACCACTTCTTGATCAGAATATTAAAAGGTAGCCATTTATTCGTTGATGAACAAGTGACTAGCACTTCATTGTTACTATCTATTACTCAAAGCGATGCATCATCATGAATACCAACTTTGTTGTCTGACTCGGGAGTGTCCATCGCTTGCTGATCACATCCTTAAGCACCAGCAGTTGGATGTGAAGTGTATTGGGCCTGATTATGAATCCAGATGTTATTCGATACAGAACTCCCTTGTTTGATACACAGATTACATCATTGCACATCTTCTGACGAGTGAAAAAATCTGATTTTTTTACCAAGGGGTTGTAAAAGTTAAGAAAATCACATCGGGTTGCAAACCGAAACTTGAAGCACGATGATCACGGATCTGCTCAGACCGGGATAGGCACCTTACCTATCGTGATTCGCACATTGCCTGTCATCAGTACGCCAGTGCGTGTTCATCCCAATCACACAAATGATCTGATATAGTTAATAGATACCTAGCATATTGCACAATTAAATATTCTGCACCCTTGCTAGACAATACTCTGCATCAGATACCGAAGTTGATTGTGATGAACCAGTGGGCCATCGCAGGCCCTGGCATATCTGAGCCCTGAAGTTGGGGTATGCTGCTCTGCGCAGGCGTGGCACAAGGTTCATATTCGACGTAATGACATGATGCTGAGTCGAACGAAGCTGCTTGACAAGGTGCAGGAGCACTATGAAGGCAGGTCAGGATAGGACATCCACAATGCCAATGATAGGAAGAAAGTACAGGCACTTCTACCATACTCCCCGGTGTTGCGACTGCAGCCTATTTACGCGTGTAATTTTGCAATCTAGAGTGTTTTACATGCATACTGAGAGATAGTGAGCGAGTGGACTAAAACTACGTGTCGACACTAATGCTACGCGGTGCAATGACATGGAATATAACTTATGGCATAAGAAGCAATGGGATTCTAAACAGGACTTAGTCACAGCACTGTACCTGATGGGCATGCGTGACGAGAAGGCCAAACCCTATACCCAATGCCTTAGGCTCTAACTTACAAGCACACTCGCAGGAGCTAGATAAAACCTTGAAGATTGCACTGACACTGAGAACACTTAGCGTGCTTGCTAACTGTGATGCGCCGTACCTGAAAATCCAGGGAAATCCTTAAGCAAGCTGACAGATATCACCGGCATGAGCTTGGGCAATGGGCTTCGGCTGAAGTCCGCTGATGAGCCTAAACTTCCGTGGCAACGGCAAAAACCAAAACTCTAGAGGAGTTCACGGCAAATGGCATGTAGCGGCAATAAAGGCTTTGTTGTTGTGCGAGTGTTTCGGTGCACCTCCGTGCGATGAATTCCTCAAGAACGCAAGTATACACTGCGACTTTTCAGTCAGCGAAGTAGTACCCTTAACGATCGAGTACTAGAAAACGTTGGCTGTAAGCCGGGGAGGGTCTCGATAGACGAGAAGGAACGGAATCCGGTATAACTGGGAATACCGGCAAACCGTGAACGAAGTGACGGCAATTTAACTAGTAAAAGCCATGGGTGATGTTGATGGAATTAGAGAAAATGCCGTCAAAGAGAAATACCGTTGGCAAGATAACAAATACCGTGATGGCAAGAGACGAAGACTGTAGTCGAGAAACGAGAAACTGGCGGTAAAACGAAGATAAGACTGGCTGGCGATGATATGAGGGGGAACTAGTGACGGCAAAACGACGGCTGGGACTGGGCTGGACTGAAACTGAAACTATACTGAGGTTAACGACGGCAAAACGAAACTGATACTAATCCTGAGTCTACACGGAGACTATCCTATACTGAAACTGACGGCAAGATACCAAATACCGTGACTGATGATCCTATACTGAAGCTGTTGACCGAAATTCTGTGACAGATGCTGCTGGCAGCAATAACGATCCTAATCTGAGTCCACACGGGGACGTAACGATCCTGAACTGAACTGGGTAAAACGATGGCGACGTAGAAGGTGAAAACTGATGAAAACGATCCTGGCTGGTGAAAGTGAAACGATGCTGGCGGATTAAAAGATAAAAGCGAGTTGTGGACACCAAATTCCGTGTATTGGCGCAATATGAGCGTACACCAATACCGTTAGAAGAAAAGCTGTGACAGAGAGTATAACTTGGAGTGACTATGTTGTTATTGTCTATCTCCTAGCGAGTACAAGCGATAACAGTGGTCGATAACGTGGATGATGGCTAGTGTCCAGTAACTTCCGTCTAGCAACTACTACTACACTAGCTTTTATACTACAAGTCCGGAATAAAATTAGAATACTTGAAACGAGTCCTTAGTAAGTCCTTAGTACATCGATTGGTAAGAAATGATACAAAACGCGTGCTCCCAGAGTTCTAAAGTAACAGCACCCACACGGTTTTACCGCGTATAGACTTAATGATCAGAAAGAATTCCCCCGACATACGGACTCTTGGGCTGCTGTGTTGCTGCGGCAAAGTACACTGAAGTAGATGCGTGCGGCATTATCTTGGCGTTGTAACAGCCTTAGTAAAGTGAGTGGAAAGGTCACGGCATTAGGTCTTTTGCCGTGGAGTTGGTACTTTGACTGTGGCATTCTTCTAAATGACACTTGATGCTGATGTCATCGATGGCTGTGCTGGGCGATCAATGATGGTCCTAAATCCATGAGATCTGCAATCAGGTGCCTGGCGGCATTAATGAAGTGGCGCATATTGATACGGAATACGAGCTGGGAAGGATAGTTGGCGGTAAGAGTGGGTATTGCCGTGATTGCAATCGTTGACTTAGTGAAAGTCCGCTAAGTGGACAAGGCATTTATTATAATGCTTAAAATCCGCGAATTCTGAGCGTACAGAGCCTTGAGGCTCATCACCGCGAGCCCGTGTTCCATTGTTCTGAGTCCCATTGTTCGAAGACTCACTTGTTGCCATGTCTACGAGAAGCCTCTGTGAATCCAAGAAAGAAGTCCTGAACGACATATGCCAGAACTGATAGTTCCATGCGCCTAGACCTGTCGGTCGCTAGAGAACAAGCCCACGGGTGTCGGGAGAGCACCTCTTGGCACGCGTTTAGCGAGCTCACTATAGAAATGAGACTAAAACTGGGAAGTCCGACTTGGATGCTCAGTAAGGCGGCGGTGGCAACGTGCTACGCATGTAGGAGTCTGGGTACTGCGTGACGTTTGTAATTCTAATTCCCCTGTAGTATAAGTAGACTGGTTACAGTAGGTAGAGGCCAAGTTTTGAGCCCCCGAGTTCCTGTGCACGCGTTGAAGGCGGTACTGTAACAAAGGATCAGTTTGTGACTTCGAGCTGTGCATAGAATTAGCGAGCTCACTCAGAGAAATACGAGATACCCTTTTGATAAGACTTTTGAGAACTTAGTCAGAGTGAATACGAATCAGTGACGCTGTTTCTGTTCTGTTAAGTGTGATAAGTCTGTTCGGAGAATGTGTTGAAGTGGAAATCTGAGATCTGTTCTGTTCTGTTCTGTTCTGTTCTGTTTCAGTCTGTTCCATGTCAGTTCTGTTCGAAGTTCCGTTTCTGAATCTGTTTTCCGAGCACTTCTGAAGTGTTCTTGAGTTGAGATAACCTGCTGGAGTTAGTTGGAGAACCCCTACATACAGTTGTGTAGCGAGCGGGCTAAGTCAGTGCTTGCCTGTGGTGTTCTTTTAGCGAGCTCACTAAAGTTTCGGCGTGTATTGCCTCTGTTTCTGTTGGGATCAGTGTCCCTTGTGTATTACAACTCAAATCTGCCTTGAAGGTTGCGTCGTGCCAGTGAACGACCTTCCTGTAAAAAGTTCCTAGACTTAGGAAGTCATTAGAGAAAGCTTAGCTTCGCTAAGAGTGCTGAGAATAAGAGAAACTCTTCGAGATATTGAAGTATAGTTGGATCGCATTAGAAATAATCGCTCCCCCTAGAACTTACGAGGGTGATTGTAGTTTGTGTAGTTGTGTGAGTGTGTGTGTGGGTTTTTGAGGTTCGCCTTTTAGCCCACTCACTATTCCACAGGTGCCCACAGCCAGCCTCTTCACCGGAGACAAGCTAAGATGTTCGTTCTGTTCCCACTCAGTGTCGTTAAGACGATGTCCGACGTAAATGTCGGTCAAGATGCTGCCATCGATGATGGTCTACCGGTACCCCACAAGTACACGGTCAGTGATCAAACCAAAATCGATAAGTGGTACGTGGGATACATGGATACTCTGCTAGCCAAACTCTTTCACCAGACTGACAGCACCCTCAAAGTGTGCTTCCCAGCTGAGCGCTGAGGAGTGCACTAATGGTGATGTTCCCTCTTATGCTCGCTGTAGCTCCCTCTCTTCCCCTTCTCATCGACTTGATTCGCCTGGAGTTCCTGTCATTTTCGAGAGTGCAAACACCTTCGGTATTCATTTACATCACGGCCTGGATGTCCTTGGGTGTGATATTGAAGAACGGTGTCCAGAAACCCTGTGTCTCATTGATGTCTATGGACTGCGACAACATGAGTATTCGGGAGTAAGGCTGAGGCAGCGGTATTGGTTTCATAAGAGAGGTGTCAGGACCATGAGAATGAGGGTAAGGACATCGCCTCATTTGGTGAAGAGATGGCTGAGGAAGAGCAATCAATCATGATAGTACGATGTCTCTCTAGAAATGCCGGGCGCCGGCACAAAAGTTGCACGTGGCCAGGTAGTCCACTCTTGATTCAAACGTTCAATGTTCAACGTCAACATTTCGTTACATTCAAGTTGTTCACTTGAACTTGGCTTGAATATGAACGTTAACGTTAAACTCCACATCCTTCGAGCCAACAAATGGTGCCCAGGTAAGCACTAGAGATGGCTTGGTCATCCAATAGTCATTCATGTTTATGCAGCTACTTCCTGTCATCACATCCTTCAAATCGAGTAGCTTCTGATTCGACATTTTCACTTGGGTGCCTGGACTCAATCATTCTTTTTTGTATCGGCAGAACGGCCAAGGACTGGAAGTTTACCAAGAAACTCGAAACTTTCTAAGTACCCTTAGTCATGGTACATACTGATGTCATCGGGTCTCTTTACGAATGGCTTTGGTCACGACGCGTATATATAAGAAGCATGATATGCCTCAAAAATCCTCATCAGTTACAACCAACAAACATCCTCTCACATTACACCGATGTCGAACCTTAAATCTCTTTTCCAGCCCCTCAAACTCGGCCCTACCACCCTCAGGAATAGGGTCTTCATGTCCGCTTTGACACAGAATCGTTCCATCCCCACGAACGTCCCCAATAGTCTCAACGTCGAGTACTACTGACAACGTGCCACAGGGGGTGCTGGCTTGATTATCACAGAAGGCATCCTCGTCGCTCAGCAAGGGTATGCGTTTCTCTCATGTTCTTCTCGTGCTGATGCTTACGCTGGTTTTAGTACTGAATGGCAGAATGCTCCTGGTATCTGGTCTCAAGAGCAGGTCAACGGATGGAAAAAGGTCACTGACACCGTACACGAAGAGGGAGGCATGATTTTTGCTCAGGTACATTTTATTATCACCTCTTTTCGTTAGCCTCTAATACGGTCTACTTTCTAGCTTTGGCATTGTGAGTTCCCGGTCTTTCTCCCGTAAGAAATACATACTAACATATCATCAGTTGGACGCATAAGCCACCCCGATGCGCCTGAACAGATTGCCTCAGGACTCCCCGTCTACGCACCTTCAGCAATCTCTGCCCGAGGAGGAAAATTCTGTTTCCTTCCAGGCGAGCCAGGCTACATCACCCCTACTGCAATCGACGACCCTCGCACTCTGCTTGCCCAGTGGAAGCAAGCTGCCATCAACGCGAAACAGGCGGGGTTTGATGGCGTAGAGATCCATGGCGCGAACGGGTACTTGATCCACCAGTTCCTCGATAGCACGTCGAATCACCGGACAGACCAATGGGGCAGGAGCGCTGAGAATAGAGCTCGGTTCCCTCTTGAAGTCATCAAGATCGCAGTGGACATATGGGGTGCAGATAGGGTCGGTATCAAGTTGAACCCCGCCGGAGGGTATAATGATGTCGGGTATGTCCTTATTCCAAGTCGTGCAGCTACTTTGTGCTTATGAGTTGAACAGAATGCCGCTTCAAGAGACGTTGGATACGTTCTGGTACCTCATCTCAGAGATTGACAAACTCGGAATCGCCTACATTACGCTCATGCGGTATGCAGAGCATCTCGATCCTGTTATTGACGGGGTTCAGCGCATGACAAAGCATGATGTCCTCGAAACGTATACCCCCTTGTTGAAGAATCCGGCTACGAAAGTATTCGCAAATGCGTTGTTCACGGGTGAGGAGGCGGCGCGATATGTTGAAGACAAGAAAGTGGATGGGGTGTTCTTTGGTATTCCTTGGGTGGCGAACCCTGATTTAGTGAAGAGGTTTGAGAAAGACGTTGCGCTGGAAGGGAATATTGATTTCATGACGCTGTATGGGCATGGAGGAACGGAGGTGGATGAGAGGAAAGGGTATGCTGACTATCCTGCAGTGGCATCTTAGATATCTTTACTTTCAGATCACCATGTTGTTATTCTATATCCATACCATCCATACCATAATTTCAATCATTGGATTGCAGACTAGTTCGCAAATGTGCAATAAAGGATCATTAATTCTATTTCTTCCACTGACATGCGAACGATCAACACCTTGCTAGCCAGGCTTGCACAAATTTAAAGTTGTCAGTTAATTTTACGTTCTCAGGGAGCAACAGGGAGCTAATGACTCTTTCAGAACAGGACCTATCCGTTCATATAAATCTCGCAGCCTTGCTAGGCAAATATTCATGCCACAGGCTCTCGAATTTTTTATTACTGAGGTGCAACAATGGAATTGGTAAGCGTAAGTTCAATACTCGGCAAGTACCGGCCACGTAGATCCCTGCCAGGATGGCCTTCTACCACCACGACGCGACAATGATGCTACCCATTACATAGCAAGTAATGTCTATTTCTGCGGTGTCACTATTTCTTATGTGCCAGCCACTAATTATACCCGTGAACTTCACAACATGGGCCTTAATACCATTTCTAACGGGTCCTCAGCGCTCAGCCTCCGCGATCATCCTTGGGAACAGCATACACACACATCACCTTTGCCAAGATGCACGTTGCCTTGAGGTTGGTTCGGTTGGTATTGCCTTCTTGTGTATGACGCATCTCCTGCATGGCTTGGCATTCCCCTTGTCATGCACTTTGTTTTTCGTTCTCTTTCCTACTCCCCTTTGCTCTAATTCCGTTTTCTCGTCGGTCCAGGCACCGGTCTGACACAACTTCACAAATCTCAAATTCCCAGTCTGAGTCTACCCCTGATCTTCTATCACAGCTGGGTGGCGACTCTTTTGCGTGGGTCAAAATGGAATCAAAATCCTTGGCAGCTCCCTAATAAGGAAATACTGAAGGATTTTGACCGATGCAAAATCCCAAAAGTGTGTTTTGATGACATTTTGACTCGTGCAAAAAAGCCATCACCCAGCTGTGGATCTCAGCTATCAAGTTGAAATGTCGGCCTACGAGGACGAAGTGATCATGTTGAAGAGTGGTCCTCAGTCAAGTATCAATGAGTGTAACCCTTGGGACCGGCACTGCATATTATCTTAGAGAATCATTCAAGCAGATCGGGCGAGCCTTTCCGCATGTGATGTCGCCCTTTGATTCTAGAGCGTCATGATTCATGGATAGAGTAATTTTCCCCTGTGTTGCGGAGTTGCATACTGACATTCCTTTTTCTAGCAGGGGTTTCAAGACCGGAACGATCCAACTTTCCCAGGCGGGCCAGGCGCTGCCAGGAGTGGCTCCATAAAGTAATTAATAGCAGGTGCAGAAATGACCAAAAATAGGGAACATATGCTTACAGCAATAACAAATTGGCGATCTCCAAGCCCCTCCAAGAGCGACAAGAAGCTCAATAACCCACCCAAAAAACCATACAATACATCCACGACACCAAGTCGTTCTGAGATGTTGTTCGTGCCATAATGGCCGCATCAAGGCGTGATACTGGCACATTGCGAAGCTTGATATGTATTACTGACATTATTAGAAATACTCAAATTTCCAGGACTCGCGCAGTTATCTCCGAGGACAGATGTCATGCATTTTGACATTTGCCGCGAGCTTATACTTATCCGCTGATCCATGTGGCCCATGCAGCTTGGTTAACTTGAATTATCTATATCATTCAGGCCATTGGTCCCACACTAGTGCCTCTTACAGGTGGTGTGGTCACTCGAGAAATATTCATATTTACATCCATCATTGATCGTCTGGCCATCCTTAGCGTCAAGCGTCCATGATCCACTCTGATTCGACGTTTTCACTCATCACTCGACACCGAAGCCTGGCCACACGGTCATTTCTTGGCATGAATGTTCGATAAAGATTTCACGGTAAAACGGCTAACAATAGGTTTACCAAGAAACTCGTTGATCAAGAAATTCTGGATTCTGGAAGGTTGCTATGTTAGTCATGCTGTCCCCTGATTCATCAGGTCTTCCGCAGGTCTACACGGCTGAACGGCCCTTCAAGTTCGACGCGACTGTTACGATTATTCTTTTCTTTTTCTTTTTCTTTCCTTTTCTTTTCTTTTCTTTTTCTTTAGTCAGCCGGATTACGCGGCGCGATCATCACGGACTGACTGCGCAGTAGTATTTTTAGATTACTCACGTGTATTTAAGCAGAGCCTCAGCTGGCCTAAACCCCAGCTTCGGCTAAGGTTTATTCTACCTAACATCGAACTCCGTTCTTCTGTCTAAGTGTCCCATCGACTTACGTCGCCTTTGACTTGCTAGTGTATCGTCTACCGAAGTGCGAGTAGCGATCCTAGTACGATCTAAGTCGATTTGAGTTAGTGGCTAACATTTAGCCGAAGCTCGTTCTACGTTGCTCAGCGTCACTTCCGAGAAAGAGCGCTGCCCAACTTTCTTCGAGAAATTACCTTGCTTGACCAGAGCGGTCATCGCCTACGTTCGTGTGGACAACCCGGTGCTTGTCAACGTACGACGAGTGGACCAACGGAAAAGCACTCACCGTCACCATTCATCCGATACACTACTTCGTCGCCCTAGCCTTGTGGCTAATACCCCCTCGGCTACTCCTTCTGTTGTTAGTAACCCGGTTGATTGTTGAATCAATTCTCTACGACGACCTACTCCTTGCAGTCTTTTTGACTGTATACTTAACCTTCCTCCTAATCGCGCTCGGAATACCGGCAGTGCTGCTAGCAAGCTTGCTGGTCGCCCTGTACTCGTTATATCCCCGCCTCGTTTAGGAACAACGTATCCCAACACGAAACCTTTCGTACTCGCCCTCCAGCTTGCATCGCTATTAACAATCATCTTGTTGATAGTAACAAGCTCCCCTGATTCAAACGAGTGTGAGATCCTGTTAATGAACGGTTCTAATTACGAGACCGACCTTAGCTTGATCATCGCCCTCCTCATCGTTCTCACCATTCTTGCTGTATATCAGCTTGCATGGTCTATCGTCGACTTACGCCACGGATAGATCCCCTGACGAATGCCCTGGTCAGAATCCATTCTCGCCGTCTTCGCGACTTTTATACTCTTTTTCTTGTCCATTACTTTGTACCAACTTCACCGTTGCTGCCAGCGGAGACAAGTCCGCGCACGACTACCGTTCCATTACATCCCCAGCGCACCGGCGTACCCACCGCCGGTAATCGATATTCCTTCGGCCTCCCAACAGACAATAGGAGATGTCGAATCCAACGCCTCCGAGGGACCTGGAAGATCCCTCTACACATCGTCACGATCCAGCTCGCGATCCTCCGAGTCGAGCACCGACTCCTACAGAAGCGCCTCCAGCGCTCCAGCAGACTCCATCGACATTACCGATACCAGGGGGGTACTCCTCGACAGAGGAGACTCGCCCGTACCAGGCCTCTTCGACCAGTCTCCAGTCCAAGACGAGTCAAACGACACAGGAAGCCGAGGACAAGACACCAGGCATCTGGTCGCGGGCGAAGAAACGCCTGATACCGAGTTCGAAGGGGACGAGCTCACCGAGTGGGAAAGAACCCGACTCGACGACCTCTTCGACGACCTCTACCCGAACACGGAGGAAGATGCTACCTATACCGGAGACAACTACAGCGGCCGATCAGGACACAAGTGGACCGATGCCGTCTGGAAAAGTGAAAGTAGGAGATATCGAGTCGCCCAAGAGGATGACTTCGACAGCGATTCCGGAGAGCTTAGCCTCGGAGCCTCCGCGGCTACCACCAGTACAGCTCACTCACAGCCTGTTCCAAGGGCCTGGCCAACCGATAGAGGCCCCCCAGTCGCCTGGTACCCCAACACCAGTTGGGTCTACGCCGACGACGGGGAAGAAACTCCTGTGGCCCGAGAGCAGGCCAGACGTGAGCCCGACCCGGTCGCTGCAAGGGCCGAGACCCCAGAGGTCCCTCCCCCCGTCACCGCGCACGAGCAGACGAGTGGGGAGCTTTGGAGCGAGTTCCCAGACCTCGACACAGAGGACATTGGGACAATTACCGCCGCCGAGCGACTCGCCGGAGTCCCCGGCTGGGAACCATCCGTCTCATCGCGAGCCTTCGCCGACCCTGTCCCTGCGGCCCAGCGTCCCTGGCCACTCCTCTATCACACGTACGTCGAGTCCCTCCGACTCACTCGAGATGCCAGGGAGTCCCCAGAGGTCCAGGCCAGAATGGACCGAGGACGAGCGCACGATGCACGCATACGACGCGCCGAAGAGGACGCCCTCTTCGGACCCAATGGCTTCTGGGACCTTCCCCTTGAGCCCGACGCCACTCCCGCCGAGGTCGATAACCGGATACGAGCCGCTGCCGTTCGCTACACCGGATACGCCCGAAGGGCAGGCGCAGACCTCGAAGCTCGAGCTCGAGCCTGGAGAGTATACCAGGAAGAGATCTCCAACGAGGACTCAGATATCGGAAGGTGGAGGCGGAACAAGGAGCTTGACCGCATCGCCCGAGAGAGGAAGGAGGCAGAGGATGCCGCCTCGACCCCCAAACCAGGCTCTAGAGCCGACAGTGATGGCGGCGGTCAGGCAGGTCCTTCTTCAGGGCCCCACGCCTAGGCCCGGAATCTTCGAATTACTACCCTGGCACGGGCTATATGAAATCATGATGGAAGACATGGAGAAAGACCCGCAGTGGCTCTTCTCCGAGGCAGGAGAGGATTACAGACATGCCAAACAGATGGGGGACGTATACCTCATGAGAAATATCCTCGAAGTGGAAACTTGGCACCGGGCGGCCGTCGTTTGGAACCTGGTCAACCCTACTGCGCCGCAGCAGGAATGCGAGCCCTATCGTCGGCCACAGCCCATGCCCCCACCTAGGGACATGGAAGGATTCTTCCCCGAAGGATTCTTCGGCGGAGCAGGAGAAGACGATGACGAGATGGACAACCCGGAGGCTGGACCGTCTCGCACAGACAAAGGCAAGGGGTCTACGGTACCCCCGCTTCCGCCAAAACAGCCGCACTATCCAGACCCCGCCGGATATCCTCCCCCGGGGGAGAATCGAAACTTACGGTCGGTGTCACGACCGCCCAAACCGCCGGTACCGCCGCATGTACCATCCCCCCCCGATCCAATTCCTCCCTGGCAACTCGCGCCGGGAGCCGTCAACAATCCGTGGAACGACGTCAAGCCCAAGCTGGTGACCCAGCCGGAGTATTTTACCGGGGTTTCCTCGGATATCACACGCTTCCTACACCACTGCGAAGTTTACTTCGCGGTATTCCCCATGTATTACTCCATGAACGACCAGGGGCACAACCCCTATCGCATCACGTTCGCGCAAGGGTATCTACGAGGGGACGCGCAACAATGGTGGGTCGACCAGTACTACCGATACCGGGACCCGCAAGGTCATTGGAGGTTCCCCACCTGGGCGGAATTCTCCGAGGATCTTAAGCGCGAATTCCGCGAAGTAGCGGAGTTGACTATATGGAAGGCAGAATGGAAAAAGATCCGGCAGGCAGACTTCAAGTCCGCAGTCGAGTTCTTTGCCAAGTTCGAGAGGCTGGCCCATAAGTGCGAGGAGTTCGGAGATGAGAAGCAAATGTTCGAGGCGGTGGAAGCGGCAATCAGGCCAACGGTACGCAATACGGTTATGCATGGGGACAATGAGCGCCCCACAACCTATGCCCAGTGGAAGGCACGAGTATTGCGTATCGACGCGAATTACCGGTATGGAGTAGCCCAAGGACTGGGCAGTAAGTCCTCCTCGAACCAAGGCGGTTCGGGTCGAGGCAATCAATCGAAGGGAAGCGGGTCGGGTTCCGGGGGCGATAAGAAGGACGCCACTGGAACCACCTATGGAGGTGCCGGGCAACCGATGGAGATCGATAAGCTGCGGTCCGACAAGCGGTGCTTCAAGTGTGGGAACACTGGGTGGACCCCGAAGCACAAGTGCCCTGACGACAAGTCCAAGTGGCTTCCCGTCAAACTCCCACCTCGCAAAAAGCCCAACGTCGCCCGCCTCCGCCAATTGCTCGCTGAAGCCGAAAACGAGGAACTTGCCCCCACTACGAAGATCGAGGAGGCAAAGGAAGAAAAGAAGAAGGACGAGAAGTCGTCAAAAGACCAGCCGGCGTCGAAATAAGCGATTCGACGGCGTCGGCAAAGGACTTAGTTTCACTTGGTGCGCGTTCTTGTACTACTAGTCGGACTTATACTACGTATGTAGGTACTCCTTTTGAACAATACCAAAACATTTTCGCCGCGTTACCAGTGGAAGAAACTAAGGATTCGGAATCGCAACAACCAAATGGCGTAGGAGGGGATTACCGCCGCTCGTCGCGGTCTGCGACAAGCACTGAACCCCTAGGGGCCGTCCCAGCTCAGGAACCCCCGGCCGACCGCACAGGGAAAGCCCCTCGAGGGCAGAGCCCCCTAGGTCGTGTCTCGACTGCACCCTTGACGAAGGGAGGTCAGCCCGGAGTGGGAGAAAGGTCGTCAGCCCAGCCCGCTGGGCCTGCGTCTTCGCCTGTGAAGGCGTCTGTTCCAGTGGGAAGCGTCGGAAAAGCAGCTGAGGTCGTGAGCCCGGGGGACCACCTGCCCTTAGTAGCCAAGGGACACCCGACGGCAAACAGTGCAGACCCCTCGGGGGAGCCAATATGTGTGCCCCCGCGAAGGGCAACCCGAAGTACCGCCGGGTCTAGGAAGAGCAGTAAGTCTAGGACAACCGTAGAGGTTACAACGCCGAGCACAAACGCCCGAGGCCAGGGCCGAAGAAAGGGCAGAGCGCCCTCCTCTACCGACTCGTCGGAAGGTGACCAAATGCCACCGAGGGGCCTTCCCGACCGGCCCGGCGACCAACTGCCGCGCACGAGTACAAGACCCCAGGTATCCGTGGAAGAAGTAGAAGACGAAGAAGCCCACCTACGGTCCGACATACCAGTCGTAACCCCCAAGAGACCGTCGTCCCCCGCCATGTCCCTCACCGTGAATGCCAACGACCAGAAGGTATTTGCGGCGATGTACTACGAGCCCCATGGCATCTTATGGACCCGTCGGGCCTTACGGATCGCTCGAGGAGATGCGGCAGCTCGCGCCGTTCTCAACGGATGGATACACCCGCGACGACGAGAGGAGGTGACCGACCAATTATGTCACCAACTAGAGGAGCAGACCGAGACGGCTGCGCAGGCCAGAGAGCGGTGGCAGTGGATGGAAGATCTACAGAAACCGCCCATGTACATACGGGGAAGGAAGGGACGGAATGTTTCAATAAAAGTGCAGTTGGAGACGCTCGATACCCGGGAGACCCATGCCGTATCTGCCCTAGTCGATAGCGGGGCGACGGGAAGTTCCATCGACCGCGCCTGGGCCCAGGCCCATGAGCTCAATTTGAAGAAAGCGGCCCGACCCGTCCCGGTTTACAATGCCGACGGCACCCGCAATAAGGGAGGAGATATCACCGAGTATGCCGAAGTACGGCTGCGCATAGGGGACCACGTGGAAAGGATCGAACTAGCCGTAGTCGACCTAGGCTCCACCCCCCTGTTCCTAGGGCACGACTGGCTGCAACGTCATAACCCCCTGATCGACTGGGACACCGGAGCGGTGACCCTAGCTCGATGCACGTGCAGGAAGATCCCATTCTCCCTTCCCGACACCGATCCCTCGGCACGATGGGACGAGTACGAGGAAGGGGATACCATTCTCGTCATTGACTTCGAAGAAGCCTTCCACGTGCGAGCCATGGGAACCCGGGCTAATGAACTAGCGGCCCGAGCCAATGCCAAGAAAACCACCAAGTCGTTTGAAGAAATAGTCCCAGAAGAGTACCAAGAATTCAAGGACCTTTTCGATAAAGAAAATTTCGACGAGCTACCACCCCGTAAACCCTGGGATCACGCCATTGAGCTGATCCCCAACGCCAACGCCAACTTAGACTGCAAAGTCTACCCTCTCAATCATGATGAGCAGGAAGAGCTAGACAGGTTCTTGGACGAGAACCTGTCCACGGGCCGAATTCAACCTTCAAAGTCTCCCATGGCTTCGCCGTTCTTCTTTGTCAAGAAAAAGGACGGCAAGCTACGTCCCGTCCAAGACTATCGAAAGTTAAACGAGATGACCATCAAGAACCGGTACCCGTTACCACTTATCGGAGAACTGATGGATCGGCTGAAGAAGGCCAAATACTTCACCAAGTTGGATGTGCGCTGGGGTTATAATAACGTTAGGATTAAACAGGGGGATGAGTGGAAGGCCGCCTTCCGAACCAACCGCGGACTCTACGAGCCCCTGGTGATGTTCTTCGGACTAACCAACTCTCCCGCCACGTTCCAATGGATGATGAATGACATCTTCAAGGATCTCATTGCGGCCGGGGAGGTATCGGTTTATTTGGACGACATCCTCATCGCTTCAAAAACCAAAGCGGAACATCGACGGATCGTGCGCAGGGTATTGCAGATTCTCCACGAGAACAAGTTGTTCCTCAAAGCGGAGAAATGCGAGTTCGAGGTGGAGGAGACCGAATATTTAGGAGTGATCATCAGCGAGGGTAGGATCCGCATGGATCCGGTCAAGATCGCGGGACTGCTCGACTGGCCGGTTCCTCGAAGGAAACAGGAACTACAATCCTTCCTAGGATTTTGCAATTTTTATCGACGCTTCATCCGTGATTACAGCAAACACGTGAGGCCCTTAACCTCCTTGACGGGGAAGAAAGAATGGCAGTGGGGAGAAGCCCAACAGAAAGCATTCGAAAAGCTCAAAGAGCTGTTCCGCGAGGACGTAGTCTTAGCCATTCCCCTGGATGAAGGAAAATTCCGGGTGGAGGCAGACTCGAGCGAAGGAGCAATAGGAGCAGTACTTTCTCAATGGCAGAACGAAAAGTGGAGACCGGTAGCCTTCCTCTCCAAGGCCCTCTCAGTCACCGAGCGTAATTATGAGATTTACGACAAGGAGTTGTTGGCCATAATGATCGCCCTCGAAGAATGGCGCCAGTACCTCATGGGGGCGAGAGAAGACTTCGAGATTTGGACCGATCATTCCAACCTCCAGTACTTCCGTAAACCACAGAAACTCAACCGACGACAAGCCCGGTGGGTTACTGAGTTAGCGGAGTACCAATTTAGTCTACACCATAAGCCGGGGGCTCAAAACCGCAAAGCTGACCTCCTATCCCGAAGGGCGGATCACGACCAAGGGAAGGAGGATAACCGAGACGTAGTAGTCCTCAAAGCCGAAAACTTCAGGGCGTTGATAATGCCCACCGCCGAGGAACTTCACGAGAAAATCAAAACCGCCACTCACGACGTTCGACATTGGGACAGAGGGATCTCGGACTCCCTCAACCACGAAAAGGGGGTATCTCGAGAGCAGGGGATGTTGTGGTATGACGGACGGATCTACGTTCCCGTAAACCATGAACTCCGAGGGCAGATCATTGCCCTCAAGCATGATCACGCCACCGCTGGCCATCCAGGCATCGAAAAGACCAAGGAGTTGGTACTCCGCGACTACTGGTGGCCCCGAATGCGTCGAGACGTGGAAGCCTATGTAAAAGGATGCGATATCTGTCAACGAACCAAGGCAGATCGTCGCCCGAAACGGGCCCCTTTACACCCCAATGAGATACCTGTACGCCCGTGGACCCATATTTCGGTCGATATGATCACCAAACTGCCGGACTCCAACGGATATGACTCCATTCTCGTCATTGTCGACCGCTTCTCTAAAGCTATCATCCCTATTGCCTGCACTGAAGAACTGACTTCCCTCGGATTTGCAAAAATCCTGAGGGACTACGTCTATGTACCCTACGGCGTAATGCCTGAGAAAGTAATCTCCGACCGAGGCTCGGTCTTCGTATCTAAATTCATGAAGGAATTTTACCGACTGCTTCACGTCGAGGGGAATCCATCCACCGCATATCACCCGCAGACAGATGGCCAAACCGAGCAGGTTAACCAGGAGATCGAAAAATACCTCAAGATGTTCGTCAACGACAGACAAGACGATTGGAGCGAATGGCTGCCTTTAGCAGCCTTCACTCACAACAACCGTCAGCACTCGGCGACGGGATACTCCCCTTATCGGGTGATCTTCGGAAGAGACGGAGAGGTTATCAAGAACCCTCCACGAACAACGACCGTTCCAGCAGCAGGGAAACTAGTGGAAGAAATAGAGAAAGCCCAAGGCGAGGCCAAGAGATCGTTAGAAAAGGCGGCAGAATCCATGAAGAAGGCCTACGACAAACGAAAGAACGTCGCAGTGGAGTACCGGGTAGGAGATAAGGTATGGCTCGATTCGACCAACCTTCATCTCCCGCGTCCGACCCAGAAGCTTGGGGACCGTCGTGTCGGCCCCTTCGCAATTACGGCCAAAAAGGGGGCCTCGGCTTATGAATTGAAGTTGCCGATAAAATGGAAAATCCACAATCGCTTTAACGAGTCACTCTTGACACCGTATACCGCTCCAACGTTTCCTAATCAACCACGTCCCGAAAGGCCGCCTCCAGAGTTGATTGACGACGAAGAAGAATACGAAATCGAGGAAATAGTGGAGCAACGGGACAAGGTTGTAGGACGAGGACGAACTCGCCGCACCATCACAGAATACTTAGTAAAGTGGCGAGGATACCCGAGAGAAGAGAATTCCTGGGTTAAACGGTCAGATATGGCAAACGCAGAGGAACTCGTAAACGAATACGAAGCGCGTCTCCAGCGGATTCACTGGGAGGTCAACAAATACGGGAAAACCGTCGGGAAAGACGACAAAATACCCCCGGACGCTCGTACACCGTACCACGACCCGGATACCCCATGTGTCACGGACGTGGAAACGGTTTACTCCTCCGAATGTACCAATCCAAGACATTCTGACGCACAATCATCGTTCGCCATACAAGAAGTCACCGCAGAAGAAGCAGACGGGGTACCGGTCGTGGAAGAAACCCCCGACCATGAGGATTCCGAACTCGACCTCAGAAATCTACAAAAAATCTATGAAAATTGGGACTTCGACTCGGAAGATGATGACAACGATGATGAAGACGACCTCTCGTTCTACTCCGAATCCAAAGACTCTACCTCAGGGGGAAGCAACGAAAACTCTACGGAGTCATTCAAGACGGATGACTTTTAGAGACCAACATACGGTGTAGAAGGGGATTTCCACCGCTCAATTACGAGCATTGAACCCTTAGGGATCGCGGATCCCGACAGACAGTTGAGGCCTAACCGGCGCAAGGTGGCTTAGGATTTAATAGGAACCTAAGTCCAGGGGGAGAGAGGGTCAGAGGCCGAACCCACCGTTGCGACTTTTTATGGGGTAGCGGAGGTCCAATCGATCCTGTTTTAAAGCAGAAGGGAGCCCCTCAACTCACTTGTGTGGAAGGAAGGAGACAAATTCTCATTCGGGACGAATGAGTCTTAAGGAGGGGGTAATGTTACGATTATTCTTTTCTTTTTCTTTTTCTTTCCTTTTCTTTTCTTTTCTTTTTCTTTAGTCAGCCGGATTACGCGGCGCGATCATCACGGACTGACTGCGCAGTAGTATTTTTAGATTACTCACGTGTATTTAAGCAGAGCCTCAGCTGGCCTAAACCCCAGCTTCGGCTAAGGTTTATTCTACCTAACATCGAACTCCGTTCTTCTGTCTAAGTGTCCCATCGACTTACGTCGCCTTTGACTTGCTAGTGTATCGTCTACCGAAGTGCGAGTAGCGATCCTAGTACGATCTAAGTCGATTTGAGTTAGTGGCTAACAGCGACGCATATATAAAATGCATCCTACACCTCGAAGGCCCTCATCAGTTACAACCAACAAATCACCTCTCGTATTACACCAATGTCGAACCTCAAAGCTCTTTTCCAGCCCCTCAAACTTGGCCCTACGACCCTCAGGAATAGGATCCTCATGTCCGCCTTGACACAGAACCGTTCCGTCCCCACGAACGTCCCCAATAGTCTCAATGCCGAATACTATCGGCAACGCGCTGAGGGTGGCGCTGGCCTGATTATCACAGAAGGCGTCCTCGTTTCTCAACAAGGGTATGCATTTCTCTCACGTTCTTCTTCGTGCTGGTGTTTACACTGGTTTTTAGCACTGAATGGCAGAATGCTCCTGGCATCTGGTCCCAGGAGCAAGTCAATGGATGGAAAAAGGTTACTGACACTGTTCACAAAGAGGGAGGCATGATATTCACTCAGGTACTTCTTATTTCCACCTCGTTTCGTCTACCTTCTGACACGCTCTATTTTTTTAGTTATGGCATCATGAGTTCTCAACTTTTCTTATCATATTGAATATATACTAACATGTCATTAGTTGTACGTGTAAGCCACCCTGATGCGCCTGAACAAATCGCCTCAGGACTCCCCATCTATGCACCCTCAGCAATCTCAGCCCAAGGAGGAAAATTCCGTTTCCTCCCCGGCGAGCCAGGCTACGTCACCCCCACCGCAATTGATGACCCCCGCACTCTGCTTGCCCAGTGGAAGCAAGCTGCCATCAACATGAAACAGGCCGAGTTCGATGGCGTAGAGATCCATGGCGCGAACAGATACTTGATCCACCAGTTCCTCGATAGCACCGCGAATCACCGGACAGAGCAATGGGGCAGGAGCGTGGAGAATAGAGCTCGGTTCCCTCTTGAAGTTGTCAAGATCGCGGTAGACGTCTGGGGTGCGGATAGGGTTGGTATCAAGTTGAACCCCGCCGGGGGGTATAATGATGTCGGGTATGTCCTCATGCCAAATTGTATGGTTTGTACATTGTGCTCATGAGTTGGAACAGAATGCCGCTTCAAGAAACGTTAGACACGTTCCGGTACCTCATCTCAGAAATTGACAGGCTAGGGATCGCCTACGTCACGCTTGTGTGGTATGCAGAGCATCTCGATCCTGTTATTGACGGGTTCAGCGCGCAACGAAGCATGATGTCCTCGGAACGTATGCCCCCTTGTTGAAGAATCCTGCTACGAAAGTATTCGCGAATGCGTCATTCACAGGCGAGGAGGTGGCACGGTATGTTGAGGATGGGAAGGTGGATGGTGTTTTCTTTGGTATTCCTTGGGTGGCGAACCCAGATTTAGCGAAGAGGTTTGAGAAGGGCGTTGCGCTAGAAGGGAATATTGATTTTATGACGCTTTATGGGCATGGGGGAATGGAAGCGGATGAGAGGAAAGGGTATGCTGACTATCCTGCAGTGGCATTGTAGATATCCTTGCTTTTTTTAAATTAGTATTGATACTTTGATTTTTGGTCATTACATTGCAGACTTAGAGCACTTGTTCTTGTTCATAACTGTAGATTAAGGGATCATTGACTCTGTTTGTTCCACTGACACTGACCAATACCTTGCTAGTACTTGTGTCCATCGATGTTACAGCCGCTGTGATAAAGTGGTGGGCTACCGCGGGGCGTGCCATATCCGATCGCGAGTTTTATGTGAAGAGGGAGTTGCACGCATTTTCCGCAACCACTGTCAGTCCCGATAACATGTGCACAATATAATGTACATGCATCAGAGGTCCCATAAGCTGCTATCATCACTGTGACTATGCTAGATAACTTGCTCGGAAATAGGAACTGGCAATAGTAAATAAAGGACTCTATTTGTTTGCACCTTGCAGCTTTATTGAGTAAAACTTGTCATGCTGCAAGAAGGCGACATTGAGACCCCCAAATGTGGCTTTCTGAGCATTCAGTAAATAGCATGAAATCAAAAATATCTACGTAATTGACTACTTAGTAAGAGACGAACCGGACAAGATGAAGAAATATCTAGTATGGTCAGAGATCATGGTTCCAGATTACAGCTCTCCCGCTCACGACAATACAGGACTCCAATCCTTCCTCAATTATTTGTGTCAACAATTCGACATCATCAGAAGACGCCTCAGTGAAGGCTGCACAAAACAGTCCACGTAGTCGTGTGGCACGCTTCTGGTCGACATACCATCTTGACCGCACCATCGCTGTGAATGCATGGGTCATAGGTAGGTCAAAGTGTATGTCCATATACAGATTCTCCAGATGAGGGAGCAGCACGTCGGAGATGGGCTTATCCGCATCTGGATAAGTGAGTGATTTGCTGAAGGTTTCAAATGCATTTAGCGTGAGATGCCCAAAATAGAGGTTCAAGACCTCGACCGTAGGCGTATCCTTTAGCAAATTGATGAGAGACTGGTCCATATCAATGCCACCCAAATCCAAATTCTGTAAAGTGCACTGCGAGCGTACAATGAACTTGTGGATAATTGGGGTAGGCGATGCAGTGCTGCCTACAGTAATCGGGATCCATAATCTCTTGAGTGCAGGAAAGGTGAAATGTGACAGCGCGTAGGCATGAGGTGCATGCAGTTCGTGTAATGATGTATGAACGATGGGGGCAGGTAGGCTGAGATTATACATATGATGGGTGAGAAATAGCTGTTGCAAGTTGGGGGCCTTGCGCAAAATACTGATGTCATTTTCAGCGGATCCACACTTGAGATCAAGTTTAGTCAGTTGAAACCAAGGGAGATTCAAGGAGGATGGGGATCGAAAGCCAGTCACGTGGATATCGTGCAGACGGGGAGCAGTAGTAAGTACGTCCAGGACATCCTCATCGAGTTCAAAATCGGTGCCAAATGGATCAAGGAAAGATCGAGAAAGGTGAAATTGCTCCAGCAAAGGGAGAGGGTGTCTCTGTGGCTTGGGCAGACGACAAGTGAAGTCTGTTGTGGAACAGTAGACTCCGACAATGTGCCAGTGATCACAATGATCCAAGAGCACATCCCATAGATGTGCATTCAGGTCACCACTTTCGTAGTACTTGATCCTGAGAGGGTAGGATTGGGATCGAAGAAGGGATACTTCCAGCTGATGAACGCAACCTGAAAAGTTGAAAGTCCATGGCTCTTCGATGTCAATCCAAGACCACAATTTAGGATATGATAGTGCTATGCCTCTCCATCTTTGACAAACTTGGGAGAGAATCCAAGGGGTGTCGTGGCATTCAGCCTGCTCATTGGCGATGAAGACCCAAAAAAAGATATACATGGATATCTCAGTCATCAGTCTTGATATAGGCAGGTCATCTCCTGCCGACAACATAGTGTAAGAGTTGTTGGACTTGGAAATGCAGATAGTATCTATCAAAAGCAATTATGCACTTGTTTCTTCAGCAAAACAGGACTGCTTACCAACAACAATCTTTGAGATAACAGACATGGCGGCAAAGAGAGAGACAAGTTGATCCTTTGCCAGCTACGTATCGGCCAGCTGTAACCAACAGGCAACGAATCCGTGCGATTCCAACTGAGTGAAGTTGGGCAGTGGCTGACTCTGAAATGCCGTACACCTGGCGCCAGCATGGAGTTTCATGCACGTGACTACGTAGTCTTTCAAATGGTCGAACTTTGACCTGAAGTTACAAATGTTACCAGTTGCCAGGGACACCCTATAGCACTGAGGCTATGGAAGGACCCCAGATAATGCCCGTAGTGTTGTGAAAGGCCAGGCTTCAAGCCTCAAGCCTGGCCCAGTCCAGCCCAGTCCAGCCTGGCCTGCGAGTAAGGCTTGCTCAAGGCTTGTGCTGAGGCTTTGCTTAAGGAAAGCCTTAAGCCCTAGGCCGAAGCCCTGGGCTGGTGAGAGGGGTGAATATCCTTGTGTGAGATTGATTTGTATGAATGTAACATAGCTTAATATTATCCTGTAGATGAGTTTACCATGTCTTTTCATTATAACTTGATTGTATGCAAGTATTCATCAATTGAAAGCAGTTATGACATCACTGAAGTATGTTTTCTCCATGATGACAAGACCACTTAAGCAATGATAGCTTCGTGGATGATCAGTGTGGTTCAGTAGATAATATATTATACTATGTAAAGCTATATCCTAATGAATATTAACATTTAATGAGTCCTGATAGGCAGAAATGTATTATGAGGCATAAGCCCGGGCTTAAGCCTGAGCCTTGTAGGGCTTGGGCTCAAGGCTTGGGCTCGTGAATTTGGGAGCCTGAACCTGCTCAAGCCCGGCCCAAGCCTCCAAAGCCCGGCCCGGCCCGGCCTTTCACAACACTATGCCCTATGAACCTTGATCACAGATTTTCGAAATCTTTGGCATTTTGTCCGGACCAAAAATATGCGATTTCGGTCATTTTTGTCCGATTTGGCCTCAAGGTTTTCCGGCATCGGGGGCCCGTCGGGACCCCGCCACACCCTCCCGCTGCGGCCCGCCCTTTCGGCAAGGGGTCAAATAGCCTAAAAAGTCAGGTATCTGTCTGAATTTTGCTCTAGATTGACTCCCGGTTGGTCCCATTTGTCCGGACTTTTCACCAAGGTTAGACAGTCAATTTGGCCAAAATCTGTCCGAACTGGGCCTAGGGTTCATAGGTATTATCCGGGTCCTGCTATGGAGCATTGAGGGACTCGGAATCGGACGCCGAGCCGATATTTCCAATCTGGTAACAGATCACGTTACACGACGCGAAGAGTGAAAATCCATTTCCGGTTTGCCATGTTCTCTCTTGTCCTCTCAGCATCACGGCGAAGATGCCTCAACGCGCCTCGGAACTTTGGTTCTTCAGCACGACAGCTCACAGACAAACCAAAGACAACCGATAGCTCTAACCGTCCAAAAGGCAGGAAAACCAAGAAAGCGGTTGATAAGGTTCATGAAAAGTACGTCTAGACTGTTACCGATCCTTTCTCTCGTAGATAACATTGCTTCAGGGAAAAGTACGTACGATATTTTTAATACTAGAGCACCTCTGAGTACATGACAGGTACCTTGCTCGTTGGGATGCAGAAATGAAGGCGCAGCGAACGTGGAATACGACCATCATGTTCGTCTTTCTTTATCCTTCGTTATTTTTTTCTCACACGATTGCGAAGCCGAGGAACTGATGCAATATACGACACGCTTGTTGATCTCCTGTCATCGCTCACCACCTACAACCCCTTCATGTTCCACCCTTCCTCACGCATACGAGACAGCAGGCAGTCGCATCGTAAAACCCTTCCCAATTGGCTATCACCAAAGGTCTTCGTGCCCCCCGTTGAAAAAGTCTCACCGATTCGGGACGACATTGAACTGATAGCCCAAATTACGGGACGTCCGTGGGTTGATGTCTGGAACAGCCGGTGCCATGGATCTGCCCCGACGCATAGCCTGGATGAGTTCGTACGATATGCGGAACAAAATCCAGATGCCGTGATATATCCTATCTTGATTGTGCGGGAGGAAAAGGTTGTTAGTGGTATGCACAAGATACTAAGGACGATCAGGGAATGGAAGCAGGACGCTGAGAAGAGGGAGAGGCATGAACTCGAAAGGCTGAAGACACATGAGACTGAGGTGGCGGAGAAAGAAGTGGAACTGAGAACGAAACTGTACCGCCAGGTGTATGGTCCCGGAACGACATTTTACCGGGACATTGGGGAGAAGGTTCTGGCCAGGGAGAAGCGGAAGGAGAGAGAGAAGGAGAAGAATGCTGGATTGTTCAAAGCTGCGATTCTCAGGCGCCAGATGAGAGCGTAAGGTAGATAATGAATACTTGCTAATTACTTCCGTCCAACCTGGAATACCGCCATTTCCTGCCTTTGTTTTCTTTTATCTTCAGTCATTTTACGCCGTTCCTTCCGCAACGTCTCGTAGGGATGATATACTTTTCTCCACATCTCCTCCCTAAAATTCACTTCTCGCTGCAGACCTTCCCCGGTGCTCACACTTATACGTAACGCGTCGCGTAGCGTCTTACGTAACCTCTCCAACGACAAAGCCTCCCTCTTCCCTGCTGCGATAATCTCTTGGTGCACCCACTGTGCAATTTTCGTTCCTGAAAAAATCACCTCCTTCTTCATGTGGTCAACCATAAATGGGAGCTTCGTACTCTCGGGCTTGCGACAGAACTGCTCCAGGAACGCATCAAGCGAGTGCGTAGCAAACGCGTTCGTTCTATGCACCAGACTCGAGAAAGGCTGCGAAGTATATTCGCATATGGTTTGAATATCATCTCGTGTCGGAAATGGGATAGTTTCGAGGACAAAGTTGTAGGGCTTGACGGTGCTGTTGTTCCTTTTGATGAACGGGTCGACGTACTTGCTTTCGGGCAGGAGGAGAAAGGGGTTGTAAGTCGTGAGACTCTGGAAAACGGATATTGTTTCTTGGTTTTCTGGGAGGTTGCCGTGGCTGGGAATTGGTATAAGAACAAGATGAGGATGAACAGGTAAAAACGCACTATAGAACGAGTCGTCGCGCCCATGCATCTCCTATCGTGACTTTTTGAGGGATAGTTCCACTGAAACTTCATCATTACACGACCACATCACTTGTTGAACAAATCCTACCCTGATTTTTTGCGAGCACTACCAATCGATAGTTAGCATATAGCCAGTATGGCATACAGCGACTCTTACGGAGACTTTTTTGACGTCGCATCAGTCTGTATGTATCGTGCTGAAATAAATATTTGTGCCCGTAGTGGTATGGCGCCTCCGAATTTGCAGCATCGTGGAGAAAGAGAGAGCAAGGACATGGCGGAAGAAAATGATTACCGGGCCGGTCTAAGATGCCGGCTCGGCAATTACACCCTTAGATTCCCCACGACGATGATTGTATAAGCTTTGTTTTACCCTCTTTTTTGGACATTTGGTGGTGTAGGGTGACGGATCTAGCTATTGTTTCCTCCTTTCGCCGGTCGCAAAGATGGCAAAACAGCCCGGTCTCCAACCCATCACACCCTGAGCGAGTGTCATTCCGAGGCTAATGAATGTTCTAGATTTTTTGTTCTTCCGTATTCAAACGATATTACACGCATGTAGGTAGCATCGCACAGTACCTCCATCCCCGGCAATGCGCAATAAATCTTGGTGAACTTGGACTATCAGGCTGACGGCATGCAGGATTGAAAGGTCAAATAATACGTTATCAGATTGAAACAAGATCAGAGATAACCTTTTTGTAGTCCTGCGAGAACCAAATCATGCTCTAAAAATTCCAATTTCCATGTCCTCCGGGCACTTGCACAACTATAGCTCCCAGTAACCAATGTGAAATTCTCGCTCCTTCTGCCATTGATATACGTTTTGTATAGTAGGCTTTCTGTGATATAAAAAATGGTCTGGGCTTACATGATGTCATTGTAAAGCAGATTGAAAGCGGGACCAGTCAGCCTCCTCCGGATATCCTGTCGGAAAATCATGTCCTGCCGTTACCTTGAATTCTGAAGACCTTTTTCAGAGCAAAACTGAGGATCTTGGCATCTTGCACAAAAGGATGGGGCGAGATGATGACGTACTTGGTAGAGAGCACAAGGCAGAAGTTGGGTTCGGCTAATCCGGAAATAGACATTCTCGATAGTATCTGTGCTGTTGACGAAGAAGTTGATGATATATCGTGGGTGGTCGGTCAAGTTCTTTCCCATGTCGGGAAGGTGAAGGACTGGTTGGATTCCCAGAGCTGAAGGTTCGGTGCTGTCGCCAATGCCTGAATTGAGGAGGATATGCGGAGAACCGATGGAGCCTGCGGAGAGAATGATCTCTTTGAGGTTTGACGATGCAAGTATATGCATTGTTGCTGGAAAATGAATTTTTATTAGCCGCCTGTATTGGGTATGTTAGGGAATCGGGAACCTCCATTGTCCTGAGTAAACTCGATAGAATTGAACGTTGGCACGGTGTTGGTATCCGAGGGAAGAATTCGGGTCAGGTGGGCGTGAATCAAGACATGCAGGTTCAGTCGGCCAATGTACCCAGGCCCAAGATAGGACGTTTGAGAGCTACTCCGGGTTCCGTTTCCGATCGTTGATGTTCTCCAACCTATAAACAATCTCCACGATCAGTACACTCGACGAGACAGCCACTTACAAAACCTTCACCAATACCCAGCTGGTATTCAGAATTATAATCTAGATTAAACGGGAACTCGCGAGGCAACTCCTCTGTCACCAGAATGACGTGACCGTCCGTACCGCGTGGGTATCCCGGGAGGGAAGCAAAGTTGATGTCTTTGTCCAAGAAATCAAGGACTCTGCGGTCGTTTAGTTCTTGAGGTAGCCAGTTAAAGGAGGACATCTATGGGAAAATCAGTCCTCCCACAGAAAGAAAGCGACGTTAAAAATATACCTTATTCTTCTGATATGAAGTCCGGAAGACGGACGAGAGGTCTGTGCGGAAGTAGTTGGCAGAGTTCATGGCGCTATGGGTGAAACCACCGCCTCAAGCTAGGTATCCATTTAACGTTGTCACTTTTTATTTAAATTCAAACGGAGATACTTCATATACCGAGATGTTTACCGATATTTCCTGACAAACATTATATATCTGCTTTGATTAAATCGGCAGCCCTCTCTGCGATTAGATATACCGGAACCTGAGTATGAGCCGCGGGTATGAGTGGCTAGAAGAAGACGAGGTATTGAGCTCGCATATGCATAGTACCCACAGGAGGAATGGCTTACCAAAATTGAAGCATCTACAATTCTCACTCCCTTCGCGCCCTTCAACTTCAAATCCGGGTTTACTACGCCCCAATTGGCACCGGCGGGTGACATACTGGCGGTACCCACAGGATGGAATACGCTGCTAGCACCATTCCGGATATCATTTTCGGTAGTATTCGCAGTGACGCCAAGTATGTAGCCGTCCCATACCGCAGCAGTAACAAACTTCTTCGCACTCTCGGCAGCATATTGCATAATAGCAAGATCTTGAGCATGCGAGAAATAGTTTGGATTGATGAGTGGCGGATCCATAGGGTTCGTACTGTTAACTGTGATATTCCCGCCTGTTATCAACCATTTACCTGTGTTACTACTTATTAGAAAGACAAGGCAACGAGTGAACACACGGGATAGAGGGCATATATCTGCGATGCCGATAGAAAAGAAGTTTCCTGGAGGAGGAGGATCCAAGAGGATGCCATTCTAGAAAGAATTCAGTATGGCTACAACCTCATTGAAACAAATTGTCCGTACCCCGAAAATAAATTCGTAGTGCGCGGTCTCATTTCCCGCGCATGGATCTCCGTCCAATATACCAGCTTCTTCAGGAACACGGAGGAACCCTACCTGGTTTGATATTCCCGTTGATAAAAAGCCAGTTCGGTTCGCTCGCCACTCTGCTAAGGCCTCTGCTTGAAATGTCGCATTTCTGAAATAGATGTTCTCGATAGTGTCCGTGTCGTTAACGAAGAAGCTGATGGTCAATACGGTATGGTCTGTCAAATTCTTTCCAACGTCGGGAAGATGAAGCGTCGGTGTGATCCCTATAGCTTTTAGTTCGGTTTTGTCGCCGATGCCAGAGTGGAGAAGGATGTGCGGGGTGCCTACAGATCCGGCAGAGAGAATGAGTTCTTTGAGACCAGCTGGTACCAGGGTATGCATAGTTGCTAGACGAGGAGGTCAAGTCAGACTAAGTATCAAGATGGTACTTCGAAGACTTTATCACCTCCTGCATCCTGGGTGAATTCGACAGCATCAAATATCGGCGTTTTTGGTATTGGACTGTAGGATCCGAGTGACGTAGGCATGGGTCAGGACATGCAAATTTGGCCGTCCGATATACATGGGTCCAAGATAAGATGTCTGTGAGCTGCTTCGAGTCCCATTTCCAATTGTGTATTGAGTCCATCCTGCCGATATTCAATACCACAGGAGTCAATCATACAATCTCCAGAAAATTCTTACCAATTCCTAATTGGTACCCGGAATTGTAATCCAAATTGAATGGATAATCGTCCAGAAGCTCCGACGTAGTTTGAATGACGCGGCTATCCGTAGCTCGCTGGACTCCAGGGAGAGACACCGAGTTGATGCCGTTGAAGCCATGGACCGCAGGATTGAACTGACCAGTGGTGTTGTGGTGATCGCTAGAGGGGACAAAGCGTTCATTCTATCGTAGCGTTATCAACCAGGGATGGTAATAAAAGGCAAAGGATGAACCTTTTGAATGTACGGCTGCAAAGCCTCCCATCCCCAACCAGGGTCGCCACTGATCTGCGCATAACGATCGTAATCTTGAGACGAACCACGTGTGTAGAACATATAATCTGGGAATACATCAATTGAAAAATCTAGGCAAATCCATCAAAAGGACTTACTGACTGCACTACTCCCTCCCAATCCAAATCCTCTAGGAAACGGAACAGAACGTCCATTCAATCCTGGTTGTTCAGTTGTGGTAAAATTCCATTCCCAGGGGGTTCCGGGAGTTATGTCAAGGCAAAAGAACGGAACCTCAGAGAGGAGAACATCAGCCGTCCTGCGGAAGAGTCAGCATTAAAAGTCAAAGCATATAGAGGCAGACAGACGATCTGCCAGCTTCAAGTACGAGCACGGAGACGTGATCATCCTCTGTCAAACGGTTTGCAAGAACATTCCCCGCAGTTCCACCTAGATTTCAATGTTATAAGACAGAAAACGAGTACCAGGTGCGCTGGGAGAACTAACCTCCGATGATAATGAAGTCATAATTCTGAGTAGGAAGATCTTCGAACCTCTCGTATATGGCACCAAGCGCGCTTGAACATAATATGAGGAGGGTAAGGAAAATAGCATCCATGGTTAATTCAACGGACGCACCACGATCTTAGAGATGGTTACTTATATATATGTATTGTGACCGTCCAAATCCCCAGCTGGCCTTGGTCATACCTGGAAGAGGACAGTCCACATGATACAAACTAATGACACGTTAGTGGGGCGGGATGGAGTGCTAAGGGGCGCTCGGCCACAGCGGTCACCACTACTTGGTCGACCGGAATTTCATTTCTGCACCGGCAAGAGATCGTCATGAAGGAAGTACGTCTTGTGCCCATGACGTTGCTGAAGTGCCTGCCAGTTCCGTGACTTCATTGAATTCCGGCATCAGTAGTCCTGAGGTTACGGAAGCTGACATTATTAAATGATAATACGGAGGTAAGGAAAGGTGATCGTTTACCCCGGATTAGAATCCAGATTGGACTGAGAGTATTCACCGACAATAGTTTTCACCATGAGTTAATTGACACCCACAGCGCCCATCGCCATACGCCATACACCGGCCAGCTTGTTTCGGGCTCGGTCTCACAGTAAAAAGTCTTTACTTCCTTGAAAAGGACTGGCATGAAACGGCCGGGAAGAAATAAGCAGGAGAGAGCTAGCGAATAAATCCACAGCGATGCGGCTATGATAATGAACGAGGGAAGTTAGGCGAAGTGGACCCCTTCTCCTTCGGACCTTAGGCTAAGCCTCGGTATACATGGCGAAGGGCCATTGCAACGAGTGTAAATTTCTGCGTCACTGGAACCAACTACATTATCAATGCCATTAGTCAAGGAAGAATTTTATATACTTGGTGAGAGATCTCCTTACCTCAGAACAGGACAGTCCATGCATAGAAGGTACCGGTAATTAGTCCTGCTAGGCACGATAGATGGGGAGAGGTGATTGGAGGAAATTCTTGAAGCACAGCGACGGCCAGAGGTAGTTACAAGGTTCGGCAGATTCCGACATCCTCTATGTCTGGTGCAAGTATAACAAACGCGAATTATTCAGAGGTGAGGCATTCAAATTCGCTCGCTAATTTCTAAGGCCTGCAGCGACGATGGAGAACAGACGAGAAGGAGTACGACTCAGATCATGGGTAGGTTCTCTGCAAAGTTCTGGCAGATAGCAAATGGGCGCCTTACAGAAACGTTTCCTATCATCCAAAGTTAGCACAACTCGCAAAACACAACGGCCTTCCTGACAGGGTCAACGTAGCATTCCGAAAAAAAGTTCGTCGTCCGAACCCACGAAGGCGGCGCAGCAACACCCACAACCTCCATAAAGCTTTCCAGCTCCTTCTGTCTGATCGTTTTCGTCGCCGCCCTGTACGCGCTTTTATTGGTAGCAAAGCACAGAACGAGAGCTGACTAGGATTTGACGATTACGACCTTGAAGATACTGCGAAAGAAGATGCGGTGCTCGCGAAGGGTAGGTAGGATGTGACAAAATATTTTGCTGCTGTTGTCTCCGCAGTCCAAGTGATTCTGGTAATCGGGTATGAAGAAATTCTCGTCGAGTGGCCAACCCCACAGCGTCAAAGGGAAACCCTTGGGTTTGGGACGTGTTCTATGGGCTGTGCGTGCCTTGTGTGACTCGGTGACACTTTTTCAACGGGGGGCATGAAGACCTTTGGTGACAGCCAATTGGGAAGGGTTTTACGATGCGATTGCCTGCTATCTCGTATGCGTGAGGAAGGGTGGAACATGAAGGGGTTGTAGGTGGTGAGCGATGACAGGAGATCAACAAGCGTGTCGTATATTGCATCAGTTCCTCGGCTTCGCAATCGTGTGAGAGAAAAAATAACGAAGGGTAAAGAAAGACGAACATGATGGTCGTATTCCACGTTCGCTGCGCCTTCATTTCTGCATCTCAACGAGCAAGGTACCTGTCATGTACTCAGGGGCGCTCTAGTATTGGTATCTCATACGTACTTTTACCTGGAGCAATGTTATCTACGAGAGAAAGGATCGGTGACAGTCTAGACGTACTTTTCATGAACCCTATCAATCGCTTTCTTGGTTTTCCTGTCCTTTGGACGGTTAGAGCTATTGGCTGCCTTTGGTTTGTATGCAAGTTGTCATGCTGAAGAACCAAAGTTCCGAGGCGCGTTGAGGCATCTTCGCCGTGATGCTGAGAGGACAAGAGAGAACATAGCAAACCGGAAATGGATTTTCACTCTCGCGTCATGTAACGGTTTGGCGGCCCGGCTCCGCTGGCATTTCCGATGTCCCACGAACCACCACCACCACGAATACTCCGTTATTCCTTTATCCCCGACCCTCCCCTTCAGCTCAAACTCGTCATTGACCTTGGAAAGCGTTCTCCTTGCAAGGTCTTACATAGCAGCTCTCTCTCTTTCCAAGACGCTGCACTATTTTCGCCTATAGCACGAGTCCTTTGCCCTTGTCAAGGAAGATGTCACTCTCCTTTGGCTTTTATGGAATCACCTTAACCTTGAAGTCGCCAATAATGTCGTTCAAGGAGCTGATTATCCCGCGGATTTCCCCCGTTTCATGCATCCTTCCAGCCTCCATCGGCTGTCATGCTGCAATGGCTTTACACAACGAGCCATCGAGGTCGGTAGGAGTAGTTTACTTTCATTTACCTGAGCTGTATCAGTGGAGATGGCCAATCAATCCAGTTTTCCAGTTTTCCCAGTCCTGCGCCCGCCCTCCTTGACATCGACCACAACAAGTGCTCAAGGTTGTGTCTGATCTAGAACGACATGTCGTACGTCTGGCTCTTCCTTCCTTCCTTTCAGTTCACGGGAACAAGGAAAGACTCCTTATTGGACAATGGCAGTAGGTTTGCATCTGTATCACAAACCCGGGATGTAGGCCATTTCGTACGTCTTGTTGTTATTCATTTGCAGGTGATAATTGATCGGCCGTGCAGATGCTAGATGAGATATGCTACTCCGGATATTGAGAAGGCTGGATAAGGAGACTGGACATTTGAAGACCAAGCTAAGCTACAGAGCGGTGCTATGGCGTATGTTTGAATCTCGCCAAGTTCCACTAGCCACCCCATTCGTCGTTGTGCCGTTTTATGGCTGTCGTATAACTCGAAAGGGGGAAAAGTCGAAGGCAGGATATCAAAAGCCTTTCATTGGAATTAAATAACATGATGACTCTTTCGTCTACATTTTCGACTAGAACGCCCATTATCTCCTCAATTTCACCAAAACCACGGTAAGGACAGAGCACAATAGTGCAGTCATCTAAAAGTAAAGATATCTAAAGTGCCGCCGCAGGATAATCAGCATACCCTTTCCTCTCATCCGCCTCCGTTCCCCCGTGCCCATAAAGCGTCATGAAATCAATATTCCCCTCCAGCGCAACGCCTTTCTCAAACCTCTTCGCTAAATCCGGGTTCGCCACCCAAGGAATGCCAAAGAACACCCCATCCACCTTCTCATCCTCAATATACCGCGCCGCCTCCTCACCTGTAAACGCAGCATTCGCGAATACCTTCGTAGCCGGATTCTTCAACAAGGGCGCATACGCTCCGAGGACATCATGCTTCGTTGCGCGCCGAGCCCCGTCAATAACGGGGTCGAGATGCTCTGCGTACCGCATGAACGCAACGTATGCGATCCCGAGTTTGTCAATCTCAGAGATGAGGTATCCGAACGTGTCAAGCGTCTCTTGAAGCGGCATTCTGTTCAACTCGTCAGCACAAAGTACAAGCCATACCACTTGGAATGAGGACATACCCGATATCGTTATACCCTCCGGCGGGGTTCAACTTGATACCGACCCTGTCGGCACCCCAGACGTCAACCGCGATTTTGATGACTTCAAGGGGGAACTGAGCTCTATTCTCAGCGCTTCCGCCCCATTGGTCTGTCCGGTGATTCGCGGTGCTATCAAGGAATTGATGGATCAAGTATCCAGTCGCGCCGTGGATCTCTACGCCATCGAACCCGGCCTGTTTCGCGTTGATGGCAGCTTGTTTCCACTGGGCGAGCAGAGTGCTTGGGTCGTCAATTGCAGTAGGTGTGACATAGCCTGGCTCTCCAGGGAGGAAACGGAATTTTCCTCCTCGAGCTGGGATCGCTGAAGGTGCGTAGACGGGGAGTCCTGAGGCGATTTGCTCTGGTGCATTGGGGTGGCTTATGCGTCCAACTAACGATGTGTTAGTATGTGTTTCCTACGGTAGAAAGACCGGGAACTCACGATGCCATAACTGAAAAATAGAGCTTGTCAGAAGGTAGACGAAACGGGAGGGAAATAAGAAGTACCTGGGCGAAGATCGCGCCTCCTTCTTCGTGAACCGCATCAGTGACCTTTTTCCATCCGTTGACCTGCTCCTGAGACCAGATACCAGGAGCATTCTGCCATTCGGTGCTGAAATGTGTATAAGGACTAGCACGAAGAACGTCGCGAGTGATACGCGTACCCTTGCTGAGCAATGAGAACGCCTTCTGTGATGATCAAGCCAGCACCCCCTGCGGCGCGCTGTCGGTAGTACTCGGCGTTGAGACTGTTGGGGACGTTCGTAGGGACGGAACGGTTCCGCGTCAAGGCGGACATGAAGATCCTATTCCTGAGAGTGGTAGGGCCAAGTTTGAGGGGCTGGAAAAGAGCTTTGAGGTTCGACATTGGTATAATGCGAGAGGTGGTTTGTTGCTTGTAACTGATGAGGGCCTTCGAGGCGTAGTATGCATTTTATATACGCGTCGCGTCGAACTTCAAAGGCCGTTCAGCCGCGCAGACGCGTGGAAGACTTGATGGATCAGGAGATAGCATGACTAACGCAGCAACCTTTCGGAATCCAGAATTTCTTTGTCAACGAGTTGCTTTGTAAACCTATTGTTAGCCGTTTTACCGCGAAATTTTATCGATATCATGGAAAGAAATGAACGTGTAACCAAGCTTCAGTGCCGGGTGATGAGTGACACCGTTGAATCAGAGTGGACCGTGGAGGCTTGACGGTACGACCAGACGATCAATTATAGATGCGAATATGAATATTTCCTGTTAACGCTAGGTGGACCACGTGGATCAGTGAATCGGACCAAAATATAGGGTCGTTCTTGAAGTTGGAGAGGCTCGGATATCGCCATCTGCTATTATTGCTGTTGGTGGAATTTGTATATTCCCTATTGATTCCCTATTTCCCCGTTCCGGTCTTGAAAACACCGCTAGAAAAAGGAATATCAGGATACAACCTCGCAACACATGGAAAAATCACTCTGGCCATGATGCTCCAGACATTAGAATCGAAGGGCGTCCGACATCACACGTTAAAAGACCAGCCCGATCTGGGTGCCGGCCCCAACGAAAAAAAAAAAAAACAGTATTACACTCACTGATCCATGCCTGAGATTAACGTTCTTAATACGATAGGTGTGAAGATCAGGGTGGGTTGGGAATTGGAGATTCATGACGGTTTGTCAAACCGGTTCCCGGACCGAAAACTCGTAGATCAGAGCAAAGGCCGGGAGTAGAGAAGAGAAGCAAAAACAAAACGCGTGGTGAAGGGAATGCCAAGCCACGGCAGGAGACGCGTCATATACAGCAAGGCGCTATCAATCGAACCAGCCTCAAGGCGACACGCGTCCTGGCAAAGGTGATGCGTGTGTAGGCTGTTCCTATGGAACATGGCGGAGGCTGAGAACTCGCTAGAAACAGTGGTGTTGAAGCCTATGTTGTGAGGTTCGCGTTCATGAACAGAATTAATGGCTGGCACATAAGAAGTAGTAACACTGCAGAAACAGACGTTACTACTTGCTATGTAATCACTTACTGTAATGTAGTTGAACGTAAAATAAACTGAGTGACCACGTGCCACACTAAACGCCGTGCCGGTACACGGCACTGAGGAGTCAACTTCTCTTCAACGTTTCAACCCTCACTGAGTTGGAATCACACAGATTCGCTGTGGGCGGCCGACACGTAGCTCGCAAGGAATCGCTTTGTCTTTCTCTTCGCTGTTGTGTCAACTACTATTGTCGGTAAGCGGCTGCGTTAAGTTGTTGAAGAAACAAGTAGTTTATGACTGCTCTCGATTTCAGAGAATCATGGAATCAGCAGATTCCCCTTCCAACGACTCTCACATGCCGTTGGCACGAGGTGACCTGCCCATCTTGGGGGTGATGCCAGAGATATCGACCTATATCTTTTCTTGGGTCCGCATCGCAAACGAGCGAGTTCGCTGCTACGACACCCCTTGGATTCTTTCCCAAGTCTGTCAAAGATGGAGAGACATCGCACTATCATATCCTGAATTGTGGTCTTGGGTTCGTATCCAAGAACCACGGACTTTCAACTTTTCAGGTCGCGTTCGTCAGCTGGAAGTATCCCTTCTTCGATCCCAATCCTACCCTCTCCGGATCCAGTATAGCGAAAGTGGTGATCCGAACGCGCATCTGTGGGCTGTGCTCTTGGACCATTGCCATCACTGACGCACCGTCGAAGTCTATCTTTCCACAAGGGAATTCACTCGTCGTCTGCCCAAGCCACAGAGACATACTCTCCCTTTGCTGGAGCGATTCCGCCTTTCCCGGTCTTTCGATAGCCACATTAACACTGTGTTTGAACTCGATGAGGGCATCCTGGATGCACTTGCTACAGCTCCCCGTCTGCACGATATCTACGTGCTCGGCTTTCGATCCCCGTCCTCCCTGAATCTCCCTTGGTCCCAACTGACCAAAATTGATCTCATGTGCGGATCCCCTCAAAATGACATCAGTATTTTACGCAAGGCCCACAGCTTGCAGCGTCTATTTCTCAACGATCATATGTACAATCTTGGCCCACCTACTCCCATCGTTCATACGTCGTTGCGCGAACTGAGTGCACCTCAAGTCTACGCGTTGCCACATTTCACCTTTCCTGCGCTCAAGGTATTATTCACCCTGATCGCCATAGGCAGCATTCCATCGCCTACCCCGATTATCCACGAGTTCATTGTACGCTCGCAGTGCACTTTACGGAATCTACATTTGAATGGCATTGATATGGACCAGTCTCTCATCAATTTGCTAAAGGATACACCCACGGTTGAGGTCTTGCGTCTCGATTTTGGGTATCTCACACCGAACACATTTGAAGCCTTCTGCAAATCGCTCGCTTATCCAGAGGCGGATAAGCCCATCTCTGGCGCGCTGCTGCCTCATCTGGTGCATCTGCATCTGGATACAGGCTTTGACCTACCTATGACCCATGCATTCACAGCGATGGTGCGGTCAAGATGGTATGCCGACCAGAAGTGTACCGCACGACTACGCGAACTGTTTTGTGAAGGCTTCACTGAGGCGTCTTCTGATGATGTCGAATTGTTGACACAAATAGTTGGGGAAGGATTGGAGTCCTGTATTGTCGTGAGCGGGAGAGCCGTAATCGGGAATTATGATCCTTTCGAGGCTTTTGAAGAGTGAGGTTGCTTTCTCTGACCATCACTAAATATTTCTTCATCTTGTCCGGTTCATCTCTTACTAGTCGATTTTGTAGATATTTCTGATTTCTTGCTATTTACTGAATACTCAGAAAGCCGCATTTGGGGATGTCGATGTCGCCTCTTTAAAACATGGCAAACTTCACTCAATGAGGCAGCAAGGTGGAAACCAATAAGGCCTTTTATTTATTATAGTCAGTTCCTATTTCCGAGCAAGTTATCTAGTGTAGTCACAGCGATGATAGCTGATAATAGCAGCTTATGGGACCTCTGATGCACGTACATTGTACTGTTATCAGTATCGGTAGTGATTGCCAACTCTCCGTTCAAAGGTGGCTCGGATATACCGAACAATAAATAATGATTGCATGGCCGACTAGCTCAGTTGGTTAGAGCGTCGTGCTAATAACGCGAAGGTCTTGGGTTCGATCCCCACGTTGGCCATTGGTTAGATTTTTCTCGTCTACTTTTGACTTTTAATGTTTACTACCCTGCTTGTCATCCAGGTGTTCATTGTTCACTTTATAATGTAGTAGCGCACGATGTGGAAGTTACATGATAGACACGTTACCTCGACAAAGATTCCTCTCGGCGAGGAGGTAACTTATCGCTGTATCAAAAGTTTCAAAATGTAGGTTTCGTGCGCTACCTTAGTCAAACCTGCAGAAGGGGACCTCCCAAGGTATGTTTTGATATAGTCTCTTGCTGTTCGCAAGCTTTGGCTGAAACTTGCCGCTTTTACGTACCTCTGCAATCCACTGCGCTGAAGCCCTACGTAGCAGTATAAGTCGTCTTTGCATCAGCTCAACCCCAGAAGATGTTATTCTGCCATGTGTACTACAGACAGGTAGTATATGCCAGACCTGATAACCAATAGTTTCCTGCTAACCCGCAATGCCAATAAAAGAGCGTCATGGCAAGTGTCGGGCGACTTGGCGCAGTAATGAAGCCTCCGGGTTATCACTGTTTTGCCAAGATCGGTGCCATTCTAAATGAGAGTAAAGAATGTTCACTACGACTGCGAGGATCTGATCCCCTTCGAGCATTGTGGTAGACTGTGGTGTTCTAATGCTATTCATGAGTAAAGGAGCATTTGATGGATCTTTAAAAACCAACTAGGAGACTGGGGCGCTACTGACAACCTATTGTTCAGCGATCAAATGGGTCTCCGTAAGTCTGGATGAACAGCGACTTTCGGAGTTTGATTTCAGCCCTGATCGTGTCAAACCACTTTTGAACCTGGGCAGCGTTCGATGTATCCGCAGACCAGAGCCTCTGCTTCGCCTTTGGAAAAAGTCCCTCTACCAACCACTTGAGCACCTGCCTCTCCTTTATCTTCTTCTCCCGGTACACGGTCTTGGGGTACATACGAGATAACCTATCCAGAAGGATTTGCTTTGTCGTCCAGTCGATTACAATGGGTAGGCGCATGCATTCGGGATCACGTTCTAGGCTCTCCATGAGCCCTTGAAGGTTGGAAGTTTGGGCTTTGGCGTGCCGTATGAACCTCATGCCATCAGTGTCGATGATGTATTGAACCTCGTCGAGAGTTGGGAAGGCTTTACTCTCGACCTTTAGCACGGGTGGTTCGGTGCCGGAAACATGGCCGATGTTCTTGCTGTTCGGGTGTAGGCAGAATGGTAGGAGCTTTTCGACTTTGCGAAGCTCTTCTAGTACCTCTAGATGTTGAAGGATGTTTCCGTGGCTTGAAATGAACCATGAGGATAGGTCCTGAAAAGCAACAATGGGTTGTTACATACATGAAAGTTACCCGGCGAAGCAGGCGTTTTGGAATACGTTTCGGAGGGGGAAATAATGGGATTTTGTCCTCTCCTTGGGAGGGTTCCTTGTCTCTATGAAGTCTGATCATCATTTAATTCTCTCCAAGATTGGTGATGCATACGTTTGCGGACCCTGCGTCAGTGCTCCTCCAGGACCATCTATTATGGCTGGGGTTTGTTTCGTGTATTTTCGTAGAGCAAATGGTATTTTAGGAGTGATAATTCTTGCGGCCGTAAACATGCCGTTCGAATTCGACGGCGAGGATTTCGACGCGTTGGTCGAGTGTTGAGATGGAAAAAGGTCTACGGCCCGACAGATCCGCCAAGACCGGTGTCACAGATGACTAAGCTGACGAAGGTCTCTTGAACTCTTCCAGTCTCCTCATGAACTACAAGGTCGTAAATACTTCCAAATACTACGTTCGACTCCGTTCCTCATGCCAACGTTCTTCTCTTCCATCATTTCTTCATGAACGATTCAGCCGCAAAATCGTCAAGGAGTATTGTCGGCCTTTATCCATTGTTCGCGAAACAGCGATGACCTTACAGAAACTTTGTTGATGCAACGCGACCCTGTTGAGCTTACCGATATTAGCGTTCTACGAACAATTGCTGAGAGGTGTAGTGCATTACAAGAAGGTCTAAATAACCTCTCTGAAAATCAGCAAGGACAGCGCGTGTGACGCGCCCTAGAGACTCTGGAGTAGACGTCAAGGCGTAGATAGCGGGAAACAGCCCGAAGAGATGGCTCTGGTCGATATCAGGGTTATGATTGAATATGAACCTCGTCGAGAGGAGTCTCGATGGTTGCAAGAGGAGACGATGAGAGCAAACATACGGGTGATGTCCTCCGCTCTAGCCCATGGGAGTATACGACCCCTGGATATCCTTCGGAGCCGATCATGGCGGAAGCAGCTGCCATTTTCATTTATGAGGACTGAGTGGACATGGTAAAGGTCGTCCATCGCCTTCTCGAAGACGATTTCCTCGATGACAGTGAAAGGGGCCGACTTTGTCGCGAGGCTTATTCTCACGAAGGCCTGGGATGCGGCAATACATCGACTGCTATTGAACAAGAAACGTCCTATGATGCCGGACTCACACAGTCATAACCAGGCTGTTTATTCAAGACCTATCCTCCTGATAGACCTTTTGACTTCCCTTCTTTCGGAACAGCGTTTACACAAGCTTCTACAGAGCACGCCTGATAATCGCATCGGAGGAGCGACTTCTGCTGAAGCGTTCGAGCACGCATACGTGTATTTCACCCACTTTGGACGTGCCGCATCTTCTAGCACGATTAATTCTGGCTCTGCGTTCGCGGCGTTCATCCGTGGCATGGCTTATCAGTGCTCGCTTGGGCATTTCCTCATCGATATCTTTGTTCCTCTTGTCAAAGAGCAGGCCGCACGACCAGATTTCGATGTCGATTGGCTACCAGTTGACCAGCTCCAACGCTTGGGTGTCATGATATCTGTCGAGGAGGAGCATAATTTTTACGGGAGGAATGATATTATCAATGCGGAAGCATTTGGATTTCGACGAAGATACGGATGTTGACGTGACTTATATTGACACCTCGATGCAGCTTGCTGGAGCCAAAGTCCGTTGGTATCATCGTCTTCCTCAGGTTCACCCACGATGCTGCCTGCTCCTTCAAATACGATTGGATACTGCAACAGAACTTCTGCGGCAGTCTGACAAGAAGAAACATCTCCGCTATTAGTAAATATTTCTGGCTGTCCAACCGCCTTCCGTCTACAAGGTCATCTCCGCAAATGAGCAGGACAAATATTCCAGGATTCTCATCTTGAGTGGGCTACTTTACTAGCACCCATACAAGACACCGGCATCCTGGCCTGTGGATCCGTCACTCTTTGATCGGGTCCACGGCAGGCCAGGTGTTCGCGTCGTTATGGATAGGCAGTTCGTACCAGGTTCAACCGGTGACTATCGAAGAAGACGAAGACGATTCGGATGTTCGGGTGAAGGCGGAGGTGAACATTATGCATGGTCCAAATTAGTTTTGCTGAGTAGAATTCCTCTTATGCACCGCTGTCCTGCCCTCTTAATAATCAAGATTTTGATTTATTCCTCTTTTCGGAGCCCCTTGCGTACCTTCATTGGTTCTGTCTGTATACCTCCTGTCTTTGGGAGTGATATGTCTGGCTATCGCAAATATCTTGCTCGACTTTAATCACGGCACGTTGAGATGGTTAACATACCTTTTAGGCCTGGCTCCTGGTTCCCAAAATTGTATCAATGTTGCCATAGCGGGCCTATGCCTCAAAGTTCTTCAGCACACTTCGATATTTAACAGTTGTCTAAACTATATACATTCTGGTCGGTGTTTCAACTTCCATGACTATGCCCTGACTCCCCTTCGAGACTTAGTGGAACTTCACATCGCCTCAACTCTAGGACCAAAATTGATGATGCGGCGTGTGCATGCCGAAACTCCAGGTTCTGATACACCAGTGTCGGAGCGGTAAGTTACCTCCCCTTGGATAGATTTTGGCGATACAAACAGTTCACGTGGTCACTGTTGAAGAGGAAATGTGAAGACTCTGACTCAAAGGCTGAAGGGTCAAGCTCAAGTTTGAAGCTCTTGGTGCGCCTTAGAGCTAAGAGCTATGAAAGTCAAAATAACAAAATGCATATTGCACAACGCGGACCAAAGGGGGTAAAAAGAAGCAAAGAAAAATTCCCAAAAGTGGACACTGTGGGAGTTGAACCCACGACCTCACGCAAACTTAAATGCGAAGCGTGCGCGCTACCAACTGTGCCAAGTGCCCATAATCCTCTACTCTATATATTTGCTATCATTCCTAATGAGAATCTGTCCTGTAGGTTGAAGTCAACTCCAGTCTCTCCCATTACGACCATCATTCCTCCCGACACACTATCTGCAGCCTGGACATTCGGCAACATGGATATCGATGTACCTGAAGAGAATACGCAGGCCAGCACCTCGCAGCCCAAACGTTCATTCACCGTCCCGGTGGACGACGCGCACCCCTTTGACCTTGAGAGCTACATATCCAATTACTCCGGGCGTACTGCTGTGGACCGCCTGATTCACATAATTCAACTGTGCCCAACGATTGCCGTTGATGCTTTCCACCTAGCCATCCAGCATATTCACCAGTCTCGCGACCCGTCTCAGTACCAGGGCCTCGTAACGGCGTACGAGCAGGCTCATGCGAATGCGAATGGGTCCCTGCCACCGATATCTGAATTCGCTTCGCTCAGCACACGGTGGATTGATGAGACCCTTGCTAAAAACCAGTCGGATCGATTGAAGCTCGAGATGGAGCTGAAAACATACTCGAATAATATGATCAAGGAGAGCATTCGGGTGCGTAGTATTCGACTGTCAACTCGACTCTTTCTAACGGAGGTGCAGATGGCTCATCGCGACTTGGGCGACTTTTATCGAGTCATCGGAGAATACGCCACGTCGCTGAAGCATTACACAAAATCCCGAGAATACTGCACTACAAGTCAACACGTCCTCGATATGTGCCTTTCCGTCCTCGAACTTCTTATCGAACAAAGAAACTACGGCCACCTACCTACCTATGTCTTCAAAGCTGAAGCCGCTTTGGACGCAGCCACAGCCGCCGCCTCTGCTTCCGCCAATAAAGACGCCCCTACACCAATGGTTTCAACTGGCGCAAAAAAATCCTCCCCTGAGCGGGACAGAGTGCAGTCCAAACTCGACTTTGCTACAGCCTTGTCATATCTAGGACAGGACAATTACGAGAAGGCGTCGTACAACCTCCTGCGACTGGGGTCGACGAAGGATCTCGGTGAATGGATTGGGAGGCTCGTCAGCCCAAGCGATATCGCTATATATGGTACTATATGCGCGATGGCGAGTCTCTCTCGCAGCGCGTTCAAGGCTCGAGTATTGGATAACTCTTCGTTTGGCGTGTACATCGAGCAGGAGCCCTATCTCCGTGAACTTATCGAGGCGTACATGGCCAGCAAGTTCCAGACTGTACTTGATCTTCTATCGCGGTACTCTGTGTGTTCTGTTTCCCGTTGCATTGCATTCTTCTGCTGATTCTCGCTTCAGACTCGCCACTACATCGACATCCACCTCACCTCGCACGTGCATGCTCTGATGAATGCGATCAAAAACCGTGCCGTGGTGTTATACTTCCAGCCGTTCTCGTCCATTCGTCTCGACAGGATGAGTCAAGCCTTTGGGTGGAGCGTAGACGAGACGGAGGGCCAAGTGGTTACCCTCATCCAATCAGGAGATATACAAGGAAGAGTGGATAGTCAGAACAAAGTAAGTCCTATAGTCAACCTGCCCTTTTTCGTATTAACGTCCCGAGAAGATTCTGCAGGTCAAACAGGTTGACCACAGGGCGGATTTGTTCGCGCGCGCCATCAGGGCTGGGAATGATATGCATTCGGCGAATAGAAAGCTGTTATTGAGGATGCGGCTGTGAGCATTATAGTGTCTCAGTCTGTTGTCCTTACTAATTTAACACCAATCTTACAGGCAGCAGCTGGACCTAGTCATCAAGCCTCCCAAGGGGGCATCGTCTTCACATCAGAGTTCCATGGGGGAGTATATTCAGGTTGAATGAGGGTGTTCTCCTTTCCAATCCATTATTAGTCTGTACAAGTATACGCAATCGTCAATCCATCATTCAAGTTGTACAAAGAACCCTGCAAGCCTTACGCGCTGTCCGCGCCGCCTGTGATAGCCAAACGCCACTGGTACTGGGCTCTTGGCACAGTTGGCAGCGCGCACGCTTTGCATACTTTGATTATCTGCGTGAGGTCGTGGGTTCAATTCCCACAGCGTCCAATCTATTGCTTGTTTTATGATTTTTTAACAGCGGAGCGATGGCTGACACGAGTGACGAGTCAGCCCCAATCATCAATGATCACTAGTCACTGATCAGTCGGGACTCAGGAGTCGAGTTGGCCGAGCAGTGAGTCGGCTCCATCCATTGAACGAGACCTGTCTTCATGATTTTCATTACTGATGGATTATCATGGAGTGGGAGTCATTTCGTCATGGTTACCCCGGGCCCTGCGGTGCTTGGACCCGGCTTCCGTCATTGAGGAGAACATGAGGTCCCTGTGTATTCCATATCGCTTCCCTGTACATATATCACAAAGTTGAGGACGACGCTGGATTCAAAGATACAAGTCTTCCCACACCTTTACAGAGCTATCAGCGCCGCTGATGTTCTTAGTGCTGGTAATTCATTTGCCTTCCACAAGCCTTCCATCCATTCATTTTTAATCATCACAACTTCTTCGGTGGTAATGCACCAGCTCCACACCGGTATCACCGAAACTTGAGGCAAGGTGGGTCCAGATTACAGGATGCGGTGTTTGACGTCGAGCCTACAATGTGTCGGCGCTAAACAGAGCCCCAGGGAGAAGAGTAAAACCTGCGTCGGAAGTTGGAACAACCATCAATTATTTTTGCTGAAATTTGACGAACGTCGCTGAGGATGTCTTATCATTAGTATTCGCATTTTCTTGTTCTAGCGTAGTCAGATGGGACTGGATTTATTTGGATTTCATTGTGCTGTATTCGTTGAGTCTGGTTTACGAGACTAAGTCGGCTCTGCTTTTGTGTTTGAACTCTTTATGGTTCACTTGGTTCCAGGCTAATTTTTTAAGATTCTAATTTCTCATTTTTCACAAGGCTGTGTAGTGTGCACGAACGAATGTAAAGGATCTACCTTACGGAGGGTCTTCAACCCGAGAACAGAGCACAATCGGCATATATTAGCCAGAGTACGACAGAGCCAAAGACACAACATAAGGTAAAATCAAAGGTTAAGAAGCGAAAAAGCCGAAGACGGCGCATACGTAGCAGTCCGATGGCATAGGAATGAAGTCTTTACCCGCCGATCCGATGGAAATCCATATAGTTTACAACTAAACCATAGCAGCCCAAAACCCTGGTCATATACAGCCGAAACATGAAAAAAATTACCCATAATCTAGCTTTCCTGATACCAGATGCGCATGTGCTTCTGGTTTCCAATAGCACGCGGTGTCTGATGAGACCACTTGTCCAAAGCATGAGCAAGATCAGCGTACGTCGTCTCTCATTCTTCAAGTAGCCGGACTGGAGAGTACACACAAGCGAGTGTGTGAAAAGACCAATGTACCCTCCTTCCACCTTCTTCGCCTTCGCAAACTGGTAATCTTCGCATGCCGTCAACGCAACGAAGGAGTCCATATCCGGGTACCAGTCATCCTCTAAAATGGAGCGATAGCCAGCATAATCCTTCAAATATTCGTGCCCGGCGAGGAGCATAATATGAAGCGGAGTCTGGTCTATTCGAGGAGCAGTGCGTGCTTCTGGCGGAGGTAAATCCCGGCTGACACCACCGGAGTGGCAACAGTCAAGAATGACTGTGATTCGGCTTCCCTTGGCTCGGGCAATGAGGGATAGGATGGTATTAAATTCCCGGTCACTAATGTCAGGAACGGGAATGCCGTCGGAGTCAGCGGTCACGCCACGATCGATGGGACATAGTGCCTCGACGAATCCCAATTCTGCTTGCTCGTCATCTTCCTCCGAAAATGAATAGCAAGAGCCATGTCCGGCATAGAAGATGATGATATTATCGCCGTACTCGATATGGGGGTTGTCAATGACACTGAGAAGTGTGCGAATGATGCTCGTGCGGGAAGGGTTCTTCGTGTATTCCTCCGATAAGCCATCCGCTCGTTCCTCGCTTCTGGCTTATCTCGGAGCAATCCTGATGTGGGCAGGAACGAGCCACCAGTTTGGTTCGCCGCCGGCTCGTCGTCAAGAAAGGAAACTCAGCCCTGCCTCTCCATAAGTAGTTAGTCCCGCGGCAACTTTCTTCATCTCTTCCCTCTTTCTCTCTCTGCCAACCACGCCTCCCTTCCCTCTCCTCCTCCGCCATTTTCTCTGCAGCCATCACCAGCAGCACTTGATCCCTGGTGCTGCCGTGCTATCGTGTGTATTCCTTCTCTTCCCTAAATCCCTCTAGCTCATCTTGCGCCACACTCCTATCCTTATTGCCCTCCCGTTATTTTTTGCCTTCTGGACACCTTTTTTGCTTTCGTCCAATGTCTGTAGACTTCGAACCAATGCTCGCTCGCTCTTTTTCATTCATGGAGCATCCCATGGAAAGCCCTTTCTTGATGGACAACATCGAGAGTGCGATGGATTATCTTCAGTATCCCCCTTCGCCTTCGCCCCCTTTCGGCTCTTCCTTGAATGGTAAGCCTTTTCCACAGTTCTTACGGCACCATACTTGACAATCCGTTTCTTAGCATCTGCGTCTTCTGGTGGCGAATACGACGGCGTCAACCTTTCCCACCCGATGGGCGGCGACCACACATACACCGCTTCGCCTCAGCCGTATATGGGTGAGGATCTCGGCATCTCACCCCGCGCTATGACCTACGCTGGCGACGAGGACCGAACCCTCTCTGGAAGACGCAGCCGCGCGTCCAATGACTCTCCTCCGCCCTCCATTCCCTATGCAGCCACCGTCCCCCGTTCGTACCGTCATGATCCCATTGGTGTTGCTACTCGGAGAAATTCAACCGCGAGGAAGGTCCAGAAGGCAAGGAAGAGGAAGGCCAGCGATGAATCAGATGATGACGATGACGAGTACCAGGTCTCTCCATCCGCTGGAGGACCTATGGATAAGCAAGTCTCGTAGAAATTTTCACCAAGCAAGCTGCTAATCATGTGCATTAGCTGTCGAGAATCTGTTCGTCAACAGCGAATCGAGTCTGAACAGAAGCGTCGCGATGAGCTCCGCCGCAACTATGATCTTCTACGAGATGTCCTGCCCCCAACCCAGCAGAGGACAAGCAAGGTTCATCTGCTGTCAAGGGGTGAGTCACATCTAAATTAAGCACTGGTATCTGACCTGACTCATTTTCTTTTTAGCGAGCGAGTACATTCGGGAACTACAGGCCGTTAGCTTGACAACTCTCGTATTTCTCGACCCATTGAAGCGCGAACTGCTGAGGTAGAGAAAAACCAGTCGAAATGAAACGCAACAGTCTACTTGCTTCGCATCTTCGGACTGTTATTCCTGAACGACGAATCCGAAACTTATACACTTCAAACGGATCAGACTAGAGTGTGTCACCACCGTTTTCATGAGGATAAAGGATGCAAGCAAGCGAAGACGTGATGAGCTGTTTCCGGTTCGTTACGCCGGCGTGGCACAGTGGGGACATATCTCCGAATCGAAGGAATCTTGTGTATGCACAGTCAAGCTGGGGAGAGCGAGCAGAGGCTGTACAGTTATTTACCGGTCATTGGAACGCCGAAAAATATTTTTTATCCCATCTACCCCACATCGCGTCTTTTTCCTCAAATAAAGTAGCCACAAAATTTTTAATATTCCTCAGTGATGTCTATACAAAGTATGAAGTGGATCAAATCATCTATTATTGAGATATTCGTAATTTACGGTGTTTCATTGACTGGTAAATGACCACGTGGCAAACCCCTGTTCCACCATATTCACCCAGACAGAAGATCATCAGCGTGTATGTCCTCGAGTCAGAACCATGTACTGCCAAAAAAAATTGATGTTGTATTTGTTATCTTGTGGCTATGGACCAAGGTGCTGCTTTGTGGTGGGTTTGGCTGGATTACATGATGATCGATAATAATTCTTTTACTTACTGCCATCGGGTGTAATCTGTTCATCTTTGTTCGTGTTGTTCTCCCGTGTGACCATCAACCAGCAATTTATCAGCGTCGTCGAGTCTCTAAAGATCTAATCTACCATGACGAGGAAGGCAGCGACCAGCCTTTTGATCTACGAGGGGTGCGTAGGCTCTGCTTTCTTTGAGTCAGGGTCGTTGAAACTTGACGTTAAGTAGAAATTAAGCTTTAACACATTCACTGTACCGGACGCCAGTCTGGACATTACATTTAAACGTATTGTACCTCGTTGGCGTGGGTGATGTCACTGGTTCGGATGTTGGCCTCTTCGAGCAATTTTTCGTACTCGCTATCGAATCGTATTTCAACCTAGTCGCTTTCGATCGGTGCAGCATTCAACAACGGCTTTGGCGACATCACTTCTCCTTTGACCCACCATATCGCTTCCATGTAGTAACATCGAGGATGACCTTTCTGTAGTCTGCTCTGGAAATTGAATATTCCACCTCCAAGCCTTTCTCTCCACAATCTAGAATTGGCTGGGATTCCGGCAAATACTCTAAGCGATGATCCACGCAGAAACGACGTTCACGGGACTACAGGTACTATCTCATTGTCCACTTTCACCTCATACTACTACCGACACACCATTTGCCGTCGTAGAAGGAAAGCTCAGACATGGTGGTCTAGCGGATGCCGCTGCCGCTCTGCGGTGAGGTTCGATTCCCCAGATCTGAATACCTCTCCCGAAAAAAAGTTTCTTTTTACTCGCTGCTGGGTGTTTTCTTTCCTCTTTGCGACGATTTTTAGTTCGCCAAGTCTTGGTGCAAGCGGCCGGAGTTGTCACATTACCTAGATGACGCATAACTGTAGGGTATGACTCCCTAGACGTTGACGTTGATGGTTCGAGACGTTCAAGAAGTTATTGAGGAACGAGCTTGGCCTGTTCAAATTGTTCTCGCTCACATTGGGGGTTGTTGGGTACCAAGCGACTTAATGCAAACTTAATGTCGATACTATAGGCCACTCTCGAAGCCGTTTGAATTCAAGCAATATTTCACTACAACCTGCGGGCGGGAGTGAAAGTGTGGCAAATGCAAATGAAGGGTACAGATTCATCGTCGCGTTGTAAGTCCGATTTCGAGTTTTCTGCCAATTTTCTGCTCTCAACTTAGACCAGATATGGCGTGCGCAACGGATAATGTCATGGCTTCCGAGCACTGTAGGGTTCGATTCCCCACGTGTGCATAGTGATTTCATGCAGCTCAGTTTCCCCGGAAATTGTATAACATGTTATCAATACTCCCAACCACCACGAATCTTCATACATCTATTTTTACCTACAAACGAATACAAGATATACTAACGCTACAACGTATAACACCACCCCAAAATCTTTCTACTTACCCTATCCACAAGTCCATCATAATCCAAATTCTGTCCACGAATGAACAGACCGCAGTGTGCTCCGACCTCGTCCTTGACACCGCCAATCAGTACCTTCTCCCACTTTTCCCCGCCACCGAGGACCTTTCCCAGCCCTGTCGGCAGAACGATGAAGTGTCGTCCGACCTTTCCCTTCTTCGCCTCTTTCTCTCTCTGCTTTTTCAGCTTCTTTAAGTGTTTCTCGTTATCTTTCTTCGCTAACTTCGTCTCCGAGGCTGTTCGGGGACCTAGCACAGGTAAAGACGTAGAAGAATTTGATGATGTCGACGGAGTCCCCGCCATGCCTGTTTGAAGCAGGGCCACGTCGTTATCAGCCTCCTCTACATACCCGTCTTCCTGTGCCCGCGGCACTGTCTGCGTCCAATAGTTCACCCATAACCCACCGTTCCATTTGACAAGCGCTGTGTATCGGGCTTTCAACTCTGGGGGATCAAACATGCACGAGCCGAATTGAAAATGCTCAACGAGCCAGCGTTTACTCGCGGTGAAGGGTTCATCTGAGTGTTTACGGGCCCAACGAACCAAGGGATCGTTCGCGTGCGAGTCTAGGAAGCCCTTCGCCTGGTCGATAAGGGAGGGCGAGGGCGAACGGGAAGGCGAAGTCGAAGATGAGTGGGAGGGGAAGAGCAGCAGGGAGGAAGATGATGTCCGGCCTATCCGTCTAGCGCATGAGTGCGGGGAGTGACATACAGACTGAGCAACATACCACCTATGTTCTTCCGGAAGGTCTCCCAGTCGTCGGTAACATCACTATCAACGATTTGAACGTCGGGATGTTCGTTCATCTCACTTTCCGTTTTCTTATCCTTGTCATCGTCGTCAGCGAAGAGGGATGCAATTCCAGTTATGACGACATGTGGGTGCATGCCTAGGTAGGGTGTATCGAAGGCTATCATTGCGACGATGCGATGCGGCCTGTAGCCGTTGGGATTGTTAGATATATGTGTCGCGGCTTCAGCTGCTAAGAGGCCGCCCATAGAGTGTCCGAGGAGAATCACGGGTCCCGGTGGTTGTGTTGTTAACCTGGGTAACACAAACAGTCACTGTCAGCGCCTAACAGCAGTCGAAGGCGCAGTAGGTGCTTACCACTCGAGAAAATTCTTGGTAGCATGTGAGATAGGCTTGACGCTCTTGTACGTAGGATATAGACTGGTTTTAATGTGGATATTGAGTTCTGGGGGTATTTGAGCTGCGATGTAGTCCTGTAGATCACTGGGGAATGACTACACAGCATGCTGAACGAGACTACGGTTTCCAAGGCAGGATGGACGGACCTGGAAAGTGGTATCGTCGCCTAAAAGTCATGTCAATAGTTTGGTCAATGTACAGACGACGATTAAGCACCTCTAAAGCCATGGATGTATATTAATTGAACGAGTTGCTGCGCCATGGTGAGGGGCGGAGGTAGAGGAGTGCACGCCGGGTCCCGGGCCGTGACCTAATTTCTCACTAAATTTGATGCACCGCACTGGTTAGAGATCACAATTCTGACGTTCATGGGGAGCTCTCAATATCTGCGCCACCTGATATAACGTTAATATCGAAACGAGAAGTATCGCCGTTCAGACTTCGACAACTTAAATGGCCAACTGATATGTAAAGGTAACCGTCTCACCGGTACGAGATAGTGCCATTACAGTTTTTGGAGATTTGCATTGCGAAGAGGACGTGAAAAATCTGGGGCAGGAGATTACCGGTCAAGTGCCGCACGTTGAACGTTGGACTTTCCTGGTCCAGCAGGTTCCCCCAGATCAAACTGTCAAAAGGCGTCGTCGCGCGCAACCACAAATACCTGAATGTGGTGGATAACAGATCTGACAATAACAACTGTCGTGCAATGAAGATGAAAGAAATGTCCCCATAATATAATCCGAAGAAGATACAATAATGATCATGTTGCAAATACACCTATGATCTTGAATGCAGGTACCGTCTGCCCTTCCTCTCCCAATAGCTGGCATTCTATAAAGTGTGAGCCACGGCTCACAAAGTGGTCGATGATGTCGAGTCTATCAAAACCATCAGCTATGAATACGCGGTCAAAATTATTATGCTCACGTTGCTGTAGGCTCCCCAATCTCGGCGGCATTCTCTAATACCTTCGCTCCTGCATAGTTGTCGTCGACCCAACATTCCACCGCACTTCCTGCTCCAACAGAGGACGTTGGTTCTTGAAGATAGTATATCCCAATATCACCCGCGCCGACCTGTATGGGGATCCTAATCTTGCTCAATGGTAATGAAGAGTGCCAGTAATGACTTGTGGCCTGCATGGCGCCACTACCGGTCTGCGGGTGTGCTGAGTACCATCCGGAACCATAGAACAGCGATGGAGGAAGTGGATTGATGAGATCGTTCGCACTAACACAGTACGGCGCAATTTCCTCGAACGGCACGTCCGACTTGGGACGTGTGTTGATCCTACCAGGAGGGACGTGGAGCGGAGGAACGTACGCGTTGCTGGTAGGCGGAAGCAGCTGAGGCTTGACCCTGTTTCCTTCGGCGTCAACTTCTTCCTTGCCCTCGTCTCCAGGCTCCGGTACTCCTTTCCGCTGACCCACTCCGCCAAACAATCCATGGACATCGCCGAGCCCGCCATTTTCATCTAATCTGTTAGGCACGGTGTCGTAGGAGCTTCCGGTGGCGACAGCCCAAGCAGAGCAGATCTGCGCCTGGAAATAGGCGATGAGGACGTCGCTGAGAAGTTCGTGACCAAGTGGGCTGGCAAGGATTGGGTCGACGAAATATTTGGAAACACTTTCAGGGTCGCTCATATAGTCGGAGTAGAGCGCTGATTTGGTCGAAATGTGTGCAACGTCGTAAAACTGAGCGACCACGTTGTGCCAGTGGTCTGGGCCGGCGAAACCGCTGGATTCATGGACTTGTGGACTAAAGTGCCCGAGAAGAATAACTGCCGGCTGATCGGGGCGGATGAGGAGGGAGCGAATAAGAGTCTCGAAGTGTTCCATCATCTCCTTGTTGGCAGGATCGTCAGAGTCGAGCTCGACAATGATAAGGTCAGTGACGTCTGGAATGTGGTGCATGCTGCAGTAGCCATAGTAAGCGGAATTTGTCCGTCGCATGGCGCCGTTCGTAAGTTCAGAGGCCGGGTGAGGAAAAACAGAATTCCACCACTGGAAAAAGCGCGAAGGGTAGCATCTGGGGGCTACAGGGTCATCTCCAGCACCATGGCAAGCAGACACTACAGAAATAATGTAAGGATAGACGTAGAGTACTGCGGAAAAAACGCACCTGAACCCCCAAGGACGCTAATGGTGACAGGCTGGCCTGCCAGCGCTCTATTGATAACTCTATTGACCCTCGCGCTGCTGCCTAGATGCATTCTGCTTTGCGAGAGCTTGAGAGCGCCGTATTTGGCACCGATGGCGTCGCCAGGGCCGTAGACAGGGCAAAATTCGAATGGATTTGGTTCTGCATGCGTGTTATTGAGATAATTCTTGGACTTGAGGTTAACCGTAGTATACGGCTTCGATGTTTGCGCGGTGGGCAGTATGTAATGAAGGAGCGAAATGACGATGATGAAGAGACCGAGAAGGACCCATACTCTAGCTTTTACGCCGAAATGGCGCTGATTGAGGCGGGATTGTTTTTGGTCGGAGGACATCCTCAAGGGCGATTGTATTGGAGGAGATATATGTGCCGGTCCTCGTCGTCGCTGTATGCGCTGTTGGCGACGACCACGACAATGAACAGAGGGTGAGAAAGGATAGTGGTGGTAGAACGGGAAGAGTGGTCCAGCGGCTCCTATCCTCGGACCTGTCACTTTCACTCGGACGTCCACCATCTTTTTTGCTCTCGCCGTCGTACAACACGATGAACAAACAGAATGGCGTCATTCAACAGATCAAAAAGGTGCCAACACCCATTGCGCTCGCTATTGGCATCTTTGTGGGCATGATATTTGCTAGATTATTTCCATGGACAAGCGTGCGTTTACCTGGATATATGCGCCTGTCTTGTATTCACATTTTTGCAGCCCTCTACTCCAGTATGGAGAAGCAGCTATGTACCTGCGAAATCGCGCCAGAATACCCGACAGCCAATACAGCAACCGACGCTCGACCAGCGTTTGCGGGTGCTCGACCTCCTAACGACGCTGACTCCCCATTATACCAAAGAGTGTACACGAAGTGCTCAACCACTCTTCTCCCAGCAGGCCCTAGAGCGTTATACCCCTCTCATGGGCTACAAAAGTCTATCACGCAAATCCTGGTTCGATACCTTTGGCTTCACGGATGCCTCCGAGCAGCCTTTCCAGGGTGCAGGTTCACGGCGCGATGTCATGGGCAGCGACCACAAATATTTCTTCGCCATTAATCTCTACAATTCTTTCGACGTCATCCCCGACCTCTTTGCCGCGCTATTTCGCGTTTCCGCCATTTTGGGTTACCACAACGTGTTCGTTTCTATCTACGAAAACGGTTCGACGGATCAGACCAAAGCCCTGCTACGGATATTCGATGCTCTCACCCGCAGCGTTGGAATGCGTATTACTATCCGAACCTCAATGCGTACTAGAGGCGCATTTAATCACCGGATAGAGTACCTTGCCGAGGTACGCAATGCCGCGTTCGTGCCTCTCCACGAGTTACGTGACGCTGAGAACGAGTACTTTGACACCATCATATTCATGAATGACGTTCTTCCTTGTGTCGACGATCTACTCGAACTTATCTGGCAGAGTCGCAACAATAACGCTGGTATTACTTGCGCGGCCGACTACATGTACCATGAGGACATCGGGGCCCCTGTTTTCTACGACAATTGGGTCGCCCGAGATATCAACGGTACCGCCTTGGAGAACGCGCCGTTCGAGCAGATATTCCACCACCCCCTTTCGTCACAGCGCTTCCAGAGACATTTACCGGTCCAGGTGCAGTCGTGTTGGAATGGCATCGCCGTCTTGGATCCCGCCCCATTCTACTCCCCTCCCCACGTCAGGTTCAGGATGGCCAAGATCATGGAAGGCGAATGCAGTGCTTCAGAGTGCAGTCTCATCTGTAACGATTACTGGGAATCGGGATATGGTCGGATATTGATGGTTCCGAGAGTCAAGTTGGCATATGATAGCGTGAGTAGTTTTTCCTAAACTTCCTGTCACCACGCGGAACATTCGGCGGTAAAGTTCCAGACAATCGGATAACAGAGAGAAGCGAATTCTTGAAATTTACCGTCGAACGTCCGTCAGCGCCCGGCGAATCTCCTCGTGGTGTTTGGGAATTCATTAACGGGCTTTATGATTCTGACCGTCCCACAGAAAGTTTTCGATATCATTCATCCTCAGAGGCGGAATCTCACGGCCATTCGCGGGTATGTGCGGTTAGGAGGGCTCCCCGACAATCCTCGTACAGATCCTCAGGACCGCTCGTGGTTCGGCCCGCACGATCGACTGTTTACGGAAGAGGAGAGTGAGCCTTTGACATTTGTTCCTGGACCGGATTATGGTATTATCCATCCTTTGGTACTTACTGCGCAGTGACTGACGTCTTGTCTTTGCAGTATGGTGCTGGGGATGGGATGGCGCTGGAGACTTGGAAGGACCAGATGTGGATCCTATATGGGAACAGATGTCGAACAAGTCGAGGCAGGAGAGTGCCATTGTTGTGAGGCATGACCGGAGTATGTTACTGTAGCGGACATGTACATATGTTTTGGCTGGGAGGATTTTATATATTAGATATCTCGGGCGGTCCTTTGATGGGTAATTAATGGTCGTATCATACATGTACCTTTGGATTTTCTGGACAAAATCCGAGCGCCTCTCTTTTTATGCACTTTATTATTCCAGTCATGTTTAATGAGACCGCAATACTGACTAGAGGTAGCATAAATGTTGTCAATAGTGAGAACTTGTGTGCGTACAGAGGAAATTTTTTTAAAAAAGACAAAAGCAAAAGGGCGCGAACATGTGGGATCGAACTGACGGCTTAGGTATCAGCGCTTTGCCGGTGCACTACAGATATTGATGCTTATGTAATACTCACCCTCCAATTTTCACGTCTGGCCTTGCGTCTTCATTTCAACCTTCACCATCATGCCGGCTTCTACTTCAAAAACTAAAACCAAAACCAAGCCAGTGAAATCAGCCATAGGAGCACCTTCCCAGCACAATCAGTCTAGCCGCAAGGGTAAACGAGCATGGCGCAAAAACGTCAATATTGAAGATGTCGAAGAGGCCATGGAAGGAATGAGGGAGGAAGAGAGAGTGACAGGGTATGCGTTCTGTATTCATTTGATGATTTCACCAATTCCTATGGGTTTTTTTTTCCCAGTAAACCCCTGCAAAAGACGAAAGATGACAACCTTTTCTTCGTTGATGTTACTGGCGATGAAGAAAGTGAGTGTCACCAAGTCCTTAGGCAAATTTCTCCTTGTTTACAAATATATATTTAGTCCGGAAATCCATACCAAAGTCACTCACATCGCAAACCACTGCAGCGAAGATTCTCGCCCAGCGATCAGCTGTGCCGGCGGTATTTTCACGAACGACGTCTTCGGGAAAGAGAAAGACGGTGGTGACGAGGGAGGAGAAGGAGCGGATGTTGCGTATTGCGAAGCGTCCAAGGCAGGGTCCTTTTAACAGCGTCGTCGACCCTACAAAATTCGGGGCGGGGAGTGCTATGATTGGCGTAACGGAGGCGGTGAAAAGCAGTGGACAATTCGACCCTTGGGCTGAGGGCGAGGAACAAGAACCCGAGGTACCAGAGGGAACAGAGCGTCTCCAGAAGATGCCTGTGAAGGTTTGTTCGTTTCGCATTGTGGTCCTATTGTGATCTAATACTTCATGATAGGCCCCAACGCATGTACAGCCCCGGAAAATCATCGAAGTCCCGGCAGTGGTCGAGCCTCACCTTGGAACCTCATATAATCCTCCAGTTGATGCTCATCGTGAGCTCCTTCTCAAAGCTTATGAGATCGAGGAGAAGAGGATCTCGGAGGCTGAAAAACTGGCAGAGGTCAAAAACCGGATGGAGAAAGCGAGAGTAGATGCGGACGACGGTGATAGTGGTGTACCCGGAATGAAGGTCGATATCCCCACTACGGTTGAAGAGGAGCAGGAGCCGTCAGAAGTCTTTGTTAAACCGGCCCCAGAGAGGAAGACGAAACAACAGCGAAGAAAAGCCGCCAAGGCACTGGCTGAGGTCTGTCACATAATGCATCCTTGATGCCTTTCTGCCATACTGAAGTGACCTTTTAGAAACGTGCACTAGCACACAGAGCTGCTAATAAACGTATGCTGTCCACGATTGACAAAGTCAAAGCTTTACGCAAGGAGGCGAAGCTGAACAGCGCCAAGCACGATGCAGAGCGTCAACAACGTCGGCTTTTGGCCGAAGCCAAGTTGAGGAAAGGGTTGTCGGGGCAAAAACTTGGGAGACACAAAGTATCGGAGGGTGAAGTCGACGTGCAGCTTGGAGAGGACCTCAGCGAGAGCTTAAGGGCGCTCAAGGTGTGTATATAACTTCTTTGTACCTTCGTGCTCTGATTTTATTTTGGCAGCCTGAAGGTAATTTGTTCAGGGATCGGTTCCTCAGCCTGCAGCACCGAGGACGGATTGAACCTCGCGCGCTCGTCCTGTATGTAGCCTGGAAATTTTCTGTTATGGTGCGGCGCTGACTTTGGTGATTTTCAGACCTAAGAAACAGAGAACACGGACGGTCGAGTACGAGAAACATGCGTGGAAGAAGTTTGATAGGCAGCAATGAGATGCCGTATGCTATCTTGTCTTGTGCCACACTTGAGTAGTGCTGATTTAGGTCTGTAATATAGGTTACATTAATGGATAGGGTCGCCGATAAAATAAACACAGACACATCCTAACATGCCTGAGAGCAAAAGTGCACGATCGACTCCTCTTTGCTCCCGCTAGAGACTTGTCCTATCAAGCATGAAATAAATAAAAATGCCGCTCAACCAGTGTTCGTGCCACTCCACAGAAAACGTTCATTGTCCAATGCAACAATCTGGAGACCATTGTATCCCCAGGGTCGCTCCAGCCACCTTGCCATATTCGACCCCGTGACAAACTTGACCAAAGGATGTCGATTTATTCATTAACCCCTTCAACATCGACGCGCGAGCCAGTTAGTATCACCCACCCTTGTAATTGGCAGTCCACCACGCCAATTGACGTTCCTTGTCTTTTTCGTTTCATATCCTTCACACTCCCTTCTCTCCACGTCCCCCCTCGTTTGCAGCATCCTCTCTATCTATGGCCCAACAACCAGAATCAACGACACCATCGGTGAAGTCCCTGTCGTCACTTCTGTTCGAGGAGATCGATTCTATTCTCTGTCCTCCTCCGCAGGCGTTTCCTGTTTACTACTCTACATCCTCGCCGCTTCCTGTGGCAGACGACCGGCAAGAAACGTCCAACACCAGCGACGCGTCGCCGCGGCCCAGCAGCATGGTGGCGGACCAGTCGTCTCCTTCATTGCCACCGTCACTGGTTGAGGTGGCAGACACCGAGGCGGAGATATCCAGCACTGACGACGCGTCAGAACAGTCCTCCGACAGCATAGAACATCACCCACTATATCACCGGCACCTTCTTTCGCCAATCCTGGAGGGCGGTAGCATCATTGACGACGAGCCACGTTATCCACCTGACGAGGAATCAATCTTCGACTGTTATTTGCCGTGGTCACAGCCCGATGCTAGTGAAAATCCACCATGCCTTGCACTCAAAGAGAGACCGCCCGTCCCACCACGTGGAGACGTTATCAGTTGTTTATTGCCTTTCACTCCCTTAACAGGAGCTACCGCAATCGTACCTCCTGGGTATCTTCAGATATCTGGGCGACGTTTACCGCCTCCGGTCGACCGACCACCCTTTGATGAACCTCTGTCACCGTCCCTCTCATCCAAGGTAAGCATATTCTACTCTGTCTGCTGCCAAAATATATTGAAGATATCGGTAGGGTATCATCGACTTCCCATATGACTTTCCAATTGATGACGCCCCTCGATCTGCTCCGCTTCTGGGCAGGAGCGATTCCGAATCAAGCCGCGATAGCTCTAGCACTGACGAAGTCCATTCCGATAGCAAAGTGTCGACTCGACGTTGGAAACGACTATTTCGCAGCAGTCGCAAGTCATCCAAGGTCTCGATGCCTCCACCTACGAGTCTTCTGGAATCCTCGACTCCGGATGTATCAGAGTTTGGCGCTGTCGAGTCGGCAGAGTCATTGGCGAGCGGTGAAAAACAGTCATCGTTAAGCCGAAATGTGCTTAAGAAGCCGCCTAAGAAATCCAGTAACCTGGATGTGCCGTCGAAGAGCGACACTGAGGCTCCATTGACGAGTGTCACCAAGGTGTCCCGGAAATTTCCTGGTTTACTGAAGCTTAGTGCTATAGTTCGATCCACAGACTCGGAAACCGAGCATGGAGCGCAGCCTTCGCTACTACCCCGCACACCTGATGGTTCTTTTCCGCCCACTCCGCCACTGAGCGCTCACGACTTGGGTAAAGTCAATGCGTTTTATGCCCCAGTGCCTATACTACCGACACCTAGGCCACCGATGACGCCTAAACTGCCTGCAACACCTCAAGTCCCGATGACCCCAGAATTCCCTTCAACTCCCAATATCCCACCAATTCCCGACATCCCGCCTACTCCCAAAATGATATCAAGCCACAAATCGACTCCTTCTCTCCGAACGGCTCAGAGTCTCGACACCATGGGTTCTAAATCCATACGCTCCTTCAAATCCGCTCAATCGTCCAAATCCTCCAGAGCCATCCCCCCTCCCAAGCCTGCTCCCACCTGCGAACTGCCTCCTACACCAGCGCCTGCTATAGTCCTCTCTCAGACGTCTAAAGAGGATAAGAGGAATACCATATTTTTCGTCATCGAACCAGAATGGGACCAAAATTCGGACGACGATGTGCCTTTCCAATTCGTTCCCAGAGAGGCTGTTACTACAAGCGAGCAGAGGGTCTACATGGATGTTTTCAGCCATCGTATGTCGTTGCGGCCACGGTCTGTTTCCAATCCAGAATTGTTGGCTGCTTCAGTGGCGAAGAGTCTAGCGTCTGCCGTTGAAGGAGCTGGGTATTGAATGCGAACGATTTGTTTTGGTGATTTTCCTGTGCCCTTGTATATAGTTGTATATAGTACCATGTTGTATTACCTTCCTTGTAACTATCGGAGGTCGCAGAGGACCGTTGCCCGGAATACAGTGTATTTTAAACTCCTTCATGACGATCGAGGAGGATGTTGAATAGACAAATGTGCATCTGGAAGGTGAGGAATAGAATTTCTGCAAACGCAACAGAATGTAGGGACGGGTCTGGCGACAACGAACATCCAATATTGAACAGTGTTAAGTAAACTTGGGCTGCGAACTCCGAAGTTACCATACGTGATCCCAGGCATCAATTATTTGTCCGAAACGACACAAACACCTGGCAGACCATGGACCCAATCAAAGCATATCGGATCAGCACTCCAGATCGGCTTCATTTTCTTCAGAAGAGCAACAGACGCCGGCTCTTTGCATGGGTGCTCATTGAGTACTCCCTTTAAGGAGAGAATGTCAAGATATTTATACTGCTCGTCTGCGTCGACGACCTTGTAGACTGACGGTGAACAGCCAGATATATTCATCGTATACCGAGGGGGGCTCCATCCTGTGGGACTGCTCCGTTTCCGTATTCGATAGGGTCTTGGTCACACTTGGGGAAGCGAGCGATGTCGTGAGCGACCCTTGAGAAGACGACAATACTACCAGACTCTGACTCCCAGCAAGCTGCATCGAGATGATAACGTAAGGCACGTCAACGTCCGTATCTTCGTCAAGTTAAAATCTAAACGCTTCCGCATTGATAACATCATTCCTCCCGTAGAAATTATGCTCGTCCTCGACAGATATCATGATACCCGAGCGTTGGAACTCGTCAAGTGATATTCGGTCGACTTCGAAATCTGGACGTACGACCTGCTCTTTGGGAACGAGGAGAAGAGGAACAAAGATATTGACGAGGGAATGTCCAAGCGAGCACTGATAAGCCATGCCACGGATGAACGCCGTGAATCCAGAGCCAGATTTAATAGTTCTAGAAGATGCAGCACGTCCAAAGTGGGTGAAGTGCACGTATGCGTGTTCGAACGCCTCAGCAAAAGCCGCCTCTCCAATGCGATTATCAGGCGTGTTCTGAAAAAGCTTGGACAGATACTTTTCCGGGAGCAGGGCAGTCAAAAAGTCCATCAGGAGGATAGGTCTTAAATAAACGGCCTGATTATGACAGTGCGAGTCCGGCATCATAGGATGTTTCTTGTCCAGTAGCAGTCGATGTATTGCCGCATCCCAAACCTTCGTAAGAATAAGCCTCGCGACAAGTTGGCCCGTTCACTGTCATTGAGGAGATCGTCTTCAGAAGGCGATGAACGACCTCTACCATGTCGACTCGTTCCTCATAAACGGAAATGACAGCTGCTTCCGCCAGGATTGCCTCCGAAAGATATTCGGACGTTGTATACTCCCCGTGGGCTGGAGCAGAGAACATCACCCACATGTGTGCTCTCACCATCTCCTCTTGCAGCCAGCGAGACTCCTCTCGGCGGGGTTCATATTCAATCATAACCCTGATCTCGACCAGAGCCATCTTGAACACATCCAACTTTCCCTTCAGTCTGCTACCAGATGTTACAGTCGCAGGCTCACCCATGTGAATCCCAAATTTCGGTATTTCTGTACAATCCTGATGTGTCAACTTGGTCCGGGCCAAGAATATGATCCACTGTTCCAGGGCACCGGCAGCGAGCATCGTATGCCACCTGGAACATTAATATTAACTCAGCGCAATGAAGGTCAGAGAAAGGTAAAACCTACATCGGCCGCCCAAAGCGAGCAAGATGTTGGATGCTCCGTATGCGTTCAAACGTCAGCTCGGGATCGTCGCATTGTACATTTGCACAGACGTCAAAAGGGAGAACGGTGAAGGGCGCGGGCAACGAGGTAGTGATATTGACCGCCGGCACTGATACATTGTTGGACGTGAGCAAGCTCAGTGCCCCACTTGTCGACATTGAACATGACGAAATGGTCGGCACTATTGAGATGGGCCATGACTGAACATAACGAAGCATAGTTATTTTGTGCCCTAACGCTCTTTGGAATCAGAGTATGGGCCTCGTCAATATAAATCAGTAGTTTCAACTTCTTGCTCGGCGACAACATGCTGATCAGATCCCTGTAAGCCTTCTTAGTGTGTTGTGTAAGCCTCGGCTTTTTGCTGGAAGGATGCGACTTCGAAAGCACATCCTCGACTTCCAACTGTTAGTACATCAGAATCGTATATGTGAGAGGGAAAGCTGGATCTCACCCGTCGAGCCTCCCTCATGATGTTACCGTACAGAACTTCACGATTATTGCCTTCAGCCAAAAACATTTTCCAGAGGAGTGCTATATCTTCCCTTATCTTGTCTCCTACTAGGCTCTTGACTGCTTCCCGAACCTTCTGGAAGAGGGTGCACAAGAAACACAAGTATCGAATTTGCAGGTCCCCGCCAGGAAATATCAAGAAGTCACGGAGCTCAGCGTCTGTGTCCGGATATGCTGTGGCCAAGTCAGACACGGCGATGTGATTTGAAGGGAAATACGCACGAGCTCCACCACTGGACTCTCTGATATTTATCGGAATGGTGAATATTTGTGCTGCTACTTCATGCATTGCTCGCGACTTCCCTGTGCCCGAACTTTGGATCATTGTACCGATGTACCCATAGCCGTCCACTGAGTTTTGGGAATGTGAGATGGTCTTCGATTTCGGCGATGATGGCTGCAGGATAGTCACCGATGTACGGTGACTTCCATGCTTGTATGGCTGCAGTGGCTAGATGACCTCCGTATTCAGTAACGCCTTACATGAACGACAAAGTTAGTGTCGCACAACTAATGGAAATTAGGTTAGACATACCACTCGCAAGTACACACGTCGTCTGAGGCAGCCGGATAGCACCTATAAGATGAACCCTAGTCAGCTTTGCAGGCGATTGGCTAGTAGATCATATATTTACTAAGTCTGAAAAGGTCACGGACGCTCTCGTGTGTATTTTCTTGATCGCACACCTTACGTGCAGCGTTCAGAACAACACCGAAAACTTCTTCGGTCTGGAGGAGTCTTCGTAGGGAATTGATGCCGAGTTTATGAATGTCTATCTTCGCTTTCTCAAAATTACATGCACCTCTCAGCAACTGTTCTGCGAACAGTGCTAGGTACATCAACGATGCCTTGCCGGAGGGATCGCCCTGTAAGACTGTTGAAATTTCTTCACGTATATCGTCTAAAAAATGGACGTCAACAATGCTCTGAACCTCTTCTGGGGTGAGTCGTTCATCGAGAAGTAACGGGGGAGAAGAACGTTTGTGAGGAAAGGAGATATCACTGTCAGAGCGCGAGTGTTTAGAAGAAGAATAATTACCGCCTTGATAGTTCATGATGAAGAAAGATATAACGTCATTGAGTGATTCAGATACGTAAGTGGCATTTATAATAATTTTCGATCGAAAGCTGGAGTCACCAAAAAAAAACAGTAGTCCACCCAAGAAGTGATACAACACATATAGGTCAGAACGAGATTTACACAAGAACTAAAGATACACGCTTTTCCTATGACTAACGATAAGCAACTAAAAATCTGTGCTCCTCGAAACACTCTCCCACTCCGCCTGGAGCTTCAGATATTCCTGCGTCTGATCCTGCACCATCTGGAAACAATCCGAGCCCATCAATAATGACTTGGGGAACTCCTTCCCCCGTGCGACACCCTCCCCACGTACAACATCTAACATTATCTGTACACCCTTCTTCGGATCTCCAGCCTGTTTACCATTTACCACTACGATAACCGCCATAAGTACACAAAAGAAGGTGAAATGCAACGGCACGCTTACCCTGCAAGCTGCTATTGACCTTCTCTGTGATCTCTTTATAGTCATCGATCTTGGAAATGTACGGTTTCCGATGGTTCGGCTCTAGAAATGCAGTACGGAAATACCCAAAGTCGATACAAATGCTTCGAAGACCCAATGGAGCAACTTCAACATGAAGCGTCTCGGATATTCCACGCAGTGCCCATTTGGTGGTGCTGTACAATCCAGCGCTGGCTGAGGATCTGAGTTGGCATGAATAAAGGCAGAAAGAAGTACTCGAAGATAGGCCTTACACCCAACCAGCGACAGATCCTGTCCAGACAAAGGTACCAGTTCGTCGGGTGCGCATGTAGGGGAGGAATGCCCGCGTCACATTAAGCGCGCCAAACACGTTTGTACTAGGAGGATGGTTAGCAGGATGGAGCGACGCAATGGTATCTTATACTCACTTAAATTGATCGAACGTTTCCTCGGGTCTAGAATCATGGTTGTTACAAGAACAGAAAGAATGAAAAATGAAAAATCATACGTGCTCTCCTCCAGCGCTCCAACGAGAAGGTACCCAGCATTATTCACTAATACGTCGACTCGGCCGTATATCCCCACCGCTTTCTCTGCGATCTTCTTCAGATCATCGAGAGATGCAGTGACATCGAGCTCGAGCGTCTCTGCACCTTTCTCCTTGAGATCTGCTAGAAGGTGCAGAGATCGTGCACGAGCAGTGGCGATGACTTTCTCGCCTCGCTCGAGTGCAGCAAGAGCCAGGTCTCTTCCGAGCCCGGTCCTATAAAACCAAAAAGTCAGCATTCAGCATGACGATTGGTTATGAACTGCATACGAAGTTCCAGTGATAAGCCAGACAAGTTGGGAAGTGGACATGATTTACTATTAGTGTGAATGTCGAGCCGGCCAGACTGGACTCTTTTATATTGACACTCTTGCCATTCCGTCACGTCAGGTGTATTACTATCTGCGATGTGTACGCGTCAGTGATTTAGATATCGGCTGCGGTATGATTGGTGGAAGTGCATGACAAAGATTTTGCCACAGCGATCATAATTCTGTGGAAGACGAAGTACATGTAGCTTGTGCCGAGGCCAAGATTCCATTTCTTCATCTCCGAGCTCGAGGGACTCGACTGCTATTTTCCACATGAAAAGATGACAAGGAACGAGACAAGGATTGAGATAACGCCTCGATCCCTATTGATTTTTGAGGTACTACACAATTGTTTCTGTATATTTCTCAGTAAAAAATTTAGAGTGAAAGAAGAGATTCAAAGATACCTGCATGGAATTTTTCATAATGGGACAGTGTATAGTTGACATGCATATAGATTTTCAACATTAATGCATAATGCGCGGAGAGACTTGAGTCCTCTAATCGTTAGTGATACTTGGCGAAAAGAAGATTGATCCAGCTACGGCGTTTTCCGGTCCGAAATATTTAGGGCCGGCTTGAATAGAACCTGGATCCGGACTCCCTTCCGTCTCTCTCTTCCACTGCCAGTTAGTATCAGTCATACCCTCGAATCTTCTACGGTATCGACAGCTTCGAACGGGTAAAAATTCCGTCAAGTATGGGTCTGGAGTAGTCCAGGCTTGTCCACGAAACCCAGAGGGTCAGTATTGCCGCAAAATTTGACATCAAACTCGCGAACACAACGAACAATATCGACAATGTCGACGTCACTTGTGACTCTCTCTTTACTTGGAAGGCCTACTTAGACTGGTGACCGTCTCTCTAATCACGCTTGACGTTGCAAGCAAGGATCACACTTTCTTGTTTGCAACGTCAAGTATACAGAGAGACGGTTACGAGTCTACTCGTTACTAATACCCAAGGTAAAGATGACAACGATGCATGTCGCCGTTTTTTTACAATCCTCCCGACGCCAATTCGATGATTGCCGATTGCCGATAGATGGAAAGACATCATCACAACGGAAGATAGGTCGATGTGGTAACAATGACTTGGAAATCTCGGACGGTGTAGGTGAGTTTTGGAGACATTTTTTTATCTTTTCGGACCAATGGACGCATTAGGAAGATACGAATGACAAATTCAACGTGCATTTTACAGCATCGATTCTGGGCAGCTACAACAGCGTCTTCCTTCAATGTTGGCGCAACGGGGAACCTTGTCTGCGACGCCTTCTCATCTCAACGACATGAAAACCAGTATATAGAATACTGCGTAGGTCTATATCCCGGAAGTAAACCTACGGATGCTCCGACTGCATAAGGAATTGGGTTTGGCGCAGGTACACATCTAATCGCATTCCTTCTCACCTCGAAACTGACACTGTTTACACAAAAGAGAACTAGTAAACGCGAATTGTGTACCACCTAATAGCGTGAGCATCCTCTCTTTTGTACCCTTGTCTCTACTCAAGACTTTGCCAGCAGTTCGTCAATAAAACAACATTGTATTTTACTCTCAAGTAACTGGCATCAGTTTCTCATGGCGACGAGTGCCCCTGCCCGTGACAGTCAAAGTTTTTTTTTACAATAATTCTATCGCAGCAGTGATTTTGGACCTCAGCAAGATGAAGATTGTAGATCAGTGTCGCCCTCTTTCTATGCCTTGTCGCAGATTACGTGCCTGTCTGTGGTACGTGGTACGACGGTCCCGAAAATTTCAAGGCACTGTTCAGAAAGCTTTCTTGGAAGCTAAGATTTCGGCATCAGAGTTTGCCCTCGTATAAGATTAGAACACCGACTTCTCTGACTCGATATTTACATAGATCTAATATGACTTTCTGCCGGTTTCTGTGCAAAACCCTTTTGCCTGCCTGCCTGGAGAGCTGCCCGTGCGCAGTAAGGTGCTTTTTGCATTTTCGGAGGCTTTCTCCATCGCGTACTGCTGGTTGGTGTTTTCTGAGCCCGATATTCCTCCCTCTAATTCTCGGTAATAGGGTGGAGTGTCAGACAAACGTAAACTATTACTCGTACACGGGTAGACCACAGTAAGTAGATCAGATGTCATCGCCACGGTATCAAGTTCATTTCTGTGAAACCCCTGAAATTTTTACCAGCACTATCGCATATGTTTAGATTCGCATCGATGTTGGCCTCTGGTCAAATTTCAGGAACTGATAGCACTTAGATGTGTCGCATCCTAATCAAACGCAACTAATAACCTGTCCACGGGCAACGTTGAAACTCTCGTAAAACGCAAACGCCGACCACGCACATTGCACGAGTCCCGGTATCAATATTGTGCAGAAAACATAAAGGTTGACATAGCTTCTATATTATGAAAGAGGGTGACACCAACTTACCTTTACTTAAAGATCCGGATGCATTTTCTGCGTCTCCATCGGCTCAGACTTAACCCAGGAAATAGGATCTGAGAGATTAACCTATCAAGAAATCTCGTGCAATATCTGTGCAGAGCTCTTCTCTGACGCGCATGCCTTCGCTGAACATGGTTTATATTTCTTTTAGTAGCTGCAGTATCCTTCTGAATACGAACGGCGGAGTCGTTTCCGGGTCTTTTCCGCCTAGCCTCTCGGATCTTCGCGAGGCTGAACGTTCAGGCGCTATTACTCACGACACCGGACCGTCAAGGGGAGAAAACTTCAGGGGCCCAAATGTTAAAATTATTTGTTTCAAGCATTCTCGACGTTTTCTTTTTTGCTTAAATGCATACACCCATCTCATTTTAATGGCAGACGACCATGTCTACCCACACGAATATTCACTCCCGCGATGCTATCCCTGCAGAAGCGATGCTAGCCCCAACGACTCAAGCCCTTGATGAGAAGGCTACCAAGGACACCAGCTCGGACACGGATCATACGAGTCCTGATGACTGGGAGTACCCCGATGGTGGTCTCCGGGCGTGGCTCGTCGTCCTTGGGTGTTTTATGTTCTCATGTACCTGCATGTAAGCGTCTACCTAGACGTCGTATCGCTCTCATTCTCATTGGATTGTTTAAAGGGGATTCGGTCTGATCTGGGGTGCGTTACAAGACTATTACCACACTCATATGTTTCCGGATGTCAGTCTCAGTATCCTGAGTCTGGTGGGAGGTGTCCAAAATTGTGTATGTCTGTCCATGTTTTGTCCGTACACGCGCTCAATGTCGTTTCCAGACTATGGGAGTTACTTCATATATTGCGGGAGGGATAGGTGATCGATAGTAAGTACTTAAGAAATACCGCTCCCTCATCGTCTCATTCTGGTTCTTTCAGTGGATACAAGGTATATCGGTGTCTTTCTTGTCATTAGGTCTGGGTCTAACTCGTCAACAGAAAATGATCGCTCTAAGCAGCGTCCTTGCTTACACCTTTCTCCTTGCGTCGGCTTTTTCAACAAAACTTTATCATCTCTTCCTGTTCCAAGGTGTCCTCCTTGGATTCTCCCAAGGTCTCGGCATGCCACTGTACATGGCCTTACCGTCGCAGTGGTTTTTGCGTAAGAGGGGGTTCGCGACAGGCCTCGCCGTGGCTGGTTCCGGTATCGGCGCTGGTATAGGTTCTATCATCATTCGTGTCTTGTGCGTTTCCATCCCTTACAGGAGGAATGATTACCTCATCGACGTTCTTCCAGGCTCACCCGTCTTGGGTTGAGAAAGGCAATGCTCGTCTACAGTGGCATGCACGGCGCGGTTTGGATTATTGCCTTCATCTTGCTCAAGGAACGACCCATGACGGGGCTTCGACGGAAGAAACGCTGGTTGCCAGAGCGCGTCAACGGCCAGTTCTACAGCGTGGCTCTGAGCATCTGCGTTGGGCTCTTTGGATACCTTGTACGGTCATCATTCGTCCCCTCCCTACTTGTCGTAACTCAATGCATGTTTAGGCCCCATTCTATTTTATCACGACATACACCAAACAGTTTGTGCCTTCAATTAACCCCGATTCGCTTCTGGTTGTAGGTCCTTTGGTAGTCATGAATCTTTGTGGTATGTTCTTCATCCTTGTGCATTTTTGAACTCCCCACTAACGGAAACCGCACATCTCACAGCTGGAATAGGACGCGTGAGCCTATCATTAGATTTTCCCGCTTAATAGCGCACTGTTTCTTGAGCTGATTGTCCTATATGACTCCTCCGATTAGATATCTGCTGGGAGCCTTGCTGACTATCTCGGACCGATCAACGTGTTCTTCCTCTCGTTCTTCCTCGGAGGCGTCTTCCAGATTCTCGTTTGGACGTTTTCAAAGACGTACGCATCGATCATGGTGTTCGCTGCTCTCTTTGGGCTCGTCGGCTGCTGGTTCATCAGTCTTCTCCCTGTCGTTTGCGCAGAACTGTTTGGCGTCGAAGGGCTGTCGACGATTACCGGCTTCATGATTCTGATGAACGCTCCAGGTTCGTTCTATCCTCCGACTAGAATTAACCCGGTTACTCAAAGGAAGCTTTTTTTAAGGCCAACTCGCCGGATCATCTATATCTGGGGCTATCCTAACCAGATCTGGTGGCCAGTGGTGGGCCGTGACATTATATTCTGGGGGTATCATGATTCTAGGGGCTTGTTGTATACTCTACGGTTCGTACATAATCTCATTTCCATCCGAGTTCTTCCTGAAGGTTTCTCCCTAGCTCGCTTTTCGAAGGAAAAACGACTGTTTGCAGCTGTATGAACGAGGCGTCGGCCTTACGCACATAGAATTTCCTTTCTGATATCGTCATGGTGTAAAGTAATACATGGATTTATAGAGCTACCAGAACAGATATGTACACATTTCAATATCTAGATTTCTTCGTCGGGTCCCGCGAGAATGAGAGCTAGCGCTGGTTGTGTGCTTTCCTTGGGCTCAGATGTGAGAGCGACAGCACGAGCCAAAATAGCGCTATAGTCCTCCAGTTCGGCCCACAGTTCCTTCTCGTGAAACCCGATAAATGTCAGGTTATTGCGCAATGCATTGAGCGTAGCTGTAGCCTCCACAAGATCACGTCCGAATGCCTCGCCGTCTCGCGATGCTTCTGCAACCTCCCTAGCCACTTCATCAAATAGTCGTTCAGGGCCAGACTCCACAGGGGCAGGCAACGTGAAACTTTCCGTGGACATACAAGCAAGGCTCAAGATACCAAGCAGTTTTCCCTTTTTCTTTTCCTCGAGCTCGGCCTGAGCTTGGATGGCAGGTCGAGATGCGGTCACCCTTTGTTGTAAGATATCTCTGATCCACTCTGGAAGCACGGCGCGCATCAGTTCGATCCGATTACGCGTGTGCAAAAAGACGACAAGGAAACGAAACGTCTCGATGTGCGGAACTCGGATACCGACCCGGGGAAGCTCCTTGTGCATACGAGGTGGAAGCTTGGGCTCTTTTGATAGGTTAGGCATGTTCAGTTTGAACAGCAAATCGTTAATCGGCATTTGAATCGAGCGAGCGCGTAAGGTGCGCTTTTGAGACGCGGTTTCGGAAATTTCAGAAGCGTCGACAATGACGAGTATGTGAGTGGGTCCCAGAGGTCGAGGGGATATCAGTTTGTCTAGAGTGCTTAGTCTAAGGCCAATAGGGTTCCATGGGTCGAGTAATGTTACGTTCCCTTTGGTGTCCGGGACGAGACGGTTTCTGATATCCTTGAGAATATCCTTTGGGCCTGCATCCGCAGATAAGACCCGTCGCCGAATGTTTTCGGTCGATAAAGTCCCACTCGTGTCCGATATGGACGGGCCGGCATTGAGAAAGACAGATGTACGAACGGGAGTCTTGGGAAGTTTCATGCTTGAGTCAAAGTTCTGATATATATGCAGAGACTGACTAGAACGCATGTCAGAGGCATAAGGCAAGCATTTTTGAACGACTACTTACGCATGGGTAGATGTGGAACGAAGCTTGAGTGCCTCGCGTAGTTCTTCGGTGGTGGCATGACTCATGAGTGTATCTTCACGGTCCGGTGCTACTTCCACGAGATCTGCACGGCTGATGACACGTTCGACGATGGTGCCATCTGCACTAGACACGCTAGCAGCAGAAGGGGAGACAAATTTCAAGAAGATGAGAGTAGAAGACATACAGAAGAGGACAAGAGATTATGCTAGATGCAAGATTTTATAGATGTGTCGCGTCGTGGTGACATCGTGTTTGCCGATATTGTTCGTAAGTCAAATTTTGCCACAGCAGGAATTGCCCTTTTGTGGGCACAATAGTCGCTAATAGACGAGCCTGGTATCACTGCATGCCTACTCTTGGTGAGATCAGACCATCATCGCAAGGTTGATTGTACCATTACTAGCAAGCCTTCTACACTGAGCTACAGTCGAAGGTAGTAGAAGATCGAACTGGTAACTGGGAGAATAACGGAGACAAACGGAAGCAAAAATGACGGGTCCGTTCTCTGAGCCGGCCCTAAAGTATTGAAGTCCCTTCGGACCACCTGTCCGAGCTTCCGAACAAGTTTTCCCACCGAAAGAAAGCAGTCACTTCGCATCTGTCTGTGTATTTTCGAAAATCTGTAGGCTTGCCAAAGATGTATGGTCGCAAAGGTCCACGTCGGTACCTTCTTTCATTTTACTTACTCTGACAGAGGCAATTGTAGCAAGGATTTGACAAGGATCGCACTGCCGCTCTACTCCAATTCCTTATAGTAGTGGATATCATCATCAATCATTTGAAGACATTATCCCCCATGCTCTCACCTGTGGGAAACTGTCATCGAGAAATCGCCCCTTAGGCTTGGCAATGGAGAAATGAAGCCTCGCCCAGCATCGATGCATCGATGACCCACTTCAAACCATCAGCGGCGGAATCTCCAGAATTATGATTGGTTCATCGTGTTGTGGCAAAGTTTTCATCATATGTTCCTACCAATCATATCGCAGCCGACTTCCACACCGCTGACGCGTACACTTTGGTCCACTTGATGCAGATGCTTCCTTAACACCGCCGACAGATGGGTCATGTCAGGAGTGGCAGTATAAAAGTGTCCAATCTGGCTGAGTCGACATTCACGCTAATAGTAAATCATGTCCACTTCCCAACTTGTCTGGCTTATCACTGGAACTTCGTATGCAGTTCATAATAACCAATCGTCATGCTGAATGCTGACTTTTTGGTTTTATAGGACTGGACTCGGGAGAGACCTAGCTCTTGCTGCACTCGAGCGAGGCGAGAAAGTCATCGCCACTGCCCGTGCACGATCTTTGCACCTCCTGGGAGATCTCAAAGAGAAGGGAGCAGAGACACTCGAGCTCGATGTCACTGCACCTCTTGATGATCTCAAAAAGATCGCAGAGAAAGCGGTAGGAATATACGGCCGAGTCGACGTGTTGGTGAATAATGCTGGGTATATTCTCGTTGGCGCACTGGAGGAGTGCACGTATGACTTTCAGCTTTTATTCCTTCTGTCTTGGTTGATGAGCACCGTTGTAGACCTGAAGAAACCTTCGATCAGTTTAAGTGAGTACCGGACGCGATAGCATCACTCTATCTTGCTAATTTTCTCCCCGCAGCACGAACGTATTTGGCGCGTTGAATGTGACTCGAGCATTCCTCCCGTATATGCGCGCCCGACGCACAGGTACCTTCGTTTGGTTAGGATCCATCGGCGGTTGGCGGTGAGGCTTATCTTCGTGTTCCCTTTTCTACTTTTACTCATACCCAGTTAGAGCTGTGCCCAACGCCGGACTCTACGCCGCCACCAAATGGGCTCTGCGCGGAATATCAGAAACACTTCATGTCGAAGTTTCGCCCTTGGGTCTTCGAAGCGTTTGTATCGACTTTGGGTACACCCGTACCTCTTTCTTAACGCCAGACCATCGGAAGCCATACGTTTCCAAGATCGAGGACTATAAAGAGATCACGGAGAAGGTTGAGAATGCTCTGCAGGGTAAGTGTTGGAAGGGTTGTTGGTTTATATGTACTGATGGCGGTTATCTAGCGTATAACGGTAAGCAGCCAGGAGATCCGAAGAAGTGCGTACAGGTAATGCTGGATGTTGTTCGGGGGGAAGGAGCTGCGCAAGGGAAGGAGTTCCCCAAGTCACTGTTGCTAGGTTCGGATTGTTTCAGGGGTGTGCAGGATCAGATACAGGAATATCTGAAGCTTCAGGCGGAGTGGGAGGACGTGTCGAAGAGTACAGATTTTTGACTGATTACTTCAGTAGATTCGGGGCGAGCTAGTCATACAAAAATGTGTGTTTTCTCCTGTTTGAACTTCCATTGGTGTCTATGGGTGTGCCATGGTTCTGTGAGCCGGCCCTAAATTGTTGACATCATTGTTGACTCGGATCACTTATCCGTACTGCCGGACCACTCTCTAAGACTACCATCTTATCTTTTAACACTTACCACTATTCAAACGATAGAAGTAAAGAGACCAGTTTGGATCAAAGAACTCAGGACTTTCCGAGCATTTTCAAGATCCACAGACATGCCAATGGTATATGGCCGCATCATGCGCAAAAACTCGACGTAGATATCCTTTAATAACCCCTTTGCGCATTCCACTTACGGAGACCATCGTAGCAAAGATCAAATTTCTCCTCTTCCTCAAGAATTGGTGGATATCATCGTAAACTACCTGGAAGGCGATACCCGAACCCTTATATCATGCTCTCTCGTCTGTCGGAAACTATCATCGCGCTGTCGAGCCCTCCTCTTCAAGCGATGCGTGCTCTATTCAGGCGACGAGTGCAATAAGCTGCTGGATTTCCCCGAATCCACACTTCGACATATCAAGACTTTATGTATACCGTTGGTTTTTTTCTACCCCCCCGCTGTCCGACCAGAAGTCCTCAATCATCCATCTTTTCATCAAGTCGTAGCATCCTTAGGACCTCTTGACCTTGAGGTCGATACCCTATCTTGGTCTCAGTTGAACGACGGTGCACGGAAAACCTTGTCAGCCCATTCTTTCCGCCGTATTGACATTCAATCTGGTCGCTTTCAGAGCGTAGCCGATATCTGCTACCTCCTACGCAGTTCGCATGATCTGGAGACTCTCATTCTGCCAAATCTCCAGATAGAGGAAACCACGATAACTCATCCACCTCATGAGGTGGGACCGTCAGTGTCGCATCTGACAGTAAATTCGGGGGAGGACAGGCTAAGACTGTCCCAGTCTATCGTTTCCTCCTCGTGTCCCGTATCTGTCAATAACCTACGAGTACTCGACGTTAACATCTCGCATGCCGAAGACCTTGGACTGTTACGAGAGGTGTTGGCCAGGACAGAGGACTTGCAAGTACTCAAGGTGTCGCATGAGTTTCTCAGTAAGCCAAGTATTGTCATCCAGTGCAGGTCATACTAACATCCACCTATAAATCAGATTCCAATCCGGAATTACTGCCGGCAGCAGACCTCAATCTGACGAAAGTCAAAAGTCTGACCGTCAGGATGTCGGACTATCAGGAACTCGAATGCCCCGTTGTCTATCCAGCCCTTTTTCGATGGTGGTGCGAAGTTTGGGCCAACGCCAGAACGACAAGAATTGACGAGCTGGTCATTCGGGCGACGCTTGACAGATTTAATAATCCAGAGTTTGATATTACTCTGTGGTCTCAGATAGCCGGGACGCTATCGAAACCGCCGTGGAAGACTCTGTCGACGCTAACGATTGTGATTTATACCTCGAATGACCTGTATGCAGAGAGTATATTCTCTCCATACATAAAGAAAATTAAGGACATCATGGCTGATTTACTGTCGGGGACACAGTCTGTGGAAGTCGATGTTAGCCTGTATGTCCTACATCATTATCTTTGGTTTTCGCGTGTACTGACTTTACGATGAAGGGAATACCCCGAACCGGACAATGAGTTCGAGTATGATGGGGACGACCCGGTAGAAGGGGAAGAGCCTACTTCTGATGATGACTTGAGGATCGGGTATCCGTTTTAGCAGACAAGGTGCACCATCAATCCAGTCGTTCAGGTTCGAGCCCTTCCAACCAAATGCATGTAACATATATTCGTTCCTAAACGGTTTGAGTCGGTGCTTCCAAGGGACTTATCGATGCCGATGCCTACAGTCTTGGACCGAATCCCACGCTATTCATTGAGGAGCGGAAGTTAAGTTCCAGTCCTGCGTCCAAATTACCGCCCGAAGAGATCTCCGCCCGTTTCTCGATGTTTCGGTATTAGTATTGCCAACCCGACTTGACCGTACCATCGCCAAGTCTGGTACCTGATGGATCTGCCGTTCTAAAATCCGTCTACTACTTCACTCTTGAGCATCGTTCCCATCTTAGCGATTGGTAGTCTGAGCCTTTCCGGTATATCCACCAAAGAAACACACAGCTTCAGAATTATTGTTGTGATACGTTCATCAATACGATCAATCGAGCCAGTTAACACGATAACATAAGACAGAGACGAACGATAGCTAATTAGGGTCTGGCTCAGTATCCAAATCACCAGCGTAAGGTCCTTCAATAACCACTGCCTCGGTGCCATACGTGATTCCTGGTGTCAAATGCATCTCTCTAGGTTCTGGGGCGACGCCAACACCGGGGAGACCGGGAGCCCAATCAAAGCACTCCGGACCAAGGCTCCAAAACGGCTTCATTTTTTTGAGAAGACGAAGAGACGCAGGTTTCCGGTACGGGTGCTCATAGATTATCCCCCTGGAAGCTAGCATCCCAGCGTATTTGAACTTTTCGTCGTCCTTGATTACTTTGTAGACCGAAGGAGAGCAACCAGATATTATGATCGTATACCGAGGGTGTGCCTTGCTAGCCTTTTTGATCTTCCGCTCGGGCTGACTCTTCGTGCGGGAAGTGGGTACGTCGACTCTCGACGGTGTGTCTGTTGTTTCAGTCGATGGTTCTCGATCCGTCGGTGTCGTGGGTGTCTCTGGAGGTGTTGGTGTCGTCGGACGCTTCCCAATGATACCGAGTTGCATCAAGATAGCAACATAAGGCACATCGACATCCTCGTCCTCCTTGACCCAAAATCTAAGTGTTTCTGCATTGATAGTATAGTTCTTCCTCTCAGCATTCTGCTTGTCCTTGATTGAGATAAAGACCCCAGAGCGGTGAAATTTCTCTAGCGGCAGTTTGTTGACATCAAAGCTTCGATGTGCAGCCAGCTCTTTTGGGACGATGAGAAGAGGAAGGAGAATGTCAATGACGGGATGTCCAGAGGAACATTGCCATGCCATGCCACGGATGAACGCCGCAAAAGCAGAGCCAGAATTGATGGCATCAGGAGATCTGGCACGTCCAAAATGGGTAAAGCACACGTATGCATCTTTGAATGCCTCTGCAAAAGTCTCTCCTCCAACGCGATTATCAGGCGTGCTCTGCAAAATCGCGTCCAGATGGTCAGGATGTAGAAGGGCAGCCAAGAAGTCCAACAGAAGCATAGGTCGAGAATAGACAGCCTGGTTATTATCTTGAGCAATTGGCATCGAAGGATTTTTCTTATCCAGCATTAACTGATGTATCGCGGCGTCCCAAGCCAACGTAAGGAGAAGCCGGCCGACAAGTTCGCCCCGTTCACCCTTGCCAATGAGATTTTCCTCAAGAAGGAAGTAGATGACGTCCACTAGGTCCACACCCTCCTCATAGGTGGAAATGGCAGCGGCCTCCGCCAAGACCGGTTCCGAGGGATGTCCGGATCTCATATACTCTCTATGGTCCGGCACGGAGAACGCTACCCGCATGTGACCCTTCACCATCTCCTCTTGCAAACGGCGAGCCTTCTCTCGGCGAGGCTCATATTCAATCATGACCCTAACATCCGCAAGGGCCATCTTGAACAAATCAGGCTCTCCTTTCGAGGTGTCCCTTTTAGACGTCTCATTCACGGGCATACCCTGATGAATCTTGAACTTGGGAGTTTCTGCGCAATCTTTATGCGTCAATTTGGACCGAGCCAAAAAAATGAGCCATTGTTCGTTGGCGCCGGCAGCAAGCATTGCATGCCACCTAAAGCATTAAGTCAGTGCAATGAAGGTTAGAAGGTCGTCAAACCTACATGGGCCGTCCAAAGCAAGCAAGGTGTTGGATGCTCCATATGCGTTCAAACGTCAACCCAGGATCGTCGTATTGAATATTTGCGTAGACGTCAAAAGGGAGAATGGTGAAGGGTGCAGGCAACTTCGCTGTGACGTTGACCGCTCGGGCTGATATATGGTCGGACTTGGGTCGGCCGAGCAGGCTCAGCGCCCCAGTAGTCGACATGAAGATGATGAAATGGTTAGAACCGCCAAGATCAGCCATCGCGGAACACAGAGGGTCATAGCTATTTCGTTTGCCGGGACCCATGGGCGCCAGAGTATGAGCCTCGTCGATATATATCAATAACTTCAACTTGCTGTTGGAGACGAGCATGTCGATCAGATTCCGGTAGGACTTCTTTGTAACTTCGACAAGGTTCTTCTGCTCAATTGAAGACCCTGACTGAGAGGAGGCGTACTTGACTTCCAACTACCAGAACATTAGCGTCCTGCATGTTAGATTTAACAGGTGGATGTCACCTCTCGAGCCCGTTCAATGACATTGTGGTACAGATTCCCACGATTGTTAGATTCCGCGTTCGCCAGGTATGTTCGCCAGAGAAATGCTGTATACATTCCTGCTCTGTTTCCTGCTAGCGTCTGGAGTACTTCCCGAACATTGTCGAAGAGGGTGCACAAGAAACACAAGTATCGAATACGGAGAGTCCCGCCAGGAGAAATCAAGTAGTCGCGAAGTTCGGCGTCTGGGTCCGGATACGCTGTGGCCAAGTCAGATACAGTAGAACGATATGATTTAAAGAAAAAGGACACACGGGCTCCACCACTAGAACTGTCTGTCTCTCTGATATTGATAGGAATAGTAAAAATCTGTGCTGCTATTTCATGCATTGTTCGCGATTTTCCTGTTCCCGAACTCTGAATCATTGCGCCGATGCACCCATAACCACCAGACTTTGGGAGGGCAAGATGGTTTTCGATCTCGGCGATGATGGCTGCAGGATAATCACCAATGTACTGTGACTTCCATGATTGTTCGGCTGCGGTCGCTAGATTGCCTCTCGCAATGGCTACGACGGGCGATAAGGTTAGCGTCGCATAACGAATGGAAATCAAGTTGGACGTACCACTCGCAAGTACACCCGTCGTCTGAGGCAGCCGGACAGCACCTACGAGATGAACCCTAGTCAGCTTTACAGGTGATTAGCTAGTAGGTCATATATTTACTAAGTCTGAAAATGTCACGGACACTCTGGTGTGTATTCTCCTGATCGCACGCCTTACGTGCAGCGTTCAGAACAACACCAAAAACTTCTTCATCGGTCTGGAGGAGTCTTCGTAGGGAATTGATACTGAGTTTATGAATGTTTATCTCCGCTTTCTCAAAATTACATGCGCCTCTCAGCAACTGTTCTGCGAACACTGCTAGGAACGTCAACGATGCCTTGCCGGAGGGATCGCTCTGTAAGACTGTTGAAAGTTCTTCGCGTGTATCGTCTAAATGGAGATCAACAATGCTCTGCACCTCTTCTGGGGTAAGTCGTTCATCGAGAAGTAACGGGGGAGAAGAACGTTTGTGAGGAAAGGAGATATCACTGTCAGAGCGCGAGTGTTTAGAAGAAGAATTATCGCCTTCGTAGTCCATGATCGATGAAGAGAGACAGGAAGATCGTGATAGGAAAAGTGAGTGTTTGAATTAGTCCAATGTCCACCGAACACAGCCACCACGTGAGTCCTAAACAGTAAGTCCACCACCCCGACACGGTCGCTGTCTCCTTCCTCACCCATGAACATCTCGCCGCCCCATTATGCTTAACGCCACTGGACCTACCATTCACCCAACGTCCATCGCGAAGGCCAGGACTCAGCTACCAGTGCGCCGGCCGCCTGGACTGACGCGACGGTCATTGCTAGCGCATCGTGTTGATGCCGCTGACTTGGCTGCAAGGATTTGTTAAAAATTTCTCTTTGAATGCCACCTTTGGACTTCAATCCACGCGACAGCTAGGTCGGAAACAAGGCAATAAATTGTCCAAATTACCCTCGAAAAGATTTTCGGCCATTTCTCGATGTTTCGGTATTCATATCGCCAACCCGATTACCATCACCAATCAGTACCTGATGTATTGAGCACCGTTCGCATCTTAGCGATCGATAGTCTGACCCTTTTCGGGATACCCGCCGAAGAAATGCACAGCTTCAGAATTACTACCGTGATACGTTCATCGATACGATCAATCGAGCTGGCACAGCAGCGGAAAGACAGTCTTCCGTGGTCTGTGAGGGAGACGTTCGGAGACCAACGTTCAACGGCTTAACCCTCTTATTGACGCTGAAAGAAGATCGTTCCTCGAATATACATCAAAGATGCTAGCGGCAGTGTTCAATCTGGCGCGTGCCCTTGATATTTTCCTCGTTATCGCACCTTCTTCCCGACTGTCGCCTGTGGCGAATTCGAATGATACCGGAGCCCTGACAAACGATGCTTCGTAAAATCTTTCTGCGCTGTCAGCATCTTCACGACACGGTCTCGTGCTGATTCCGGGTTTGTCGGACGTATTCTCGTAGCAATAGTCTCTGCATGAATAATCTACCAGCTCCTCCGAGTCCAACATTGACGCGCATAGCCATGAAGACAGCTTCCCTTGCCGAATTCAGTGCTGAAGCGGATTCGAAGTCGCTATACTTTACCCTTGGACGTGGTAGCGCACAGAGACGATGATTCGTGCATTTCGGCGCTGTCCATTGCTATACGACAGCACCCCTTCACTACCTGAAACAGCATATCAAACTGCCTTATCTGTGTCGCTGTTGTTGCATCCAAGCTTCTCGAAGGTGAGTATGAACCGCAACAGAACGTGCTTTATCGATGGTAAACTCCTTCAGTTAATCCGTGAAGGAACATTCCCGGAAACGTTCCATGCGTACTACTTTGTAGTTCCACGTGTGTAATTCGTTAACAATTTCAGGCGATTTTCATTAACGATCTCGGCATCTGAGGAAAGTCTGAATGCTTAGATTTACTCGTATGGGCACACTTTTTTGTCTGACCACCACGAATTTTTATGATGCTCGAGGCTTGTCCAGTACCGCAACGTTTCGTTACGCCACGGCAGGGATGCAGGCCGAGAGTGCTTCAGATAACCCCGATCGGAATAATCACGACCCGATCTGGTGCTGACACATGTGGCGTACGTAATGTGTGTTTCTCATCATGTCCAATACATTGCCTGCTCAATTCTCCTTTTCTCCTTCCCACCATCATCCAACTCATGGTACTGCCATTTCTCCCTTTTCGCATCGCACCTGCCTATATATTACCCTCACGACGCCCCTTCATATTGCCTGGAGCTCCAGATTGCAATTAGCAGGCGCCAGTACTCGCATCGTACCTTGAACGTGTAGGAAATTTTTGCGTTGGGGATTGGGACAAGCCATTGTCGTACGCCACGATGACGGGACATTTTATGGGGCGCTCATCATACGAAGGACCAGCGAGACCGACGGCCCCTAAGACGCCAATGAATGCTGTGTACGCGGATAGTGATCGGTCGGAGATGGCGGGCACCTCCGATATTGCGACGGCCGTTCCTCACAATCACCCCAAGAGTCTTCGAGCTCATCTCCAGAGCCTTCTACCTCGTCATGCCGTGTTTCATGCCCAAATCGAGATACAACAGATATCGAGTGTACCCCTCGTTCATGGAGAGTTTGCCGTGCGGTGGAAGCTGAAGAATCTGACTACGCCACCTGGGTCGAAGAGTAGCTTACTGGGGATCGTAAATCCTAGGAGGAGTGGTGGAACGAGCCCCAATTCCAGCAAATTTGACATCAAGGGTAAGGGAAAGGAGAGGGAACAGGCAGAGGAAGAAGTGGATATCGAAGACGATAATGAATCGAGCAGCGTCTATGCATCTTCAATATCTCCCGACGGCTCGTCAAGTCTCAGTTCCTCTGGCGACGACCGGCACGTTATGCCCTCAGTCGTCATCTCTTCGGGTGCCAGTTCATCGCATTCGCATTCGTCACCATCCACGCCTGCATCTTCTCGCCCTGCAGCTCGTGGGCAGACACCCTTTCTGCCGCTCATGGAACATTCAGTGACGTGGTCCCAATCATTATCTGTTTATATCAAGATACCACTGTCTCGTGACCGTGAAAATCCCGACGTTCTCATGCCCAATCCCGCTAAATTCGTCGTGATTCAGCGCGTTATCTCTGGAGACCCCGATGCGCCACAAAACCCACGCATGGGAGCTGTCTACCTTGACTTGTCTCAATATGCGGACCCGAGTCTTGGCGAAGTGACGCGTAGATATCTCCTCAGGGAGAGCAAGACGAATGCTACGTTGAAGGTACGTGTCCCAAGTCGAGTCACGCCAACTGCCCAAGCTGACAACCGCTTGTTCTAGCTGAGTATCCAGCTCACCCACGTCGGAGGCGAAAAGGCATTTGTGGCTCCATCATTACCGAAGGGCGAGATCCTGAACGGGGTAGCGGCCTTGTTAGAGAATGACGTGTACAGAACCCGGCCCCGCGGATTCAATATTTATGGACAATATGGCGCCTCGAAAACGCATATCCACGACCATCATGAGGAGGATCCATATGATTCTGATTCAACGACTTCTTCTCGGTCACGCGCACACTCCTATGCCTCCTCTAATCATCATCACCGCCAGTATGAGCAGCAGCAAGGCAGGCTGACACGGCCGTATGATTTATCAGAGCTTCCTCTTGCCTATGCATATGGTCCCAAAACCACCGAGGCGCTAATCGAATCCCTCTTCAACCCACTTGAAGTCTCAGAGAGAACCAGAGTGGAGGGGAAGGAGAGTCCTTTCGTGAACTACGTTTCTGGTCTGGATGACGATAGTCCTATGCTGGGCAAGAGGGTTGGTCTGTCACAAGCCGCATAACATTGGTGGAGGTTAAGCTATTGTATGGTTTATTTATCTTATCTTGTATTGCTTTCTGTTCGGATTTCCGGGTGTTTCGTTCTGGATAATTTTACGTCTCTCTAGTTTACGATACGTCATGTCAATTTCTTACTCTGTGGGTAGGCTTTTCTGCATTTTTCGCAACGACAAGTACTGCATCACTAACACACACACATTTACTGTTTACACAATACTGTTACGCTTCGTGCAACCGTAATTCAATGATAATTCGCTTCTACGTGCTCTTCCCTGACAAGAAACGAGTAGAGTGTATTAGAGGATATACCGATACAGAGAAGGTGAGTAAATCTAGATTATCTAGGTGGCATAAGCAAGCAATTATAACACTAGTCTAAGTAATGTCTGGTTTTATCAATGCAAAATATTAGTCCGAAACTTCCAGATGTACAGAACAATAGATACGGTCACTGACGCTAGACGGAATGAGCCTACGGCACCACAGAAGAAGATAATCCACGGGAAAGTTTAGATGTACGAGAAGGGAGCTTTACCAGGGACAGGAGCCGTAATCAACGTCGCAACTGGCATTGACGTACAACTTCAGTCCCTCCTCCTCGACCTTCCTTAAGAAGGAAACATCGCTGGCCTCCAGTCCGTCAATGACATGCTCGCAGACGATACTCTCCAGTAACGCCAACAATGGCTGTAGACCGCACCGTCTTGATCGAATCATATCGACAAAAGTATGATCCAATAGTGGGTCATCAAACCCATGGTGCACTAGATGAAGATCCTTCAATCTGGGTAACACCGCCGACAGGCTACCCTTAGGATACGCGAGAAATCGCATAAAAGCCTCAAAGCTTCCTGGAGCTGTACAGGAGAATTCTAGTCGGAGATCTTCGATGCTAGGGATATCTAGTAGTGTCTTGTGAAGATCCTCGTTGATTTCTAGACCATTGAGATGAAGAGTGCGTAGCGCGCACTGGGAACGGGAAACGAATGAGTGGATAGTAGGGATAGGTGAGGGGTTATCGGTGTACACGACACTCAGGACCTCTAGGTTGGGCAGAGTGAGATATTGAAGCGGAGAGACATCCCATGTTTCCATCGAACGCAACGACGACTGTACGACTGGCCCTGGGAGAGGAAGACCAATCTCGTGATCGAGGAGAAGTAGAACCCGCTGCAGATTCGAAGACTTGATAAGAATCTGCATCTCATCATGGTCTGTCCCACAAGCGAGGTCGATGGTAGTCAGTTGGGACCACGGTAGCTTGAGGCAAGACGGTGAACGGATTCCGTACAGTGAAACTTGCCGTAGTCGAGGCGCAGTAGAGAACCCGTCAAGGGCATTCTCCTGAATAGAACATCCGCGAACCATGTAGCGGTCGAAGCGGAAGTCGAATGACTCCAACAAAGGAAGGTGTTGATTGCCTGGAAGGCGACTGGGGAATTCGGGAGTCACGAAGGAGAGGGAGATAGTTTTCCAGTGGGCGCAGTGCGCCAGGATGACAGTCCACATGTGAGCGCCGGGATCTGCTGTCTCGAAGTATTCTATCCAGAGGGGGTATGATCGAGCACGAGCAAGGGCGGTCTGCAACTGGGCGAGGCGACCTGGCGAGAAGCGCTCCCGACGCCCCATTATGTGCACACGGGACCATAGTTGTGGAAAGGATAGGGCAATGTCCCTCCAACGCCCGCAAACCTGGGAGAGAATCCATGGTGTATCGAAGCAGCGGTGCCGCTCATTCATGATGTCGACCCACACGAAGATGTCGGCCGATATCTCTGGGGGTATAGACAAGATGACTTCTGCGGTCGAGGGTATAATGGGAGGTGAAGATTCCATGGCTTGAGACTTCATGCACTACAAGTGAATGGCAACTCCGTCAGCGGTTCGCTGTGAAAAAAAAAAAACCGACATACCAAGTGATAATTCTAACCTATTGGAATCCTCTAAGAAAGGCGTAAATATACTCAAAGTATAGGCTTTGAGGTAGCTAAGACGCGAGGCAACGCGACTGTGTTGTGGTGAATCGTGGTCGTGGTTCAAGTTGCCGAAGTTGCAAGCACATGATAACCGAAAATCATAATTACCTAATAAAGTCCAGGCTTACTCCAGGCTCGAGCGGGAGCATCATTGCGAAGCTAATCCACGTTGTTGCTGGAGATAAGGTTGCACTAGCCTGTGAACCGTTGCAGTACACGCACGTTCGCGTACATACCTGGCCTGATGCTGCGATGCTAGAGCGTGTCAACTGGCAAGAATCATATATCAGTGCAAAGTTGGCACCATCAGTTTCAACGTTACACGGGAGCGACCTGGAATGTCCACGGCTTATATCCTAACCAAGCCTACTACCACACAGATGGCCAGCTCTAGCCACCCTATACTCGCGAGCGGCGTCCGGAAACCCTTATTGGGAGTGCCTGAGCCGGCGGTGGCAACCGTCCCACCTGCCAGTGGCTGGTTCCACAGGAAATAAGGCTGCTCAGCATATCCTGAATCAGCTGCGTTCAGAAATGACGCATATCGTCCGTCCTCGTCACCGTAAATAGAAGCGACAGCTGCTATGTTTGGATATAGCTCAGCGGAATACGAGTTCTCGCCGCTAGAATTCGCTGAGATTCCCATGGCGTAATCCAATGCCGTCTTGATGGTAGCTCCAGAGGAGGAAGTGTTGTTCCAGACTGGTGAGCCGGGGGCAGCGTATTGCGCAAGACGGGCATTGGTCTAGCCAGCATATATCTATTATCAGGACGTTGACGTGAACAGACGAGAACGCTCACTATCATGGCAGCTAGGTTATAAGCACGATAGTGGTAAGGCCGCGTCCTGGCAGCTTCGAGCGGCTGCAACGAATGACGTCTTAGGTGATGATTGTATATATGGAAGAACACTCATACTTGTTCCCCGCTGGCATTGATCTGAGAAGGATACAAAGTCCTGAAATATGTGTCTGTAGCATTCCGTGCGCCAGGAAGGTCATTAACAATGATCTTCAAAGCAGCTAGTTGGTTGTAATAGAACGTCCCGTGGTTGCTAGATACTGTAAAGTCAGGCTCTACAAGAAGGCATGACGTTGATGACATACTTGGCTGATTCACCCTCTTCTAGAGCTATGGCCGCGGACTCCAACCAAGTAATATATTCGCCCGACCATTCTAGCATCTGAGCATCGACTTCTGTAGTATAGTCCACATTAACTCCCTGTCGGAGAATGAGAATGCCAGATGCAATCTTAGTGAAGCACTTTAGGTCGCTATGGTGGAGAATGAGCGCCCTCTTTACATACACTGATTTTAGTACCTACAGAATACCGGTGTGCTCACCAACCTGACCATCGGGACCGCGTTTCATTTGTGCGTAATTGAGATTCGGATTCATCCTGGTGCCGTAGTTCAAAAACCACACCTTAAGAAAGTTGACCACATTTTGCGAATATAGCGATGTCGGCTGGTCCTGAAAAGTGTGAGATATGGAATTGTACAGCACAGCGTCTGCGAGGTCAGAAAATGCTCCGACATCATTAATCAAGCGGCCGTCTGGGTTGAACATGCCATCTCGAGTTTCATACGGACACTCTGTCCAGACTAGAAAATCATTCAGTGCCTGTAACAAACATTGCAAATTCACGCCCACTTTGTTGAGGCGAGAGTTCCGTGGTATTTCCAACACCCGTGCAATTAGGCCAGGAGCTGGAGACGCAGCATGTTAGCAGGTGTACTAGTAAGATATAACACGGACGAAAGACATACTACGGAGCCCAACTCATATAATCGTGCATGTCACCTGAAGGAGGTACAACAGTCTTGTTCATGACAGCTACGGAAAAAAAACTTCAGCATTGAAGTCATACCCACAGACCGAAGTGCATTCACTCCACGGGCCCTTCGAAGCAAGTTCCAAAGCCCATTGTGTTATCGTTTTCTGTGCATCACCTGTATTGGGCGGAAAATTCCCCGATAGAATGTAGTCAGGATCCACGAAGTCGTTGGCATAGCTCGTGTAGGCCTTGACTAATAAATTTGGCGCAAGAAATGAAACGAGGAGAGCAAGCATAAGAGGAACGATTGGACACCAAGTCGAGCTAGCAGGAATGCCGAAGTGTGGGCGTCCTAAAAGTACGTCCTCGACGTTGACGTACCAAAACCGTGCTAAAGGGGTCACCCATCGCTACTAGGAATTGCGATATGCCCGATCCAGAGGCGCCAAGAAGTATTTCATTTACAGACAGGGCGAATGCACTAAGCCCCACCTAGGAACCCATGGCAATTGAATGGGGGAGCTGGCCTTCCTGCCTTAGGATGGTAGTCATAGATAACGAGATCCCACCTCACAAAGAGATGATGGTGGTAAGAAGAAGGAAGATGAATTTGACAAGTCGGACGAATGGTGGGACGATTCGGACCAAATGATTTTAGCCACGTGGTCCATGAAGTCGGAAATAACACATGGCGATATTTTTTCGACAACAGCAAGACAGCAAGAATACGAGAGTCGTCTAGACTATGTGAATAATAAAGGAAAAAATCGACGCGATGACTTTAAAATAAGACTTAAGATCATCAATGTCTATTTGCTTCCTTTGATCAAGTCGGCGGCCCTTTCTGCCATTGCGTAAACAGGCGCCTGCGTATGTATATGTGATGTCGTCACGAAAGGCTGAGAGGGATAGGTAAGAGCTAGTATCGCGCAGGCAAGAACAAGAAAGCCCTATCAAAACCGATGCATCGACAATCCCCACCCCCTTGGCACCCTTGAGCTTCAAATCTGGGTTGGCTACACCCCAACCCGCGTCAGCCGGGGACATACTTGCCGTACCGACTGGATGGTAAATGGTAGCCACACCAATCCTGATGTTTCTTAGGAGACGTCCGTCTGAACGCCAATGACATATCCATCCCATACCGGTGCCTTGACAAACCCTTTCGCAACAGCAGCAGCCTCCAGCATGGATGGCGAGGTCCTGTGGATGCGCGAAAAAGTTTGGGTTGATCAGTGGCGGGTCCAGGGGACTGTTGAGTGTGGCGTCGCTGCCTTTAATGAAGAGAATGATAAGTGATGGAAGCAGTGGATAATAAAATATACTTACGGGATAGAGGACATAAAACCGCAGTCCTAATAGACAGGAAGTTCCCTGTAGGGGGAATAGGTTCCGAAATAAGGCCGTTCTTTAGGAAGAGTTAGCCTGGGTCGACGGTATCGCATTCGACGCACCAAAAGCATGAACTCGTAGTGCGCTGTCTCGTTCCCCGAGCACGGCTCACCATCCAAAATACCCTCGGGAACGCGAAGGAATCCTAGGTGGTTCGTTATTCCTGCAGTCAAGAAGCCCGTTCGATTTCTTCCCATTCCGCCAAGGCCTCTGCTTGATAAGTCGCGTTTCTGAAATAGATGTTCTCCATAGTGTCGGTGCTGTTAACGAAGAACTCAACGTCCCATCTGGGATGGCCTGTCGTATTCTTGCCAACGTCGGGCATATGGAGAGTTGATTTGATTCCATGGGCTAACAGCTCGGTCGGTCACCAATGCCAGAGTTAAGGAGAATATGCCGGGTACCGACGCTTCCTGCGGAGCAGATGATCTCCTTCAGACCTGATGGAGCCAGGATGTGCATGTTGGCTAGATGGCAAATTGATGTCAGTAAGACAGTTCTAAGCAAGACGTCAAGAACCCACTTCACCTCTAGTATCCTGAGTAAACTTCACGGCACCGAATGTTGGCGGTACGTGATTATATTCAATACACGAGCGGAGGATTCGGGTAACATGGGCGTTGATCAAAACATGCAGATTCCGCCTCCCGATGTACTGAGGTCCAAGATGGGACACTTGCAAGGAACTCCGAGTACCGTTTCCGACAGTCATCGGCGCCCATCCTACGATGTTCTGAAGTCAGAAAAGACTGTCCAGAAGATCATAGTGAATTCTTACCAATACCCAGCTGATATCCCGAATTATAATCCAAGTTGAACGGAAACTCGTCCGGCAACTCTGACGTCGCCTGTATGATCAGGTTGTCAGTACCCCTCGGGAATCCAGGCAGGTTAATGCCATCGAAGCCGTAGGCAGCAGGATCGAATTGACCGGTTATATCGTGATAGTTCGCAGGAGCGACGAAACGTTCATTCTGTCAGAGTAACGCTAAAGTCAAATTGACAGAATGGTCCAAAAGAACTAGCCGACCTTTCGGATGTATGGTTGCAAGGCCTCCCACTCCCAGCCCTCGTCACTGCTAGCCTTGGCATAGCGGCCTTAATCTTGAGATGATCCGCGGGTGTAGTACATGCAATCTGGTACCTCTTTAACTTTAAGATCTACACAGCGAAACAATGACTTACTAAGGGCACTACCACCCCCCAATCCAAATCCTCAAGGATACGCGATACCATTCAAGCCCGACTGCGCAGTCGTAGTGTAATTCCAGTCTCATGGCGCTCCAGGTACCATACGGGTACAAAAGTACAGGATCTCAGCGTCGTGAACTTCAGCCGTTCTGGAGAACAGTCAGTATGGAACGCAAAAAGGAGGGATGGACGAACGATCCGCCCGCTTCAAGGACAAGGACGGAGGTCTTTTGTCAAGTGATTCGATGCTACGTTTCCCACTACTCCGCCTTGAACTCCATGTCAGCAACGAGCTCAGTGAAAAATGGTGTCTGTCGCACTGACCTCCAATAATGATATAATTAAAGTTCTGGGTCGGAAGGTCCGCAAACCTCCTACAACCCCCCCAGAGCACTGGAGCATGACGCAAGAAGGATAAAAACAGAGAGCGCCATAGAGAATGAGTCATACTCAGTGAGAAATCCTGGTGTCATTTTAAATGCGTCGCTGCCGTTTCAGTTACGAATCTGTCAGGCGAATGGTACCCCACATTAGTACAAAGGTTAACGAGATATAATGAGAGGGAATAATTTGTCACCGTGTGAAATATTTACTTGTTGATTCCTGAGGAAATCGTCAGTAGTTTACGCACGACGGACTGAGCGACAATAATATAATCCAGTCAACTAGTTCAATTCAAAGTTCTCCAAACAAATTCTTTAAGGTCACGATGCTTGTCACGAGCCTAAAGGCCATTGCAACAGTTGGCTGTCGCACAAAAGGAATCCATTCAAGGACTTCCACAACGTTCAGAAGGAAAGAGGCAAACTCAGATTCAATTTTAAGCATACTACGTGTGAGTTTGTAGCGTCGTTGGCGGTGGAGGAAGGCTGTCGATGGCTGAGGGTGGTGGTTGTGGTTGTACAGTCAAAGTCAGTAGGGCCGGGCCGGGTACTAACCGATTTGCGTTACCAACGCGTCACGCACGATGCGGAACACTTCGAACTCGTCTGGGAGTCATTTTGAGGTACTTGTCTCTTTCAAACGTCTCTGCATCAATTTACATTCAACAATCAATGAGCGTCAATTCCTTGGCAGGCATCTCGCGGCAATCGATTTCACACTAAGTACTTCTCGTCCATACTTGTGGTTTGGACTTTTAATATGAACCATCTATTTGGATTTAACGTTCAAATCCCGAACATTGCAAGACGGATAATAGCTGGAAATGGGTACTGCCAAGCGATGCTTCTCAGTTCCGATGGGCGCGGACAAGGTAATCCCTAAACAAAAGTGTGTCTTACTGCAGCTATCCCGTCATCTGTCAAGAAGGTGCGGACAGAGTAATCCCTAAACATAGTATCTCTGAGAGAGAGAGCTTATCCCGTCATCTGTTCAAGATGCTCCTTGGTTGCCATGAACCGAGCAAGCTTGAGGTTTAATGTACTTCTGATCCCAAACCTACTGAAGTATGCTAACTTGATAGAAAACTGAGCTATTACTTGGCTATTATCTTGCCTCACTGTGATATCCTTTTTTCAAAGAATTATGGACCACGCAGTGCGAATGGAACATAAACGGGAAGCTTCACATCAGTATAGAACAATCTTTCCTTTGAAGTCTAACAGCAGGTACGATGTTCTAAACTTCGTATTGTCATTTCGGCACTCAGTTACAGCCGGACAGATCCAACAGATCCTTGATTATTCATGTCGGATTAAACCGTACTGTATGCATATTTCTGCACGTCCCCGTATTGCATGCTCATATTCGATGTGTCGGAGTCACAACTGTATGTGTAGTCGCAGCAAGTGCTTCGAGTTCCAATTGACGCCCGTTTACCCAGCCTAAAACATCGTCGGCGCTAAATCACGACATAGTGGTCTTGTGCCACCTTTCTAGGACTTAATGATCTTCCCTCAGGATCTGGGAACATGAATAAAAGAAGGTGGCCAAGTCCAACCGGGTCAGGGAGATAGGCAATCTCAGCCAATCATAAAATGAGAAGCTCTCAGGGAATTTGATCTTGTCTATGAGCCTTCCGATAAATACCGCCGCTCAATGCTTACGCTGCGTCTTGCCTCTTCAGTGTCCCAACTTCTTGGACGCCGGTCAAATGAACTTATAGAAGTAGCGTTCTCCTCGAATTAGCAAGAACCTGCTTTGCTATAACCTTACGCATTCTTTCTCCGCTTGTGGGTCTTCCGCTTTAGTGATAATCCGAAAGACGAGTTTGCCGTCAACACATGACATCACGGGTCGGTAAATGCGCCTTCGGTTACACTCTGAGCAAGAGGACTCGCGACTATTCATCCGTGTCGAGTTAGTACGAAAGTATAGCATGTATACCGTGTTTTATCGTTCCAGTCACCTGTACAGTACTATGCCAGTAACATCGGATGCTACTGCCCATAAAATAAATGTAAAGTGAGTCCGAGCGACTTCTTTAGACCAGGTGGTTGTGACCTTCAAGTTTGCCGTGTAGCGTGCAAGAAGTTACGAGCTATTGCGGCATACATTAATTTCGTACGCTTCGGGTTCCATGGTCACATATGTCACTAAGAAGAAGAACGGAACTAGATACATTAGATCTGAAAACGGAAGTTAGAGCGAGCACCACATTCGACTCACACAGAGAATCTCGGGAGTATTGTGATAATCAAGGTTCTGATTAACCCTTCACGGTCCTGACCTATGGTACGATAAGCCGGCTTCGATATGATTCCGGGTGGCATTCGACCGTAAGGCAGTCAATAGTATCCAGCGATGGACGGAGTCAGAGCCGTTGAATACTTACTCCGTGATTAGAGACCTAGGCAGTCAATGGGAACTCTGAGATCTGAACTCACCCCGACAAAGAGGCATGGCAACCCATTCCAGGGCGGCCCCTTCTGAACAGTTGGCGTGTCTTGTAATTTTATGGTTCGTGGACAAAGTCAGAGGAACAATTGCCTCATCAGGATCGATTTACGTAAATGATGACTTTGTTTTTGACATGTCACCGTCGAAGTCTCAAGCAAATCAATGCCTACCATTGTACTTTTTTGTGCTCATTAAACGTGGAGACCCTCTAATCTGGACAAGAATTTGTATAAAATGACTACTAGGTTGCTTCCAGTTGTACCTTCCTCTCAACATCTTCTCTCACCTCTCTCAGGATGTCTGCAACTCCGTCTACTCTTGCCTTCATCAAGTTCATCCCTAGGAGCGTACCTTTAGCATCTGAGGATCTTCCGGTTGAGCGTCCAATCAGCAGGACTCTTCTAGTAGACACGGCGCCGGATCGCGAAGATACTCTGAAAAGCCATGCCACCACTGTTGAGCAGCTTCGTCAATCCCTCAAACTTAGGTCGATGTCACCTCAGACGTAAGTTTCCTCACAACCACCCCTTGTCACACTTTTTAAGTCTAATTATGGACGTTTATTGCAGTCAATGGCTGTACCACTCTGTTGGCTGCGATAGCGCCCAGGCAGTCACCAATTCTGAATCTGTCGTTCGCGCTTCAACCTGGCTGGATGCCTCGTCGCCAGCACACGACGAGGCCCGCAATACTCCAGGGGGCGCCAAGTTAAACTCTCGTCCTGCATCGTCTGGTTCAGAAAATAGCACCCAGGGCACAATAGCTTCGCCCACTGCGGAACAACGCCTTGTCAGAGATCCTGGCAACGATTCCCTGAAGGCATGGATACTGAAATCTACCACTTCAGACGGTCTGTTGGTTTCCCCTCGACCGTTGGGACCGACACACATCTTGGTAGCTTTTCCGTCGCAGGACCCACTGGCAGGTTCCTCAATATCTGTCCCTGCGCGAGCCCTCGAGTTTCCTATCAACGACCTATTGTTCGTGTTGAATGCGCCAAATCTCTCACGATCACCCAAACTCCCGACCCGTTTGTACCAAGAGCTTCCCCGTGTTGGTGTCCGAGTTCCAGACGTCGAGACTTTTCGTCACCTTGTCATCTATCTTCATACCCGAAACTTGGGGCAGCTGATACGCGCAATCATTCCAGATTGGATCAGGGATATCGTGTATCCCTTGACTGCGCTACCTGCCTTCGCAATGGCCGTGTCCGACGCAAAGGAGAAACGGAAACGCGGGTTGTTTGGGATATTGAACGATGTCGGCCTTACCTGCTCATGCATGAACGATGTTGCTTTCGAACCGCAAGAGAAGCAGCCTCGTCCCGAAAACCTTGTTGATGCAGTGGCACAGGAACTCGCGGAGGCGTCTCGTGAAAAAAATCGTAGTGATCTGATCAAGTACACTGCGGCACTTGATGCAATGAGGGCTAATCTCGGGCTTATAGGATACTATGAGCAGTCGTTATGGAGCGAGCTGGACTTGTACCGCGACACCCTCATCCGTGCTATCAGTTTGGAGTCCAAAGTTGGACAGCGTGAATGGTCGACGTAAAATATCTTAGGAAAGACTTCTTCTAATTATTTAATTGAGGTGATAAGATCTTAAATACTTTCTAGCCATAGTAAATAATACTTTAATTCTTACGTTAACACGCGCATTAATGGCAGTCATACATGAAGAAGCGATCCTCAAACCCAATACAGATCTTTCTGTTCCACATCTTATCTATCCAAACTTCGATGGAACTTGAAGAATAGGCTGTAACCTAATTCTTTCTTATGCAAAAGCCCAGATACGCTTCTCATACGAGAAACGAGCTAAAAATGGAGTGTTTAGCTTTAATTACGGCGATACGTTGGTGCTGTTGCTCACCGTAGAGAACACACAGGGCGCCAAGCACTGTCACACCACCAGAATACATAGTGACTGCGACCCAATTACCTCCTGAAGCAGAAAATATGGCCCCCGCTATCGGAGCTCCGGCCATTTGTCCTGATGCAAGATATAGTCTTTAGATAGCATAGGGAATTGAGTCGGAGAACTCACCAGGTGAATTCATCAGTACCATAAAACCAGTAATCGTCGACAGGGCTTGTATGCCGAAAAGCTCCGCACAAACCACAGGTAATAGACTGAGGAACCAGCATCCAACCAATCCGTTGAGAATCGAGAATACGATAATCGAGGCGTAAGTCTTCGCGAACGTCCATATCAGTAATTGGAAAAGGCCTCCAAAGAAGAACGACGAGAAGAAGATGTTGATGGGACCAAAATAGTCGGCCAGTCTACCTGCTAGAATCTACGAGAGGTCAAAAAGAAACACAGAGAATGATTGAGACGTTAGTTGGGAGACAATGCGCTTATCAGCGGGGAAATCTAATAATGCGCTTACGCGACCGATTCCAGCTGACGAGAAAGGTTATTTAGAAGATGGACAAACAACAAGCCGCTACAACACGTACCGCTAAAATTCATCACGACCAAGGGAATGACGGCCAGAATGGAATCCTTTCCGATTGAGGGTACAAACTGCTTGGTGTATGTGGTACTGAAATAGAAGGGTCCCTGATTGGTATCTCTGTCTTAGCAAAATGCTCACAGATCGGTGAAGCCCTTACAAGATAGCCAAAGATGCCAATAAAGACGCTGATAGCGACACTGTAAAATCTTCCATCCACACGTTCAGGCAACCATCGTTTCTTTTCTTCCGCCTGACCCGGACGTACTCGCTCTTTTAGTAAACACAACGCAATGATCCATATTACAGCATGCATAGAGCTGTAGATCAGCATTGTCTTTCTAAATCCCACAGTTGATAGTCTACGAAAAAAGACAGTCGTAAACATTTCGGAGACGGGGATCAAAACGCACAACTTACAATTTACGGACAATGAGCGAGGAGACACCACCACCTATTCCTGACCCACTGACCGCCAGGCCAGTGGCAACGCCTCGTTTCTCAAGGAACCACTGCGACGGTAGAGACATGTATAGCGGCATCCCTAAACCGTGGGAGAATCCCAAAAAGATGCCTTGAAACAAGAAGACATGATAGAGTTTTGTGGAGAATGCGGAAGCAAGGAGACAAGGATAAGCGAGAAAACTGCTCAGGATCAGGAGCCTCTATACGGAACAGCTGTTAAGACCGATCAAAAGAAATATATAGTGACCAATAAACCTTATAACCACTGCGTCGATGAATAAATCAGGCACAGGGTAAAACGAAGTGAAAAAAGCGGACTGACTATCGGTCTCCCAGGCCGCCTGACAAGTACGCGGTGCCGTTCATCAGCTGATGATGAAGGGATTCAATTTCGGTAAATAGTCAGGCACTATGTGAGAAACTGACGAAATTCTGAACGCCTCCGGCTAAACTGAGAATACTAAGGCTGGTTTCGGGGAACATGTATGTATGATAGTAATCTTGAAGAACACCCCAAACGAGGCCGTATGCCCTGGAGGAGGATGTCAGAATTCACACAGAAATGAGAACGGAACATAACTCACATGCACGTCGCTGCGAACATGAAGCACCCAAGGACTACTAACCACGCGCGCGTGCCGCCATCGGGATATCGTAATTCTAGAGGATAAGAAGCGGCCTCGTCGTTTTTCTCCTCATCGTGACCTTCATCCGCCTCCTCCTTGGTCACTTCCCTAGCAAGCGGACTCGAAACACTGAGCGTGACTTGGGATGGTACCAGCCGTACCTCGGCGGGCACATTGGACTGCACATTAGTCGGACTGAGAGAGGAAGCCATAGGTCCTTTCCATCTAAGTTTTGGGTCTCGTTGGGTAAAGGAGGAGGCAAGAAATAAAAGATAAGCACGAGGCCCCGGTGTATGGCTGGGACAAGTTTTACCCCCCTATACGTTTACACGGACCGGCCCCCGACATTTGACCGCTTTTGCTTGGAGCGAGCTGGGGCAAGGAAAACTTTTTTCCGCTTGTACATCGGGGGCGGTATTGACGCCGGTAATTCCGCCATGGGGAAATGTGGGGCCCCACCTTATGTTGGTTCCAACGAGAAGTCGCCAGTTGGAAAATGCACAGCAGCCCTTCAACGGCGCTGAGATTTGCGTTTTCGTTCAAGGTCTTGAACTTAAGCGCCAAATGTGGCTCAATGAGTTGCTTGAAAGATCCGACGGCAGGATACTTGCCGGTGCCTTAGACCTTACGGTAAAGGGGCTGTTCTCAGCTGTCAGACTCTTTCAGCATGTAGAGGAGAATTCATAGGACCAAGATAGTACGGTACCACGCTCGCATTACAGTATCCCTGCCACTGCATTCGAGGCAATTATTGAGGCCGCTCCGTTGTGTGTCACTTCCCCGTTCTGCGTAGAAAAAAAGGCGTTTATCGGCGGTGATCACTGACTCGGATTTCCACACAGTACCTACAAATGAAAACTCAGTTCTTAGACAGAGTGAATACGATGTTGGCTTCAAAAGTGCTTCGGCTCCCACTTGATGTGGTGCCTATTGCACTTGTCTGTCTGTAACTAGTAGAAAATTAGAGCAGGCAGTTAGGGTGGGCCTTTTACTACGTACGCATCTCGCAACGTCAAAGACGTAGACGTCACTGTAGGGAGCTGCTATCCCAGGGCTGATGGACATGCGGCTTCTCCACCTGACTAGAGACCGACATGCATAAGGAGTGCAGATGCATTCATGATTCCTTTGCTTGACGTATCACTATTGTTGATTCAGCTCGAGGACTGCGAGTTCGGTGGACCGTCTTTTACCGCCCGCAAGACACGCCATACTGCATTGCATACAGTCAGCATGCCGGCGATGCTGAGACATTGACTCAGAGAGAGGCAACCGTTTTACGGCCGATCCTTAGCCTTTCAATGAGGGTCCAATAGTCTTCTTCAGCTCACCATGATGCCTGTAGGACTGAGTCTGAGTAATGAAAGAAGACGCGCCGATCTTCATTTCGGGCGCAGCTAACATGGCTGTCTCCAAAAAATCGACACCTTTTCACAGATGGGAGCCGAGCCCGAGGGCAATAATGGAAAATACTGAGTAAGAGTCCAAGTCCAAGCCGTGCCGGTGTGAAATGGAATACAGATCGCAGTTTAGATTCTTTCCGTAACAAAAGTGGGGTCAAAACCTGGACTGTTCAAATGAAAGTCCGTTCGGTTTAGGTCGAAGAAGCAGAGAAGTACACGTAAGAAAAATAACGGAAAGAGCACACCCCACAAGCAAAGATGCAGTTCCAAAAATGCACTTAGATATGTTCCAGTCAGTTTTGCTTTGCTTTGAGAGACTCAGCAGGTGCAAAAGAAGGATCCTAAAGCAAGTGACGGTTGCAGTCGCGAACGCGCCTGGCCGGCACGTCATAGCCGGCGGCAGCTATTTGCCGGAGGGACCAAGCAGCCCCAAACAAATGCTTTCTAAGTTCACAGCTTTCTTCATCTCCACCACGTCCTCCGAAGGCAGAGCCTATTCTGACGACAAGAATGGTTCGTATACGTTCTTTTTGTATTGTGGTGAATGAATTTTAGATAATTCTGCCAGGCATCTCTCCAATTTTGCAAGGAATGCAATAATCTTCTCTATCCCAAGGCGGACCAACAACGACGAGTCATGGTCTATGCATGCAGAATCTGCGCTTATGATGATGAAGGAGAGAACCAATGCGTGTACAGAAATGATTACTTGACTGTTACAAAGTACGTCACGATATTACAATGCCGATTCAGAGTTAACGTCAACGGTGCTTTTAGAGAACAAGTTGGTGTTACGACTGACCTTGGGACTGACCCGACACTCGTGCGTTTATTGCTTGTAGACGCACCCTGATCAATCACTATATCTGCCAGGCTCACTCAAACCTTCCCTGTCCCGAATGCGGGCATGAGGAGTAAGCTTATTTCCCAGGATTTCCAGGGCCACCGGTGCTGATGACTTGTTGCGTTGTAGTGCGGTCTTCTATCAGGACCAGTCAAAAAGAAAGGAGACACGCATGATCCTTTTCTTCGTCTGTGTCAAATGCAATCATAGCTTCACGGATCCTAGTTTGGCCATTGATAACAGGCCAGATGCAGCCGGTGATGGTTGATCGAAGTTGTATTTTTTTTCTCCATAGGAACCGTGCCATACATGCGCTCGGTGTACATTAGACGTATAAAATTTCATTCGGCTTACTAGCGGCTGACTTTTAGGTGAGATCGTTACGGCCTCAATTTGACATCAACCCTTTGCAACACCGACCTGACTACTCTCGTACGACGCCATTATACATTCTCAGGACTTTTCCTTGTCCTTTTTTCAGATGTGTACCTGTATCCAACTGTGGTGGGTTACAGTCGCCGGTATGAATCGCCATTCATCAAATAGGACACCAGCGTTCACCGCTCCTCATGTTTTCCTCCTTGGCTTCTCACAAAATACGATCATGCCGTCGGCTTTTCTTTTAATGATACGGCTAACCACCCCCAATTGGTAAATATCCCATTTCACCTTATGTATTCTTAGTTATCGCCCGCTTCTCAAGTCACGAGTAATCGTGCCGGGACTTAGGGTCTGGCGGGGTTTATAAGCGCAGTGCCGGTATAAAACCGTCAAACATCCAGGGGACGGGGAGTTGTGCCATGCAGACTCCATCATATGTGGATACGGAAGGCCCCGATGATCACAACCACGAGAAGAGCGACCCAGGATCCAAGGCGGAGGAGCCTCTCACCGCTACGTCTGAACCTGTGTCTTACCCGGAAGGTGGACTGAGTGCATGGAGGACTATTTGTGGCGTGTATGTATGGTCGATTCGTCTGATATTAAAAGGCGACGAACTAATACGGTCTTAGTGCCCTTGTACAATTTTCCACATTCGGGTGAGTGCTTATCATGAAGCCATTTAACGAGGTGGATGAATGGTCGTATATTTAATCAGGTATACAAATGCTTATGGTGTTTATAATGGTAAACTCCTTCGTACAATCTTGCGCGGCTCATTCAAATTTTTCGCAGACTTTTATGTGCGAGAATATATGACGAATATATCCTCATCTCAGTTGAGGTAATAAGCATTCATCGTTCATTGTTGTCTGCCGCCTCTTAATGACGATCCCGTTAGTTGGATTGGGAGCGTGCAGCTCATGCTTGTGCTCTCCGTTGGTCTATTCAGTGGAAGGCTATATGACACCGGGTACTTGTGAGCGGTCTTGTTTCCCTGACATTTCCGAACCTTTGTGCTGACGTGTGTGTGTGTGTGTGTGTGTGTGTGCCTCAGCTATCATCTAATGATAGGCGGCGCCTTCTTGTTCGTTTTCAGTCTCTTCATGTTATCGCTCACGGCACCGGGACAATACTATCAAGTCCGTGCAGTTATGTACCTTGACATGCAAGCTCTCTGATGTACACAAAAGGTTTTTCTTGCCCAAGGTATCGGAGCCGGCCTCGCGATAGGCATCATGTACATTCCGGGTATCGCAGTAGTGTCGCACTATTTTCAGCGTCGTCGAACGTTTGCCATGGGTATCGCAACTTCGGTAATCAATATTCTGGGGTGTCGTTATGATAAATGATTAACGAGAGCTTAGGGGTCCGGCTTGGGAGGTGCGGTCCAGCCAATTATGTTGAACCGGCTATTTTATGGCCGTGTGGGGTTCCATAATGGTGTACGAATCAGCGCTGCGTTCAACGCCGGGGTCTTGATTATCGCTCTACTACTCATGCGCACGAGACTGCCACCGACCCCGAGGAAAGATGGCAGCACGCTTTTACACATGCGTGCATTCTTTCGAGAGGGTCCGTATATTGCTACCGTCGTGGGGTAAGCGATCGCTCTTGTGTTACCAGTGGTCGCGAATCGTCTTGACCGTTATGCAGAACTATGTTTATCCTTGCTGGCCTCTACTTTCCCATCTTTTTTCTGCAGTTGAGCGCTATCAAAAACGGCATCAACGCCAACTTGGCGTTCTACGTGGTTAGTAATTTTTATCTTCATTGCTAACTCGGATCGATCGTAACAATGCGACAGCTACCAGTACTCAACGCTTTCACAATTCTTGGTCGAGTCATACCCTCCCTGTTCGTTCATCGAATGGGTATTTATAACTTTATGATACCATGCGTAGCATCGTGCTCTGTACTGATATACTGCACGTTGACGGTGAAAACAGTCGCCGCTACTTATATTATCGCCCTTCTTTATGGTCTCTTCGTTGGTGCTTGTACGTCAACTTTACTTCAACAGGAGACTACCACGACTCATCCATCTTGGGACTTAGATCTCGGCTTCCTAGCGCCCATGGTTGGCTCGTTGGCTAAACGAGATTCAGAGATAGGTGCACGTATGGGCATCTGCTTCACGTTCACTGGTGCGTTTTCCGAGTCATTTAAACCTCACCGAAACCCTCATTCTTCGTTCCAGGTTTCGGAGGTCTCGTTGGTACGTTATTTGTTATTATAGCACAACTGGAGCCAACTTACTAAGCCCATACAATGGCAGGGAATCCTATTTCTGGAGCGTTGTTGACTTCATCCTATATATGGTGGCGACCCAGCCTGTTCGCTGGGTTGTGCGTCACATGTGGAGCCATTCTTTTCACATTTGCGCGCTTTGGCGTGGCCAGACAGAAGGGTACTCACAGAGTGTAATCTGGAAGCGGACTGGAAAAATGTTGTTGTCGTGATGGAGTTCGCGGTGGTTTATTTATCTAGACCTTATCAGGTAGGGTTCGACGAGATGTGTGTTTGACGATTCGGTGACTGTAGTGCTTACATGGTAGTACCCAATGAGAATAGGCATGATTCAGATCCGCCAAAAGCCTTGGAGTTTTAACTTAATGGGTAGCCTCAAGAAATTTTTTCATGGAACTCTTGTTCAAGAATAAAAGCAAGAGTGATACCCTTTGTGGACAAGGCGGGCCAGACTACGAAGGTCTAAAATATGAAACTGGGAATAGTGGGGTGTTCCTATCAACCAGGAACCAGCCGCCGATGGATCCGTCTGTCCAACCATCATGTCCATTTATCCAGTCAACATGGAATTATTCGCTGGGGTGATCGATAGCCTTGATGTTGGCGATGTGTCTTGTCAGAAGATGCAGGTGGCCTTGGACGTTATGAATAGAAAACGTTTACTGGGCGAAGGTAGCGTGGGCGCATACAGCAAACTCGCTGTCTTTAACCCATATACCCTGCCGTTGAGGCCATCGCTGCGGCTGCTGGTGTCCAGGGTCGCTTCAGTGTGGAGCATGAGTCTACCGCGGGTTCCCAAGAAGGTGGTTTCAATATCGCTGTCTACTGAGGTTGATCGAGGACGGATGCGCTCGACGGAAGTCTATTCTAGTTTGTTCCGACAAGGAAGAGGCTTACTCTGTTTTCAAAGGTGGAGGCGCTGAGTCGACCATTCAGTTTGGATGGTCAGTAAGAAGCACACTGCGCTCAGGCCATGGCCATGAAAGCGTGTATGATGCTTCGCCGCTGTCTCATTCAGTGCATCTAGCTCTACAGACGGTGACTGCAGGTACATAGTACGGGTTTTTCTTTGCGGAACACATCGCAATTACAGCGCAACCGGGTATGTTCTATTATTCGATCTTCTATTCTAGCTGTCTGACCAGTTGTTTCTAGTACTTACGCTAAGCCGATCCGTATAGTCTAGTACGGGTTCTGCTTCTTTCACCTGCTTTCAAACTCCAAAATGAAGCCCTCCCGTATCCAGACCTGCTCGCAGTTTCGGACTAGCATACCAACCCAGCCATTTCTTGTAATACTCGTCGCTATGTTATGTGCCAATTTACTTCCAGGTCGTAGCGTCGGGAGTCCCCCTCCTGATCTCTTGTTGGTGATATCCGATGATCACGGAGAAAGATGCAGAAGTGACAGCGAATCGGAATACATAAATGGGAGATGAAGATGATCCAAGTGGCATACCGATTCGAGTAAAAAAGTCGCAACTCACGCTGTACGTGTTCTCATCTATGCCGACAGTAGTAAATGATACTGACGTATCTTGCTAGATGATATTGTACCATCCGTGCTTGCGCTCTAGCTGGATCATCAAATATTCCAGTGGCCAGTACCAAAAATTCTGGTAGATCCTTACTACACCACCAATCATTTATGCATCTCTGCGGTCGTGCTCTTCTCCATCAATCAGTGTTGAGACGGTGAATATCGAAGAACGGATTCGGGTCAGTCGATAGAGCAGTGTATGGAGGAGCTGGCCGAAGGCGAGGGAAGTTGAGTTTATATCCGAGGTCCACTCGAGAAAGGTTCTACTTGTATGCATGAGACTCAAAGATTATCCCCTCGTCCTCGTGTACTACGAGACGTTTGAAAGGCCCGTCGGTGGCTAGTTTGGATTCTTGCTCGAGGATGCGGGGATAACTTAGAGAAATTTTATGGTACGAGCTGGAGCGATGTAAAGGGCCGAGGGACACGAAACGCGAGCGAAGGGCGAGGCATTTTATTATGAATCAGTGTAAGGCTTGATTCATGATTCATTAATTCGAACCTTTCAGGCAAGAACTTACCGACTCTTCGGTGGAGAAATCACTCTTGAAGTGTTTGGCATAGTGATCTCGACCTGGCGCAAACCACAGAAGGTTTCAAATCTTTGATTTTGAACCACCGGAAATGCACCATTCAGCGGGATGAGTGCGGGGAGTTACATTTACAAGATCTATTAGACGTATAATGAAAACATCATACGGCCTGGGTTAAAGAAGCAATAGGTCCAGACCGGCTGCCGATCGGCTGGAGACGGCTTACCTGCCGGTCAGCTATTTTGGTAGGGTGCCGAATGGCGGCCAAATTCACTTTAAAAATAGACTAGGTTGGTTGAACGACTTTTTGAGTTTGACTCGCACGACATAACGACATATAATAGCACCCCTCGGACCTACTTCAAACCATGAATACCTCATGTCCCGCGAACATCCAAGAATTTCTGGCGTTCCTTCCCACCCGACCTAAATCAGAGGCGAATTCTTATTCATGCGAGTCGACTTCAACCAGTGAAGAGGCTTATACCGCTCAAGATGTAGCCCCTCCAGGGAACAGTCCTATCCCCTGCCTACTAGACCCGACTCTCATCCCCAGGTTGATGGAATTTAATGGAGTGATCAATAGCCTCGACGTTGGGGACGTGTCTTGTTAGCGGGACTTGCGACGTATGAGAGCGACATCTATCCGGAATGAGGCTGACGTGAGCGAGTACACATCCGAATTTATTTTAGCGGTAGAGCCCGTCGTCCAGGCCATTGCTGGTCCCGTCAGTGCGTCGGCTGGTTCCAGGATGGCGACCTCAATCTTAGCGTTGAGCGACAAATCGATAGCGAGGATGGCCGCCCTTACTGAGTGCCCATTCAATTCTGTTCCAGCAACAATGAGGCTTATCCCTCGTTGCTTTCAAATGCGGAGGCTTTGAGTCGGCCCCTGGGGCTTGATGCGACAAAGAAACAAATTGGCGCTAGAGCCATGGTTGTCAAGATCTGTAGTCTTCGTCGAGGAGCGTATGATACCCTTTCACACAACACAGCTCGCCTTGCAGATGGCTACCGCAAAGCAGAGTATGGGTTTTTCTTTGCTGGATATATCGCAATTGCAGCACAGCTAGGTCCGATTTTTATTGTCCCGTCTCCTAGTTAGCTGTCTTACCGGCGAATTCTGACAGTGAAAAACTTATTGAACAAAGAGGTTTGTTCAGGGTCAATGCAAGATTGATGTCACCTTGACGCGTCGTGTCTCACTTGTCTTTCTTGTCTTCGAAGTTGTCTTTGTTTTGTTTTCACTATATATTTGCACTGCGAGCAGTTCTTTTCCCTTACCCTCTCACTCACTAGTGGGGTGAGGGCCAATGCATCTGCGTGGCATGACCGAGTCCTATGTGTCTTCTTTCCATTGGGTACGCGAGATTTCATATATTGGCCGGCCTGTATATGAACATGCCACGGTCTTTGCCCATCTTGTCCTGCATCATGTCAACATCGTCAATATCATCCTCCTGTAATGAATGTCTGCCTAATGCAATGCCGTTGTTAAAACATACTTGGTTCTCCACATCTACGAATCATGCGGTGAAGTGTCACGCTCCATAATACACAATACCGGCCAACTGATACTCTGTCAAATTACCAAGGGCACACCAATCCTGAAGGAAACTCTGTGAGCATTATCATGCAGACATACGATGCTCGGGACTGACTGCATGTTCCAAGGAGCATGAGAGACAAGATCTGTTTTATGAACCAGTCGGTGACATTATCGAGACTGGGCAGCAAGAGGTTCGAAGAGATGATAGAGGACTAAAAGGTATGCAGCACACAGGAGAAAGAGTTTTTCAGTAGGATCAATTGCAGGAATGAACGCCGAGGCAGGTGCAAGGGTATGAGGCATTGGAACTCTTGAACAGATACTTCCGACCAAAAGGGAGGAATGATGCCACGAAGGAAATTCCCATGAGCGTGGACGTCAACCCAAACAGTATCCTGAAGAGATTGGCAGAAAGTAACCTGGTTTACACAAAGGACGAGGTGAGCTATTTCAGGGGTATAATCAAGGGAGGCAAGAAGTGAGCATTCCAACTGCAAATGGTCCCCATCTGACTGGGGGTGACAGTTACATAAAAATGAGGCTGCATATGTTCAAGATAGGTGACATAGTAGAAGCGCAACACTCCGTCATATTCGTGAACTGCCGAGGAGGCAGCATAAAAATGAAAATGATATTGTGAGCGATAGCGCTTGTGAACTGCGACCACATTACAGTAATCCACCGGTAATGAATGAATAAACGCACAAACTAACATTATTTCAGAACACTGCAAAGAACAAGAGTACTGCGAACGACAAGGACCCACGACACATGCGAAGATGAAGCGGAGAATTGGGTTCGAGTACGAAGAGGAAGAGAGAGAGAGAGAGAGGAAGCAAGTGCAGGAGAGAGACGGGAAGGTATGAAGTAGAAGGGGAAGAGGCGTAGATGGAGGCACATTTCAAAGGAGAGAAAGAAAGAGATATTCAAATGACTGAGTAGGCTATGTGGAAATAGACGAAGTAGAGATGACAAATGATCCAACTGATGGTACATTGAGAAAGAGCAGAAACCAACGACGAGAACATAAAGAGAGAAAGACGGAAAAGAAAAGCAAAAAAGGAAAGTTAAATCGGAAGAAAAGAAAGAAAGAAAGAAACCGGCGGGAGAGGAGGAAAGCGACGTGAAAGAGAAGCCAAACGGAAAGTAACGGGAGAGGCAAACGGATAAAGATGGCATCGAATAGAAATATTCCCACGGTAAGGCCAGGTAGATGAGTCGGCAAAAGCCGATAAGGTTTGATACCTCGAATAGAATTTCCCACGATAATTCAAACTAGCATAATAACCGACACCTATATACATAGGACTCGGAACTGCTCGCAGATACGTACGCATACTCCTTAGTCACCCTCTCACTCACTGCTCGCAGTCGTACACGCAGTGAAAATTTTCTCTCCCACCCGCCTCCCTAGTTACAATCTTCTTCTTTCTTTTGTCACTACTACTTATACTATGTATACTCCGTAGTTGGCTTGGGTGTCCCCTTTCGGGCGCTCGAGAACTCGGTCTCACAATGTCGTCATTGGTCCCAACCTCACCCTCTCGCATGAACATATCCTCGAGAATCCGCTTTTGTTTCCTCGCTCTCCGCTCGGAAGAGATCCAGGCATTGATCGGGGCGCACAGGCCCGGTCGCGCCGCCCGTCTTTCCCAACGCATCGAAGTCCTTCTACCGGATCTATTCTGTCTCATTACAGCTGTCGTACTACTGGCAACAGACGGGTTTGAGTGTGTTATATATTTGATACCACCGACGTCGCTTGCATCGCCATATATAGGGTAAAAAATACTTTGTTGATGTATTTCCCGCGATTTCGCAGTACCGTCTCACCATTCGGTGGGTTCTATTGTTGATGCTCCGCGAATTTTTTGAGATTCGGACGTGGCCGGCAATTGACGATTTGACAGTGTTGGCGTCGGTGCCAGTAGCGAACCTCTTTCAGGTCACAGGAAGGAGTAAACGATAGGATATTCTCAAATATCGGGTCAGTTAATTATTTTCTGGCAGTACGCTCTACTGATCCGTCTCGTCCGGAAGGGATGTTACTTCTTTCACCCGTTTTCAAACTCCAAAACGAACGTCTTCCAAACTCCGGGCGGCAGTTCGCGCTGCTTCAGGCTAACATCAAATACGAGCCTTTTCTTGCGGTCATCGTGGCTACGCTATGCGCTAATCTACAGCGTCAGGATTCTGTCGTTGGAAGAAAGGTCAGACGCAGACGAGGGCGGTGGAGGCGTCAACGATGATGAAGAAAACATTGACGGGGAAAGTGATATTCCTGCCTTTTCTCTGCAAGTCACAACCGACGCTATAGGTGTTTTCATTTATCCAGACAGTAAAATGTACCGATACTACATCTTGTTAGATGATATTACAGCATCCATACTTGCACTCTAGCGACATCCATCGCATTTCTGTCCATCAGAATATCCCAGCGGCCAGTACCAAAGATTCTAGTCTGCCTCCGAGTCCGAGTCAACAACCATTCATGCATCATTGTCGTCGCGCTCCTCTCGCAGAACGGATTCGGATAAGTCGATGGAGGTGCCGTGTCAACGACGAAGAGGGATTGCGTATCATGAAGTTCGTGTCGGAAGTCCACTCAAGCATGGTCCTGCACGAGCTCTATATGTACGACGTGCCTCTCAAGGAGTGTTCCCTCGTCCCCGTGTGTTACGGGGTGTTCCAAAGGCCTGCCGGTGGCTGGTTTGGTTTCCTTGGGGGACAGCCTGGAAAAATTTTATGGTACGGAATGGAGCGACGTAAAGAGGGGCATCAATGCGAGTGAATGGTGAGGCATCTTATGATGAATCAGTGTGAGGTTTAAAATTCAATTCATTGACACCCCAACCTTTCACGCACATGCTTATTGATTCGGTGGAGAAACTACATCCTTTGGATGCGTGGCATGGTGACCTTGAGCCGCGGAAGGGTTCACGTTCTTTGATTTTGATCATTCGGAAATGCACTGTTGCGAGCGGGCTGAGTGTGATGAGTTGCGAGATCTGTTGGACGTGTAGACTTGTTTGGGGTAGGCACACGAACACCTGCTGTGTAGATAGATGTTCGGAATGTTGTGATTATAGATGGGACATAGAATGTATCATGGTTAGCAGGCACCCGTAACAGATAGAATGATCAGAGACCTGACGGGTCTGTATTCATGCTCCCAGTCGGAAGTGTTGTACAAGACGCACGATCCAAGCGGCTGGGTCTTGTTTCGGAAATGAAATGGTTTGCCAAGGAGACTGAAGAATGAAGAAGGGGAACATTCCAATGAGAATGATACCAATAGTCGAGTGTTACAATCAGAATCACACAAACGAGGATTGGATGAAATCGATCCATCATTTAAAAGGTACTGATATAAATAAACGAGCTCGAAAGGGCCAACGAAAGGGCAAAAGAAGACGAAGTAGAATATATGGTCACATTTTTACAAAGCGAGGGCGACGAGGCCAATGGCGGTGAGACCCACAAATGCATTGGCACCAACGGCAAGGGCACCATTGCTAGTAGACGAGGTCCTATAATAGCAGAACTTAGCCGAGATCATTTTGATGCTAGAAAATGAATCACGTACGAGGATGCTGATGCTGATGCTGACGCCGCCGTTGCAGATGCTGATGCAGAGGCAGAGGCAGAAGCAGACGACGAAGAGTTCGGGGAAGTCGAAGTAGCCGAAACGGCTTCTGATGACAATGTGACGCCCTGAGAGAAAAAGAAAAAGATGAACACTGATGAAAAAGATGACAAGAAGCATGGGTGGCGTACCGCGGCAGCGCACAGGGCCTGGGCGACGGAGAGAGCGGTCGTAAGGTCGTCTCCTGAGCAAGAGCTAGTAATGCAAGACTGGACACTGCTGACAAAGTCGGCGTTCTTGCAGAGACACGCGTTGTCTGAGGTGCTACAGTTGCCGTAGTTGACGTTGGAGCCGGTGATGCACTGGGTCGCGCAGCCTGAAAGAAAACTGAGGTAAGGACAAAGATGCGTTTGTTTAAAGGAAAACGCGCGAACGCACTGGGTAGCTGGCGGGATTGGAGACTGGCTGCTGAGGATCCAGCAACGAGAACGGAGAGAGGGAGAGCAACGAGTGAGAATCGCATGGCTGGTGGTAGATGGAAGGGAAGGGAAGGGAAGGACGATGGGAAGGAAGTGTAGAAAAAACTCGAAGGAGAGCTTGGGCCTGTCAGTGGGGTGACAAGGGTTTTTATACGGTAGCGACAAAGGCACCCGGAGACAAAGGGGAATTAGAGAACAATGAGACGCGTGGGAAAGGCAGCATAATGAACGATTTGTCTTTTTCTTTATGCAGCACAATGGGCGTCTTGAATAGAAATAGTCTTGAATGAAGATTTGCGTTTGTCCGGATATGGACATTGGTTTGTCTCGTAGTGGACATACTTGGACAAATAAAGCGCACTGCTCTTACGCTTGGCAGAAGGCGCCCAGCATTCAGACTATCGGCCAATCGGGAGGGGATGAATTTTTTAAAGTCGAATTGCCGAGTGAACAGCATCCGAGTCGATACCGAAAACATTTGAAGCACACAGACAGCTTGGTTCCTCCAAGGAGATAGAAAAGAATATATTACGAAGTTCCTTGTAATAATACTTTCTGCCGTGAATTCGCCCTTTGATGCAAGAAACCCAGGATAGCCCTTCTATTGTCCCTATACAGAATTAGTACCAGGAGTGCCAGAAAAAAGCAACCCAACTCACCTATTACGATCCGGCGTCACCTTGAGCCCCAGAGTCTCCATAACCTCCATCCTGACCTTCCTCGCGTCTTCCAGCGTTGGCTTCCGATTGAGCTTGACCCGGTTGAGGGCAGCCCTCTGCGCCTCGATGATCTCTGCCAGTCTCGCCTTCCCTGCCGTCTTCTTCTGCTCCTTGAGGAACGCCGGGGATTTTCGTAGCTGAGCATTAGCAGGCAGCGGTGTCCGTATTGCATCTAATACGCCGACGCGTAGCCGCATTCCTTCGTAGCTGAGTTCTGAAGGCTTCATGCCCTTGGTGAGGTAGTTGTCAAGTCCGCCGTGCTACGCTCCCGTCAGTCATCGGCATAGACTTCTCAGCAAAGATAACGCACCTTCTTTATAGTCTTCAAGGCTCTCGTAGTGACCTTCAACTTGACGGACTGGTTGAGGGCATCAGAAAAGATACGTTTCGTCTGGACGTTAGGGAGCCATGTCCTGCGTGACTTGTGCTTGGAAAACGGGACGTTGTTGCCGTATTGCTTGGACTTGCCTTGGAAGATACCAAGTTGTGACCGCTTGAAAGGTTGCGATAGGACCGCGACTTTCAGGACAGACAGAGTAGGTCGCATTGGAAGGAGGGAAAAGGCGCTGGGGTTAGGGTTCGCTGACCGGCCCGCCGCGAACTTCGGCACGTCCGAGTCAACTTAGCTGAATATTGTTGTGGAATTTTTTTTCTTTACGCACAGGCCCGTATCTATGCATTGATAATTGTTGGGATTTGGCAATCCGGCATCATGCCGAAGTTGCTTATTAAGGTAGAAGTCGTAGGAAAAGCGTGGAAAGTTCTAGTAAAAGTACATTTAGTATAAAAGTAGGTACTGTAGCGTAGATCCTCATGCGTTTGCAGAGCTCAGCCAAGCGCAATACTATTGGCTTGCTACCGCGCATGTGACACTGGGAACGAACCGATACCCCGTTTTCCAACAATAATCACGTACTGTCTGATGTCTGTGCGTCCAAGATCTCAGCTTCTGGCTCTCCACACATCCTGTTGACAACGATGCAACTAGACTCGTAATTGTCTCTCTAGACACGATTGACACTTGACGTTGCAAGCAAGACACTTTCTTGCTTACACGTCAAGTGTGATCAGAGAGATGGTTGCCAGTCTACGATGCAACCTCGACCGTCCAAAAAAAAAACTTGAACCCTTCCACGGTTTCCGTGACTCAAGGTCACCGTGCCAAACGCCATTCTCTGCTTTTGCAGCAACCATCTGTAGTGCAAGCTGCATCGAGGGAGACAGCAACTCCGAGCCAATATGACTCTACTCGATAAATAAAATACCAACTTTCTCATCAAGTCTGGGTAGCCGACTCAGATCCTCCGCCTTCTCAAATAAGGCTTATTCTCATCAGAACAAACTGCCTGCCGAACGAATCTATCATCAACTTGAAGCCATTCTTGTTCACGGTCGAGGTCTGAATGCACAGGCTCATACACCATACACCATACTGATGCGCCTAGCCTCAGTGATGGCCTCTACCGCTGGAATGGCGTGGCCAGCATACAAGCTTCACTTCAGCTTCCGAGTCAGTGAAAGGCATCCTGCATACCGGCAAGACACGCCGCCAACGACCAATCCACCTCCACCGAGGAAATTCTTCAGCTTTGGGATCAATTGAGAGTATGGTCGGCAGTAGATGGGGCAGTGTAAACCTCAGTTAATATTTCCGAGTAGCAGTTGAGGAAGAAATGTCAGAAATTATTGAATGTGCTGGACATGAGTATCAGGTAGGTCCGAGGGGTAATATGTCATGCCATTCATCTGAGATCCCAAGAGCCTAGTCTATTTTCAACGACAACCCGCCAAAATAGCTGACCGGCAAGTATACCGCCTCTAGTCGAGCGTGTGAGGTTTAATTTTATATGTCTAATAAATTTTGCAACTCCTCGCACTCATCCCGCTGGCAACAATGCATTTCTGACCATCCAAAATCAAAGAACCTGAACCCTTCGGTAGTCAACGCCACATTCCGCGGTTCGATGTCACCGTGCTTCACACCCAAAGAGTGTAACTTCTCCACTGAATCAACGAACCCCTTCCTGGAAGGTTCGTGTAGTCCCAATAGTACGCATGGATGAGGTAGATAGATTGCTCACCATTGCATCGCGGTCACACCCCTCTTTACATCACCCCAGCTCATCCCATAGATTTTCTCTAGGTTGCCCCCCACGTCCTCCAGCAAGAAACTAAACCAGCCGCCGACAGGCCTTTGGAATATCCCATAACACACGGGGACGAGGGAACAGTCCTTGAGGGCCACCTCTTACATATAAAGCTCACGCAGAATCATAGTCGAGTGAACCTCCGATATAAATTTGACGATACGCAATTTCTCTTCGTTGTTGACGCGGCACCTCCATACGCTGCTCCATTGACTTGCGCTAATCCGTTCTACAAGAGTCACCGTGTCAACATCGGTTGATGGAATGTGAGGAGCACGGTGGCAGAGCTGCATGAGGGATTGTTGCTGTAGTGATTGTCTACTACTAGATTCCTCGCTACTGGGTGCTGGAACACTTTGACTGTCCAAGAGCGTATCCTGATCGACATGGATGCGGTGTATGTCACTAGAGCTCAAGCACGGATGCTGCAATATCATCTAGGAAGATACATCAGTGTCTTCCCCGCCCAAACAAACGAAAGCACGTACCGCATTAGTTACGACTTGAAACTTAGGATACCAACTTTATCACTAGAATCAGTATATTCTTCAAGTTCACTATCACTTCCATCTCCTTTGTCGTCTTTGTTGGGTAACGCCTCCAACAAGAGATCAGGAGGACTTTCGACGGTATGACCGGAAAGTAGATTAGCGCAATAGCATAGCAACTAGTATCGCAAGAAACGGCTCTGTGGGTATCTTAGCCTGGAAGTGCGTCAGCGAGTTCGGATACGGAAGGGTCTCGTTTTGGAGTTTAAAAACAGGTGAGAGGAGTAGAATCCTTCCGGGACGAGACGGATCGGGAGAGCGTACTAGAAAGGGCTGGTAAGACATCCAGGAGACGACCGGGAAAGAAAAAAAGCCCACCCAGCTGCGCTGCGATTGCGATATAACCAGCAAAGAAAAATCCATACTCTGCTTTCGCAGCAACCATTTGTAGTGCAAGCTGTATCGAATGAGACAACGACGAAGAATGATACTCGATGAACCACTAACCTTCACAGCCATGGCCTTGGCACCAGTTTGCTTCTCAGTGGCATCAAGACTGAATGGCCGACTCAACTCCTCCGCCTTCTCAAGTAACACCGAATAAGCTCTATCTTCCTCGGAACAAACCACTACAGGCTCCCATAAAACGCGTCCGTCCTCGAGCCATTTTCGTACCACGGTGACGTCAAAGTCACCTTGAACCTCGCTGACAGCCTGTTGTTCCACACTAAAACGACCTGGAAGACCGGTGGCCTCAGCAATAGCCTGAATGATAGGCCGTATCGCTGAAGTGACGTGACTGCTGTACCTACTCATGTCGACTTCAGCTTGGAAAGATACATCACTCATAGCTTCCAAGCATTCCTGCATCGACTGACAAGAGACACTGCCGATGTCAAGGCTTCTGACCAACCCAACGAGGAATTCCATCAACCTTAGTATGAGAGTAAGATCTGGATGGCAGTAGATGGGACGATCCTCTGCAGGGGCTACATCTTGCGCAGTATAGACGTCAGTTGAAGTCGGGTACGTCTCTGAGTCCAGCCAAGGTCGGGCAGGAAGGAATGTCAAAAATTCCTGGATGATGGCAGGACATAGGGTATCCATTGTGTTGGTGATGGTGGCGGTGTGAAGGGCTCCTGCGAGTCAGACAGAGAGACAGAGGTCAACCTAGTCTATTTTTCACGCGAGTTTTCAAAAATTTGCTTTCGGCACCCAATACCGAGACCTCAAAGCGACCATATGTTTTTGTTTCGGATTCGTCTAGGATTTCTTGGCAGTGTCGGTACAACATCTAGCTTGCTTTATGCGATTTCGTATCGTGGTCCTTGGTATCCTCTTCATCCTCCTCAATGTCCTCCTTTTTCGGTTCATCATCCTTCCCCTCGTAATCCTCCGCGATACGACCAATCTCCTTGACCAGCCCTTTCTTTTCCGAAACAAGATCCAGCCACCTATCGATATCCAAACCATGCGCTTTGTACAAGGCCTCCCGGCGCGTCGATATTGAGCTGTCCAGCACTGACGAATACGAAACCTCCCTTCCTCGATACAAAAACCTACCAAAAGTCAGATCATTCTTCCAAATAGACACACACCATCACACTCACCACAAGTACCCGCAAATCACCGTCGACAGCCCCGACAAGTACGTTACAGGTTCCATCACGTCCCATCCATAATCCCAGAATGTCAGACGCGCAACGATGCCCCAATACGCCACGAGCATCCCGAATCCCCCAATCGCCATACGCTTCGCACCACGATGGGCTTCCTTGTCGCACGTCCGTTTAATTTCATGCATAGATTCTAGTTGTGCGTTGATAATAGCCAGCCTACGGCGAAGGAAGACTGTGCGGTCTGCAAAGGTCGGGACACGCACGGAGATAGCGCTTGTTTCTTTCCCTTCGTCGTTGGTGAAGCATATCCGGAACTTGGCTGAACGTGCTGCATCACGGATAAAATCTCCGATGTCGGTTGAGTCTGACCATTGGTAGGGGCGCTTGGACACGGCCGCGAAGCTTTGGAAGCTTATTCGAGCAGGTATTGAGTCGGACTCGGTGAGGGAGCTTAGAATGAGCCGGCTAACGTGGGAAAGAGGTTGGGCGGGGTGCAGTAGAATAACGGTGGGCGGTTTATTTGAGTTTGGAATTGGAATGATGAGCTTGAAAAGGTGTGAAGAAGTCGGCAAAAGTTTCCCTAAAGACTGTAAGCACGATAATCCCCAGCTTTGATGAAGAACACGCTTACCCGACCCAGGCGATACACCCTCCAGTTCGTCTGCTACATCGCCATTCTCCCATTTTGTGTTTGCCGGCGCTCCAGCTAGGAACTGCGCGTGAGCTACCTGGATTCCTTCCTGCGAGCCTGGTGCAGCACTGAGACGTCGAATCGTCCTGGGAATCAGCGGTGCACGAAAGGGTACTAAATGGGAACGCAGAAATGGTACCCTACACAAGGAATAGAGATTGAACATGACGGTGGAGAAACTAGCTCCATCATGGGATGGAGGTCCTAAGGCAGGACGCGTCAATGACATCATCTGACTTCCCTCATTTCGTTATGTAATCAAAAAAGTGTTGGAGGCGGTCGTCGCCTTCAAATATGACTGAACCCGGCTGATCGAAAGAAATATAATATGCGAACCGTCCCACGCCCTAGCCAGACAAGTGGAATTTATCGTTGCTCTCTTTCTGCACTACCTGATCTGGCCTATTACCTACTCGCACGGCCAATGCCGCTCGGCTGGAGGCGGCATACTTGCCGAATTACGGCCAATTCAACGTCAAAAATAGACTAGGTGAACTGTTTGAGTATGACTCGCATGCCATATAACAGATACAACAGCACCCCTCAGGCCTATCTCAAACCATGGATACCCCATGTCCCGCAAACATTCAAGAATTTCTGACATTCCTTCCTGCCAGACCTGAGCTGCGCCTAAATGCGACTTCCGAAACTGAGGTTTACACCGCCCTAGATATCGCCCCTCCAGAGGACCGTCCCATCTACTGCAGGCTATACCCTGAGCTGATCCCAAAACTGAGGAGTTTCCTCGGTGGATTGGTCCATGACCAAGGTGTTGGCGGTGTGTCTTGCCGGTCGATGCAGCGGGACTTGCAGCGTATGAGGAGGATGTCTTTCCGGACTGACTCGGGAGCTGAAGTGAGCTTGTATGGCAGCCTCGCCATCTCAGCGGTAGAGCCTGTCGTTCAGACCATCGCTGAGGTTGCTGGGTTCACAGGTTGTATCAGTGTGATGTACGAACCTGTGTGTTCCCAGCGAGGTAACTTTGACATTGCCGTGGAACAAGAATGGCTTGATGACGGACTCGTTCGGCGGGAGCGCGTACTGGTTTGTTCTGACGAGGATAAGGCTTATTTGGTATTGCTTGAGAAGGCGGAGGATTTGAGTCGGCCACTCAGACTTGATGTGACCAAGAAGCAAACTGGTGCCAAGGCCATGGCTGTGAAAGTTAGTGTTCATCGAGTATCTTTCTTGGTCACTGTCTCACTCGATACAGCTTGCACTACATATGGTTGCAGCAAAAGCAGAGTATGGATTTTTCTTTGCTGGTTATATTGCAATTGCAGCGCAGCTGGGTGAGCTTTATATTTTCCGGTCGTCTCCTGGATGTCTTACCAGCCCTTTCTAGTACGCTCTCCCAATCCGTCTCGTCCGGGAAGAATTCTACTCCTTTCACCTGTTTTTAAACTTCAAAGTGAAACTCTTCCGTATCCAAACCCGCTCACGCAGTTCCAGGCTAAGATACCCGCCGAGCCGTTCCTTGCGATACTGGTTGCTATGCTATGCGTCAACCTACTTTCAACCGGTCATACCGTCGAGAGTCCGCCTGATCTCTTGTTGGAGGCGATGCCCGACGAAGACGACGAAAGTAACAGCAAAGAATATACTGATGTCTGGGAAGAAGCCGGTCAGGGTAGTATCCCGAGTTTGAGTTTACGAGTAGCAACCAATGCTGTACGTGTTTTCGTGTATTCGGACTGTGCAAGGTACTGATATATCTTCCTAGATGATATTGCAGCATCCGTGCTTGCGCTCTGACGACATACATCGTATCTATGCCGATCGCGATACTCTCTTAGATGGCCAAAGTATCCTAGCTGCCCGTACTAAAGACTCTAGTCTACCTCCGAGTCAGCAATCATTTATGCATCTTTGTCGTTGTGCCCCTCGGATCCCATCAATCGATGTCGACGCGGTGACTCTTGTAGAACGAGTTGGGGCGAATCGATGGAGCAGTGTATGGAGGTGCCGTGTCAACGACGAAGAGAAACTGCATATCATGAAGTTTGTGTCGGAGGTCCACTCAAACATGGTTCTGCGTGAGCTTTATATGTACGAGGTGGCCCTCAAGGACTGTTCCCTCGTCCCCATGTGCTATGGGATATTTCAAAGGCCTGTCGGCGGATGGTTTGGATTCTTGCTCGAGGATGTGGGGGACAACCTAGAGGAAATCTATGGTATGAGCTGGGGTGATGTAAAGAGGGGTGTGAGTGCGATGCAATGGTGAGCAGCTATCTATCCCATCCATGTATACCACTAATGGAGCTACGCGAACCTTCTAGGAAAAGGTTGATTGATTCGGTGGAGAAGTTACACTGTTTGAGTGTTCGGCATGGTGACCTTGAGCCGCGGAACGTGGCGCTGACCACAGAAGGGTTCAAGTTTTTTGATTTTGGACGGTCAGAAATGCATTGTTGCCAGCGGGATGAGTGGGGAGTTGCAAGATCTATTAGACGCGTAATGAAAACATAGATATTACCTACTCGCACGGCCAATGCCCCTTGGCTGGAGGCGGCGTACTTGCGGAAAAGGTATCGAGCAAGAGAAAGTGAGTGCCTCTTTTCGTATAGAAACTAGCAGCACCAAAAGTTTGAGTTCCTTCGATGACTCTCACGTATATCTTCAGTAGACAAGCTTCAAAAACGAAAAGTTATGTGTGTTAAGAGCCAGCAACAGGAAACTACGGATCGTAATAGACGCTTGCTTTACCGGTGAAAAGCGTCTGCATTATCCCTAAGGAACTCGATCTGTTCCTTCCGATAGTCATCCGGGATGACGGTGATATTGTCGCCATGCAATTGTAAGAGCACCTGGGGCAACGATCAGCGAGAGAAACCCCGCCTCAATGAATGTTTTAACATACCTCATTGTCCGGCGTGTACTGTGGCCAGACGGGACCTGGAAGATGATCAACAAGCGTTCAAACCACAACACGAGAACCACTCACGGGACGTCCCTAAACCATCGTTGGGATCCAAGCTCGTAGCGAAAGAAACCCAATAGTCGACCATCATCTCCGCTAACGAGATCGACGAAGCGGGTTCGCTGGAAGAATCAAGTTGTCCGTAGATGAATTCTATTTCTGATCCATGAGGAACTGATAAGCATGTCAGTAGTAGTCGGATGGATGCGAAAGGGCCGAGATCCTACCTCCTTCAGAGGCAGCATGCGTCGATGCATTTTGTGTGAACTGGTATCCGTACGCTTTGACGCCTGCCCGGGCAGCAGTCTGTGTCCATGTCCGACGTTGAGCATCAAAGGTCAAGTCCCCAGCTGAAATAGACGATTAAGCAAACTTTATTGGGAACGAGGAAACAATACTAACTGATGGATGCCACTCTCTTCCAGCCTACAGGGTACCCAAAGGTTTCATTTCCAGTGCCATACGGCGAGCCCAAAGATGGATCGTCAGGGTACAGCTCGATAAGCCGGTCCAAGATGGAATCAGAGATGTAAGGTGGGAACGCCGAGTAGGTAGTCTGTATGTAATCCTTGATGTCTTCATCGGTGAAGTTGCGATCCGTCGTCAGGCCAAGCGTCCCTAACGAGCACCGACATTGAGTTCGGCCCTTGCATAAAGTGCTCATATCGTACCTTCGTCTAGGTTCGTGCCTGATATAAAAGGAATCCTGGCAAACTCGCCCTTTGCCCAGAGGTGTGTAGGCAGATCGGGAAGTGAAGGACCGTCCAGTGCAGGATACACAGGGAACCCTTCGATGGCCGACGCATAGCACGCCATAAGTCCTTGATATACAGCTGACGAATTCGCCGCCTGCAGGCAGTCAAAAGTGTTTTGCGTGCCAGCAACAGACTCGCAGCCTGGTGTTCCTGCTACGAAATACTGCCATGTGGATTCTCGTGCAGCTGCGTTATAAATTACGGGCGAAGAGGCATAACCGGACTCGAAGATCTACCAACAACTCAGAATGATTACTTTTGTCAAAAAATTGCATGCTTACCGCAGCATGGGCAAATTGAGAAATCAACGGGTTTAGAAGCTGCAGGTTTGTCATCATGGATCCAGCGCTTTGTCCGAAAATTGTGACCTACTAGGCCTTAGAATCCAAGGAAAATGTTATATAGTGAACGTACGTGCCTTGGTTTTGTCGCCACCGAACAAACCGATATTCCTTTGAACCCATTCCAAGGCTGTTAGTTGGTCTCTGAGTCCGAGACTGAGTTGTCCTCTGTTATCGGCTTCTTGTCCTTGAGGGAAACCTAATGGCCCTAGCCGATAATTGTAGTTCACGTAGATTATGGGAGTGCCCTGCAAGCAGTTAGCCACGAACACGTGCGTAGGACACGGAACTGACTCTGGTAACACTTTGGGCAACAATAGTGCTTCCATTGAAGGACGACGAAGCGCCTGAAGTGAAACCGCCACCATAGGTCCTTCAGCATCATTAGCGCTAAGACCACATGAATAACAAATACCACTCTACCAGAACATTACCGGCAAGGGATCTTCAGACGATGCTCCTTTCGGCCGAAATATGTTGATAGTCAAACAATCCTCTGACATTTCATCGGTATCAAGGCCCTGTTATTTCCGCCATTAAGATAGAATTGCAGATATCAGGCAAAAACAAACGTACGCTCTGTAGACATGGTAGTCCGAAATTCTGAGCGTCGAATTCATCGGTATCAATATCCGTTTTCAATACAGGACGCTGCAAACGCAACGCTCCAACAGGAGGTTCAGCGAACGGAATACCTAGCCTTCACTTTAGCCTTGACCAGCACTTGGAATGGTATGTCGGCTCACCTCCAAAGAAGTCTTGTTGTAGCCCTGCAACATCCCTTCCAATGAGCTTGGTCTTGCCCAGCTGGACCTCGGGGGCGGAAGCAGCAGCCAAGAGAACACAGGACAGGACAGATATCACGATGAGCATAGTCATGCGATGTGGGAATGGTAGAGAACACGGTCTTCTTATGTAGCATTTCGAGTTCGGAGAAGCGACCGTTTGGAAACACGAAGAAGAGGCATTATTGTCATGAAATTCGGGTTATTCGCGCGCAGCTGCTGCGAGTCAAGGCTCTGTCAATCAAGGTTAACGCTATGAAAAATCCGACGCAAATCCGCCGCGTCAAGAAACGGGATTGACATACCGAATTAATTGTCAGCGTTCTGACTCAGGCTTGCATAGGTTTGCGACCGCTGCTCAAACAATTATTAATTGAACCCTTAACGGAAACCCTTACAAGTCACCTTCTTCCGGAGTATTGCCAGAGCATTGAAAAAAAAAACGTTAAGTGTTGCAGGAAGATCGCAGTATAGCACGGAAGAGAGACGCGTTGCTTGTTTGGTCAACTTTGTCCATTCGATGGACTTGAACGCGTAAGACGTCCGTGGTAAGCCTTTTCCTGGTTACAGCTCTGCTGCGCGATATCTTCAGAAAGCCATGGTCGTCGGAAGGAAAAAGTTAGGAAAAAATGGCACCCATCCGCTCAGAGCTTGTTTACTCAATGCACTACTGCTGCGAGTGTTATAAATAGCACTTCAACATATATAAGTAACGGAAGAGCTCTTCTCGGTGACATGTGTCTGTTGAAGATTCGACGATTGGTCTTGGTCGCATGGCCGGGGACCTTCGCGAGAAATATGACATGTACTGAACTCCACCTGCTCATCGACATTTTCGTTCCTCAGACCTCCATCCAATATCTCTCATGACGAAGCTCCACATTTATTTGATGTTCGAATTCAGTTGTAACCATACGGAGTTTTTCAAGACGTCACACATTATGTCGCTAGGGATTCCAAGATGGAAACTTGCTCTCCGTGTCAAGCTAGGCTCTTACAGTTCGATACATACAATCAGAACTGTGCAGTGCAAGAGCATTCGGTGCATTTGCAGAACTCGGCTCCGTGGTCCCATTCACAATTTTCTAATGTCCCAATGAGGAAGCAGAAATGATGCAGAGGGCCGGGATTCAAGTCTCCAACCCATGTTCAACCCACCTCTTTTCGCTGCGATGAATGATGATACACTCAGCTGGGTAGCCCTGCGGCGGACGATTTACAGGTGAGATTCAGTCGTTGTTCATACTGGGAACGGCAAGACTACAGCAAACGCTGTTCCGGAGAATCGTTTTCGGAGAGGGATGAGATGAGGACAAGGGTCTGATTTGAAAATTGAAGAGTCAAATTGATGGCCGCCAGTCGGCAGGTCTGCCGCTGATCTAAGCTTTACAGTCGCGAATCGGGAAGCACGCGTCTTTCCTTCCACTCTCGAATGAAAGCGCCGTATTGGTTTTCTCCATAATCAAGGTAAACTCGTATTATTTGACGCTATCATAGTACTGACCATGAATAGGCTCAGTTTTACGTTTATGCCATCTTTATGTTCAAATGTCGCCAGCTTAGCAAATTACCCAAACTCAATGGAAAACCGTCTGTCGCCGTAAGCAAAAAAGAAATAACTTTCATCTCTTCCTTCATTTAAATTCTGGACTCCAGTTCCGTGGATGCAAGCCTGGCGCTCTGACTGGTGCATTTCCCATCACCGACCGTTACGCAGTACGACTGGATCCAAAACACCCAGCACTTAGAATCAATCTCAAGATCCTCCCACTCGTATCCCAGCCTTTCTTGTCCATCAAGGCAATACCGTTTGGCATCCTCACCAAGCCCGAAAATGCTGTGACGTTCGAGAGGCCGGTGGAGCTGTGGGAGAGTCGCGTCGCCAGGCTGAAGGATCCTCCTACAGAACACACAGACATATCGCTCCCTGTCCACCTACTGATGCCGAAGAAAACCGTGCACAAGAAAAAGTATCTCAGAGTCGAAATTGCGCGCAAAGTCAAAACGGCCATTGCACTCATCTTTTCGAGGGGTTTGGATGTCAGGAGTGATGGTGAGCTGGTGCTGAATGATAGACAGACGAGGGGAGATTGTGATAAGCTGATCGTAGATGGTGAGTTGCCTTGTTGTGATCAATGGGTAGTCACTCAAACGATAACCTCGCAGGATGGAGTTATATCATCTCGCCGCAGCTCGAGATATATCGAATGCCATTCGAGGACCTCGTAAAAGGATTACGCAGATCGCTGTTTCAGATTTCGAGCGGCATCAGGCAGCTGGAACAACAGTGGGCAGCAAAGGATAAACGCGTGTATTTTGGACGACAAGAGGCGCGCTTTACTAGTGCTCGTCCTGGGAACCCGACTCTGGCTGAGATGCGCGCCAAGATGCGAGAAAATGAAGAGAGGAGACGTAGAGATGCAGAGAATGAACTTCAAATCGACGATCTTTCAGCTGTGCATGTGAGCATCCTTTGGCTTATATTCCTTGGCTTTTATATTCATGATGATCCAGGAAAAGGCGGCGGTTCTAGAAGCGCCTCTGAATGATGAAACACTGGCCTCAAATGTGTCTTTGTCGCCAGACTCTGGCTATTCTTTGCCTGTGAGTCCTTTGCAGCCGTCCATGGTCCATTCTCCTTACATCGCCCTAGGATTATCCCTTCGACAAGTCCCGGCAACACGATGCATCAAGTAGCTTTGCGTCAGCAACTGCTAACACCTGCAACGATGAAGAAGAGAACATTCCAGCTAGGATTCTTGAACACGATGACTCTCCCTCACCCTGGACGAATCAAATACCACAAACACCCCTCGAGACGTTTCGGGACGACAACGTTGGTATTCATTCCCCAATGACTTAGACTTTACCTTACGACACACTTTCAGGCATCAGCTACTCCCTCCCTCAAGAAAACGGACAACTCTTCTTGGATCTCATTCTTGGACGACGTGGTTGAAGACGCCGAGAAGGACATTTTATTCGCACCCATCGAAGATGAGGAGGAGCCGGATATTCAGGATGTGAGCACCTCGATGCTGTCGTTTATAATCCCACTCTAACGAATTGTAGAATTACCGACAGATGAACCATCGGTACGCTTCAAGATGGGATGGTTTCCAGACGGATCATGGGTCGCATCCGGCACAAAGAGATGGTAGTATTCCTGTGAGTGTTGCCTCGTTCCGCTTCTTCCGCTGTCACTGACATTGGTCGTTCGAACAGGAGAACTCTGTGAGCATCCTTTTTCAGTGTCGATGCTTGTCACTCATTTATCAAGGCCCAGCAGTCTCGCATCCCAAGGCGACCTCCAATTTCCAACGCAGACGAACCTTCCCCTCTCGTAAGTCTCTCCATGACTAAACCAAAAGATACAACTTCTCAAAGTCGTTGTTTTACTAGCGCCCGGTCCTCGACAAAGCTTGGCATAGCCTCACCCGACGTATTCCCCTCCCGGAGAAGGCCTGGTCCCATGAAGAACAACGTTATGTAGGTAGTCTCAGCTGTGACATCGGTCTGTTCATTCATGGTTTCCACTCGTGAAGATTCCCCATCCGAAACGGCAAGCAAAGATAAATGAAGAGGAGAAGTCTCAGCCGGAGCCACCACCACCAGCACCGCCTTCAGTAAGTCAATACTCCTTGGCGTGCTCGCCGCGATGCTAATCTGCTGGCGACAGGATGGGGTGTCTGCGCTGGACCGTGCGAAGGCCATGGTAAATTCAAAGAAGCGGATCATGATTGTCCCCCCTCCTCGGCCTCGTAGGAAGTGATTGTTGTGCAAAACTCTTGCTTATACGGTATCAACGTTTCCGCCTACGCTCTCTACTCTTGTGTCCTTTCGTGCATAATATAAGAGTATAACAATGACACTTTGGCTCTACGCATACCAGCCACCTAAACTCGATTTCGGCTGGACAATATGAACGGAGAGCGCGTGTTAGAATCTAAGGCACCAGGAATAGTTGACGCCTATTTTCTACCCAAGAAAGAGACTGCCAGAGTGATGTTCAGGTCCCAGAAGACGATGAAGAAGTTGCAGTCCTTCGCCACAACCGGCAATCGATATCATGGACTGTTGTCACGTTGACAAGCTACGTTTTATTGCACTTCATGGTATTCCGGTGACCGAGTCGCTACCTTTTTGTGTACGTTGTTTTCAACAGAACTTCTGAACGAGATTTTCGTGATTTTTAGTGAATGTGATGATAGACGCACGGAGCACCAATGGACTGAACGAACTCTGCTATAGCAACGTATTTAAGGCCATTTGGCGGAATGTTGCAGACAATTGTTGTAGCGCCACACCGAGCGTTTACCGTTGAGAAAATATTCAAGTCGGAACTTCGGGCCGACGTTGCTCGACCGGAACTTCACAGCCTCAAGTTCGACCTTCACCTCCATCCCCCCTTCAAAGTGTTCCGGGAGCCATTAACCCGAGTCAGGCTTCTGGATTGATGTCTCTTTCTCCATTCTTCTCTTTGCGCTTCCCTAAGACACCGGTATTTTGCCAATCCGAGTCTGCAGTGGAGCTCATTAAAAAGGGGCCGAGCATGGTATGGTATTGCCGTCGGCGGGACGACTCTGGTTGATTTTGGACAATTGTGGTGTGACACAGCCACATAGATCCACCCGTTCTGACACAACTCCCTCACAACTGGTCCTAGGTGCTAGTGGCGGGAGCCATATTAGACCCGTGCCTTTCTCTACTGAGCACCATCGTAAACTCGCCTAAACTGACTATGGGATCTCCCGGCCTTCTGGAATGCTGTCCGGAAGACTTTACGCTCTCGGTAATGCTGGATTTGTCGGTTATGGGTCGCAGCAGAACAGGTAGTCGACGTGGTGATGTACGCTGCAATGCCTGACATTGGATTTGGTGCGTACTGGATATATGTGCTATGTTTACCTCTGACTTAACCCCACATGGGCCTGCGTGGTGGTATCCTCCTTGCCAAGATCGTGACTGCTTCCTGTCATCTCCATGATCTCCTTGCCTGGCGGGTCCCCGATATTCTCCTCGCCAAAGTTCGTAACGTACTTCGCCTTGCCCATAATTGTCTTCATGAATCCCCTCCGACTGCCTATCACATCGCCCTAGTCCGCTTCGTATTTGTCAGTTTGCGGGCCCTGACGATGAGACGAACACGTCAAGCTTTGGATGGCCGCACCGGAACGCTACAGAGATTATCGACCTCTTGCGAATAACATCTGCACACCCATCCGTTCGCTGTTTTCACAGCATTGACCCAGAATTCGGTGGTCCTCAGTGGGGATTGCAGGTGCATCTAGACTTCTTACCACTAACAATGACTTGATTCTGACCTCGTAAGGACACGCAAACGGTTTGAGGAATGAGGCTAACCATCGTAACATAACGGTCAACTGAACAGAGGTCTGGTCAACGTGTCTAACGCGTCTGGCAAACTAGACGCGTTCTCCAACAACACGTACAACACTAAGTCCGTCCTATCTGTGTCTGGATGTCGAAGCGTAGTAGAAAGCACCGTCCCACCATCTTGTTCTCTGTGACGAAGTCTTGTACGTGTTTGACTAACCCGATGATTGAAGTTATGACAGTGCTCGCACGCTGTAGGTCTTATGGGCTTGAAACGCTTCAGTCACGTCATCTAGTTCAATATATATCATTAGTACCCATTGCCACCTCATAATGAGAGCATCTTACCTTTGATAAAACAGTTGAGATCTATTATTTCTAAGTTATCGGGTTTGTTCAGTGTCAGGATGAGCAGGATAACAACTAATACATACTTACTATATTAACGCTACGTTGCAGCAAGAGCTTCGATACATGACTAGTCAGTAAGCAAACAGAGATACAATACCATGCCCATTGACAGCCACAACAATCAATCCCATGCTAACCATCTCAATCTGCGTCCAGAGAAGTAAACTAAATGAAAGAGTGTCAGCAAAGCCGGCGAAAACACAAAAACAAGGCTTCGACCTACCCATGCACAGCCCAAGCCAGCAGCCGCTCCCGCCAAGTTTTTGCAGAACTTGTTTGTTTAACTGATTCCTAGGATGTTGGAACAAATGGGCACGAGCGAAATTGATATCCGTGCTGTCAAACGTTACGGAGGGAGGGAGGGGTGGTTCACACTGATGGACCTAGATTGTAGATACATGCAAGTTGAGCAGAGAGAGAGGTAGCGCATGGGGGCTGAGACTCACCTTCTCTCGCTAATCCACTATCACTATCACTGTTCCTCGCCGTTGAGCTTGACATCGTCACTTCACGTTCAAACAGTGTAGAGGGTCTTCATGTACCGTCGTTGTGGGAGGGAAACTGTACTCGGAACGACGGACCGATGTGGCAGTGTCGTACGTGGGTGGCTTGCATCATTGTCCAAAAATCAACCGGAGTCTTCCCGCCGACGACAATGGTATAGTACTATTGGTAAAATGATTTTATCCATTGATATTACGGAACGTCGAGACTAACACATTCGTTTGTGGATAACCTCAAAGTGTGCCTCATTGGTGCTGTCTAGTTCTCTTGGTCTTTGCAGAGGCTTCAAATCATCTGGTAGGGGGCCTGTACAGTGGTCGATCGCTGAGACAAATTTTCTCTCTTCACCGCCTCGAGAAGAAGGTCAAAGTGAACCAAAATGTGGAGTACCATCAGGTATAAATTGCAGGAGACAACGTCGCCTTCAACCACACAAATCAACGAACAACTCCATCTCTACCAAATTACTACTGCACAATGAACGTACTTCCCACAGAAGTACTTGCCCAAATCATCGAGGAAGCATGGGCACTTCCTCTTACCCCCTTTGAACGATTTCGAATGACGACCTCTTCCGTTCTCGTCAGCAAATCGTTCGCTTGGGAATTCACTCGCGTGTTCTGCACCGACGTACACGTCTTCTCGCCCTCCCATCTTGACCACGTCATTGGCCGAATGCTACAACGAGACACAGTAGCCTTCCGGCCGACCGACTCGTCCTTTTCGCCGCCATCATTCTGTCGGTCCATCACTTTCCTCCTCGAAGTCGATCCCTATGGCACCAATCCCGTAACGCACCCAGTATCCGAGGAAATCTACGATCTCATGCCGGTGCTTCAGCAATTATTCCCTAAAGCCGGCCGGGTATCGATGAACTACCACAACTGGTGGTATAACGACTCTTCGCTCGCACGGTTCCAGCTTCCGGAACAAGTTACCGAGCTGGAGATGGTGTACACGCATAGCGAGCGGTGCATACAAGAGCGTCTGGAGAAGATTTCGAGGATCGATGTCATCCCGCCGTACGACCTGCCCGGAGTGAAGAAGTTGACGATCCGGGGAGGGAATCGCCTGTTCAACAGCCAAGTAAAACAGGCGTGTTACAATGCTCGAAACTGATGAACAACCGGACAATAGCTATTAGTTAAATTCTGTCGCATATCTTCCTGGACTTGCTATCTATATCCTTTTGCCGTTTATCTTTTACCTTTTTACATTTTGGACAATTCAGGTTTTTACTACGAGCTTTTCCTGATCCGAGATGTTATCGTCAATGCAGACTAGTACTTGGATCCAGTTCGAACTATTCGTGCATGACTCCAAGCAGCGGCTCGTGGCTAATCAATGCATTGTAAAACCTGTCTAATTTGAAGTTAGGTTATACTAAGGAATAGTGTTGTCGTAACCCAACAACACTCATCCCCTAGCACCAGCTTACTCTTACTAGTAGCGCTCCTACGTCCTCAGGTTACGTCAAGGATCGGAAAGACTATTGTCCTTCATCGACAACAGAAGGGTTAATAAGTTATCAATGAGATGGGGATACTCAACGCAAGGGAAATGGAAGGAATAGCAATCCAGGGGGTGCTAGTGGTGGTCAGGATCATTATTATGGAAGACGAGCACGCCGCCATCAATTGAGCACAAATTTTCCCACAGGGTTTTCATCGGAGCCGAACAAAAAGGTCGTTCGGCTTGCGAACGGCAATCGCAACTAGTCTCGTTACCATTCCGAGTCCTATGTATATAGGATTCTCGGTCATTATGCAGGTGGAATTGGCCGTGGGAAAATCTATTCGAGGTATCAAACCTTAACGGACTTTGCCGATTTCCCTACCTGAGCTTTCCGTGGGAATTTTTTTATTCAACCCCGCTTTCGTCCGTGTCCTTGTCCGTTGTTTTCCGCTTCACTTCTCGTCCACTTTTCTCTCTCCTCATTATCTTTCCGTGCGCTTCTCCTGCTTGCTTCCTTCGTACCTACTTTATGTTTCTCCATTTTTTGTCTTCTCTTTCTTCCTCTTCATCGTCTCCCTACCCGTCTTCGCCTTCCTCCCCACTCCTGGAGCTCTCCTCTCTTGCGCTTGCGCTTTGTCCCACTTTCATTTTCTTCGTATTCGAATCCTACGTGGTGCTTCAAGCTTCATTGATCATCCTCAGGGTGTGTAGTGTGCCCTTTTTACCCACAGTACTCTTATTCTTTGCCGCATTCTAAAATACATCGCGTTTGTTATTCCTTTCTCGTCAATTGTTTGATCGTTGCTTACCATTGTGTGTGGTCACAGTTCACAGGTGCAAGTGCCCTCAATACCATGTTCATCCTTACACCTCCACTTCTGCATTTCACGAATACCACTGAACATTGTGTCTCGACGATATTCCCTATCCTGAACATGCGTGGTCTCCCTTTCGCATATCTGTTGGTATCCATTAGATGGTGTTCACGGCGCTTCGAATACAGCACTCACTTTTACTTGCCTCCCTCGATTTTCCTCTAAATGCTTGACTTCGTAGTCCTCAGTGTGCCGTATTTGTCCCTGCCAGTATCCTCGGAGTCCTTTTGGGGTGGGTACTTACACTGACCTTGTCTCCCTCGTGTGGCTATCACTTCCTTGGGCTGGGGGTGTGAGTTCGGGAACTCCACCACGCTGTACTCTTGTGCTTTGTAGGCATCCAATCCTGCAATTGACCCTGCCAGAACTCTATCTCTCTCTCTCTCTCTCTCTCTCAGCGCAATCATTCTACCGAATCCCTGGCTGCTCAGACTGGACAGTGTCACCGACTCGCTGAGAAAATGATCTCGTCTCTCATTCCCCTTGAAAAGGTATAGTTATTTATTCACCTCATGTCAACATGTGGGCGCTCACGGAGACTCTTTCACGATTGGCGGCAGATCCAATGCCACTATTACGCCGGTGGTGGTGAAAATCATTTTGTCCATTGCATCTGCACTCTCGCCATGACAACACTGCATCATCATCGATACGAGCTCTGCTTATTCCAACATCGTTGTATCCTATGGTTCCGTTAGTACCAATCAATAAAGCTGTCTGTTCATGTTCATCTACCCATCTGCGCGAGATGCTGAGGTTCTTCCTTCATCCTGTCTTCGATGAGTGTGTCAATGGTGCTTTCTGTTTTTCTTTTGCTAGAACAGGAAGGTTGCCGTGGTCCACGATGCACTGGTTCTTTGATAATCCATTGTGCACACCATTATTGATCTTTGGCCGATGATGTGACGGAGTTTCGGTTAGTGGATATTATGCACTACTATGGCTCGCAACGCTTCAGCGTGTGGACCCATACAAATGGTTTAAGGATACTGGGAAGATAGGCATTGCAAGAAGGACTGCTCGACAACGTCAACGTGACGCGAGACAAGATGGGAAAAGATCATGATATGTTCATACATAGGCAGGCTATTATATGATCGGATGCTTATTTCTGACATGAACAACAGATTACAAAAAAAACATAGGACTCGGACCTGCCACGCGGATGCGTCGGCCCTCACCCCACTGGTCCTCTATATGAGGCAAACTGTGGATATACAGCTTGCCATGTAGAAGGGACTGTTCCAGAACGAAGTAAATCGCGACGGTACCTTTCAAATTCCAGCATATGTAGGAGCTTACGACTTTGACCTTGTGCAATTTTGAATTGGACACGCTCTAATACGTTCTAACATGTTCTGTACAGCGTCGAAATTCGAGGGCAGAGCTAGCTTTACCAGAAGTGTCTTCATCTCGGTCTTAAGCTGACCGTAGAAAGTGAATATTTGTTTTGATGATATAGGTCCTCAGTGTAACGGCGATTTGTGAAAACTCCTCTTTACAGAGTCCATGAAGTTCTCCAATCTCCTAGTAACTCAGCGTCACAGTGCGCTAGTTTACACCACGCTCCTTGACCTCGGTCTGACGACAGTCAAACTCAGGTTCTACTACAGCTTTTTGGTGGTGTCTCTGGCTTTTATGTCTATCATTATGCGAGTACTGGTAGCTCACAACAGGAGTTTCCGGATTTTTGGCGAGGTTCAATGATAGACGTGTCAGCCCACCAGCGGGTCTGGGCGGACAGTTAAGCATCTTATCATCAATATGGATTCCATTCTTTTTCATCGCACTCTTCTACACGTGTTATCCCGACCATCTCGATATGCTTCTGGCGAGCACTAATTGTCCATCCATTTGATTTCTTCCGCATCTTCTTCGATTCGATCCTGGTATGATTGCCCAACCTGAAAAGATGCTTCCCATTGTTTCGCTTTCGAATCAGAAGAAACTCTTCTCTCATGACATGTGGGTGCACTGATGGATTGATTCTGGCTTCCACTCATAGGTCGATCTGTAGTTTAATTTCGGACCCCAGGACGCTAGCATCAGACACATGGGATTTTTATACGGGGATACTGTGAGATCGTCTGCTTATACATTCACCTTATCACCTCCGGCATCGAAGTATCACGCCTCTTCCGTACTTGGAGCATACAATATTGGGCAAGTGAGACGAGATCACCGTGTCCGTACTGTGTGTCCGTGTTCCCGCCAACATCATCAGACCTCATGGACTCCGCTCTGCGCGTCGGCGCTGAGGCACATCGACCCATCCTTCACCATTCTTCACTATGTCTACTCCTCCAAGGACTGCTATAATCACAGGCGCGGCCCAAGGTGTCGGTAAAGCCATTGCACTACGCCTATCCACCGATGGCTGCCAAGTCGTAGTCAGCGACTCGACGTCTCAGAAGCTCCTTCTTGATGAGTTGGTCTCTAAAATAACTCGAACTGGTCGCGCTGCGATTTCAGTCACAGCTGATGTATCAGTTGAGAGCGACGTAGAGGATCTTGTTGCTAAAACAGTGGCTCATTTTGGATCCATTGATATAATGGTGTGTCGAGCGCCGCTTTTCTGTGTACGCGCTAAGAACTTAATAGGTTGCGAACGACGGTGCCATTGCGCAAAGTGCACACACTATTTTGGACAGTAAGGAGTTAACAGTGATACTGGCTCTCTTGTGAATTGACTCTAACTCGGTTCGCAGCATCTGTCGAGGAATGGGGACGCGTCTTCGACCCTAATGTCACAAGTCAGACCTTGTTAATTTTCTCCCTTGCCGTCGTACCTAATATCAACCCCAGACACACTGCTGTGCTACAAAACCGCTGCGAGGGCCATGATCAAGCAAAACCGAGGAGGCAGAATAATCGGCGTATGCTCTTCAGGAGAGAAATCAAGTGAATTTGGTTCCACCTGGTGTCGGTGTCGGCGTGCCTGACGTTTTCAAAGGATGCAACGCTCGGAGTACCAACAATGCTATCCGAGGCCTAACCCAGATTGCTGGCGCGTAGAATCGTTTCTTGTGCGCTATCCACTTCATCCTGACTCTTTTTCATGTAGCTTGTGAGTGGGAAAAGTACGGTATCACAGTCAACGGATACGCACCTGGTGCGAGTGATGCACCTCTCGGTAAGTTCTCTGATCAGGGAACTCTAACTGGAGGGCTGATCCTTGTGACCTAGTTCAACAAATGGATGCTCGAGTCGCAGATTTATTACATGCAGGTCCAGAAGCATATGTCGAGATAATGAAAACCCAAACGGCTTTTGGAAGAGTCAATCGGCCTGAAGAGGTTGTTTGCGTTGTCTCGTTTTTAGCTTCAGAAGAGGCTGCCTTCATGACAGGTTAGTTGCTCCAGTCATTGCCGTTGCGCATATGTTAGTAACTACTCCTTAGGGCAGACTCTTACATTCAACAGTGGGCTTTGTTTAATCTTGTTCGAAGGCCTTGTAGTAACTCCGGCACCATCCAGCTCCGTTCCAAATGCTAGCGATAATGATTCGCTAACGGCTCGACTTTGTGCCCGATATCTTAAACTTTTTAGCCCAACCAACACGGGTGGTGCTTGCTTTCTGCGTCGGTTTGCAAAGAGGCCTGGACAGACCCTCGGCGGATCATCGCGGCAATCTTATACCATTATCTTATATTAAATATCTGCACTAACAATCCGAGCGGTGAACACGAACCGCCATGAGTATGGTCATCGTGACGTTTCATCGAACTACTACAGTAAACCGGTAATGGTCCTGGGGAATTGTAGCTTGACTCATCTTGAGGCCTGTAAAATCCCATCATAGTGAGATAAGCCACCGCAAAGGTTTGTACTGGTTCGTAGGAAATTTTCCGGTGCATACTGCGACATAGCAAGGATACTGTAGTCGATTAGTCAGTTAGCATTTTGCAGTATAAGCCGGCAGACGACGCGGAATTTAGAAAAACGAACAACATATCAAGTTAACTACTGGTCCAGAGTCCAAATCAAAGTTAACTTGCTTATTTGTTACATGAAGCGAGGTTCGAGGTGCGAATACCGAGATTCCCGAAACTTCAATAAACGTTGCTTAAACGAAGACCTGACTTGGCTATAGAGCTGCACAGACCATAATCGAAAGGAGTGGCTCACCGCGGAGGGAGATGCGTCGCACCTCATTTAATGACCCGCATCTGCTGCAGCCGACCGAACTGAAACTAAAATGAGTGTATGAAGTAGGGCCTCTAGTCCATTTCTTAGTAGCGTCTCGGGATTCTCCCTAGTAGTAATAAGTCACAAAGTTGTGGAGTGTGGATTATGCGAAACTCGTGGTCTTTGAGCTTGTGCAATTCAATTTCGAGGTTGATTTCACTAGAATAAGCTACCATTCTCTTCATTGTGGACCGGCTAAAGCTTTCGTCCAGAACGGTCTGAGTCCAGACGGTGGATTGTCTTCCTGGGGCCCTCATCGATTAGTTGATAACCTTCATTATGATTCATTTCTCGGTTTGGCCCGAGAGAACTCTAAGAAGACATACCTTAGAGATTAAATCGACCATAATTTCCGAATTTCCTCGGTCATTAGTGGGGACGCAAAATTGCGACGCGTATCATTTCAGACGGTTTTCCAAGTACATGCACCTCAAAAAAAAGTCCCGAATTTTTGCCTCATCCATTGTCGTCGGCAGACAGTTTTAAAGCCAATGCCACGGTTACGGGAGGGGCTCAGCGTCGCCTGCTTCCCAAGGTACACTATACCATCCATTTTGATGTTCAGAAATTGATAGAAGTCTAGAAGGTCTGAATAGAAGTGCACTTAGCGGTGAGAAGCCCGGTATGTATGTCTAAAATCTGAATTTGAGCGGGATGACCTGGATGGGTCCGGATTTTGCGCCATGATGCACAGATGAGCTGCCCACCACGCGTCCTAAGTTATACTAGACTAGGATCTCGTTCAAAGAGTCCGTGCTCGACAATGCAAAGTTGGTTTTCAAATCGTTTTTATGCAAAGAGTGCTGCGCGAGTGCGGCTGCACTTTGAAATATTGACATCTGAGGAAAATGTTGTCAGAGACGGCGAGGCTGGTGCGGCATGTACTTACGTATTTTGTCATCGGCTCGTTGTTGGCTTCCATACATCATTTCAAACCAGACGTCGTGGTCAACGCGAGGATGAGAACGCTACCAATTCTCAATTTATGCCGCGCCCTAGAAGCAAATTCAGGGCCTATACCCCTTCACTTTTCACTGACTTCGTGAAAGAACATCCCAGGCCATTATCCAAAACCTCGTAGCGAGTCTCCCCAAGCAAACTTGCATTTCGAACACGCGGCTTCTAGTGGCGTTTGAGCTTCCAGGGACCGGTCAATGTGACAGGCAGAAAGGTGATCGGCGGATGGTGTACACGCCTACTTCATGACCGTTTGCAGCCTGAGCTAAGAACTCGGCTGTCGCCTTCGATGCTGCATTTGAAAAAATAGAGAATTCTCATAACGAAGAGATGCGTACGGAGAGCTTGAAGATAGTCATCAGGCACGTTGTATAGAGTAAAGCATACGACGTGACATGGGAAAACGTGCATTGCATGAACAACGCAAGGAGTACACGCCCTTCATTGCGCGCAGGAGTGTTTTGTGCAATTGTCAAACGCCAAGTCCATGCTTGCATCCTTTTATAAGGGTGTCCTCTTGATCCTCAAACAGCATTCCAACCCTTGGAAAGCTTCATCTTCTCCAGCAACAGCTCGTCCAGAATGCCTAACGTCCTCGGTGTCATTGTTCTTGCTCGCAACGGCGACAGACTTGGCTATGTCCAAGATCCAAACACATATTTATCCTCTTCGACGCATCTCACTCCCTTGGGTGCTGTCCAGTCCCACCAGCTCGGTTCCTATCTCAGGTCAACCTATCTCAACCCCTCATCCCCATCTTACATCACCGGACTCAACCCCGACCTTGCAGACCCCCGACAGGTCAAGGTTCGAGCCAAAGCCGGCGGAGAAGGCGATCCAGTCTTCGACTCTACCATCGCGCTCCTTCAAGGCCTCTTCCCACCCACCCCACGCAACACCATCGTTCTCGCTAACGAGACCGTCGTCACCGCACCGCTTGGAGGGTACCAGTATGTTCCCGTCGAGACCGTAGAACCTGGAAACGATAGGTCTCTCGAGCCATGGACTTCCTGCCCCGCGTTCCTCAAGCACGTCGCACAGGTCTACGCCTCCGACGAATTCAAAGCCAAGGAGAAAGAAGTTGCCACTGTAGGATTCTTTAACACGGTCAAGGACTACGTTTTTGGTCGCGAGCGAAGCCTGAAGAACATCGTAAGTCCCACCTGTCTCCTGTATGTCTACGCACGCTAATGCAATCGGTTAGTGGAACATCTACGACTTCATGCAGACCCAACTCACATACAACCAAACGTACGCCTATCGCCTCCCCCCCTCGCTCATTCATACCGCTCGTGCTCTCGCGAACTTCCACCAAGACGCAGTATTCTCCGACGACAGCATCAACGGTATCGGTAACATCGCTGCTCGCACTCTTTTGCATACCATCCTGGCTTCCCTCGAGCGCATCGCCTTCGACGGAGACCCGTTGCAGCTCCTCCTCATCGAGTCATCCTACCATCCCTTCATTTCCTTCTTCCACGCGACCGACATCGTCGACACGTACCCAGAATTGAAGGGTATCCGTAAGTTGTTCTCTTCCCTGAGTCATTGCTCATTAACCAACCAAGCCAACACACAGCGGACCCTGCCTCTAGCTTGATGATTGAACTCATCCGCGGCGCACCCCCCGACACACGCGACTTCCTCCGCTTCAAGTTCACCAACGGCTCCCACCCCGCCCAGACCGTGCACGTCTTCGGTCACAGGGGGGACATCCCCCTCACCGAGTTCATCTACAAGAGTCAGGACTCCATCATCTCGAACAACCGTCAATGGAGGGAAGTCTGTAACGGCAACTCCGCTTCTGCCTCCGTCTTCACAACCGAAAACTTGAACGTCAACGCCCTCTTGGCTCTTGGCGTGTTCATCTTTGCCTTGTTTGGGCTTGGATTGTCGTTCAAGTGGAAGGCGAACAAGAAGAGGGGCGTCAAGCTCGCGGGTGAAGAGGTGAGTCCTTGCAATACGTATGGATATGGAGCTTGCGACAGCGGCGTAGGACCTGTACACTTCACGACCTCTTCGTCGCATACTGACTTGTACTTTCCATAGACGACCCTCCAAGTGGCGGAGAAAAACGTTGACACTGTTAGGTTCGTCTAAATTGATAATGTCCTCGTGAACGGATGCTGTATTTCTTGGACTGAAAACAATCACTTGCATAAATACTAGCTTGGCCTAGTTATATCTTTACGCACCTTTATCATATACGATCGTCATGATCATCGCAAGCGTTCTTTTATCTTCATCATCTTTCAATATTGCCATAGTTGGAGCGCAAGACGACACGCTGTTGCCTGAGCCGCAAATGCAGCGAGAAGTATCGCAGACATTGCCTACGTTGAATTTGAAGCTGACAGCTCGATTGAGAATTCATGGGTTAGGTTCGTGTAAATTGACTGTAACGCCGTTAACGGATGCTGCGTTTCTTGGACTGTAAACAATCACTCGCATAAATACTAGCTTTGGTCTAGTTATACCTTTACGCACCTTTATCATATACAATCGTCGTGATCGTCACAAGTATTCTTTTATCTTCACCATCTTGCAGCGCGGGTATCGCAAACATGGCCGACGTTGCGATTGATCCTGATAGCTCGATTGAGAATTCATGCGAAGTTTCGTTACGGCTTGGTTACGGCTTACTAATGTGGACGAAACAGTGGCCCATGACATGTGATCCCCGATTCTTTCCGAAGAATGAGGAAACCACATAAAGAGTTCAAGTTATAGGGCTCGCTACTGATCATGAGAGTACTGATGCTTGTCGGTCGGTCGGAAAGAAAAAGAAAAGAAGAGGGAGAGGGGGAGGGGAAAGATTCGAAGAAACATATTTTGTAGCTTAGAAAATAATGAATCCCAGGCAGTTTTGAAGTCTCTCCGAGTGTTGACGGATGACGGTGAAAGAAAGACGGGAAAATCTACTTCGGATGCCGGAGGTACAAAAAATAGGCCGACAAGCGGCAGGACCCGCTCTACCTTGTCACTTGCTTGTCACGGCGACCGAGTCGTCGGCCAATCGGAAAGTGCAAGTTATCGCTCCAATAACACGCCCATCCTCGCATACATTCTAGAGTTAAGGATTTGCTCTCTGCCACTTGCTGACCGTATCATCATCGTTCACTTTCTACCGGCCTCTTTTCTCATGTTCGTGTCGAATCACTTCCTGAAGGAAAATGTCAACAAAATCTCTATCACAGCCAAAATCAATAACCGCCGTTCTCGTCTGTTCCCGCTAAGGTTCTGCCGGCTCCCGTCTAGTCCTGCGACAGAACCCCAAATGATTCGTTGGCAATGTACTATAGAGTCACCAGGTCAAGATCCACGGCGAGCGACGCCTCGTCCTGCCTGTCGCTTCAACCTCATCAAGGTCGTTGACGGACATTAGTATCATTCAAGGGAGGAGGATGCCTCATAGCTGTGTAAGATGTCAGGTACAAGGTCCAATATTTTCCAAGAATCAAGGGACTAATTCTGATAACCTGAATATTTTTCAGCTCAATCTCAAGCTGAGGATATTGACATCTAAGCTAAGCCACTGCCTCCGACTTTGTGAACTTATCGTCGAGGGTATTGTGTAATGTAATGCGTATTTTCAACCGTTGTTTTCGTCTCAAACTTATTAGGCAGCCGTGGAAGCAGAAGATATAACAAAAGCCTGATAGAGGTTGTTGGTGGTAAGTGCACATTCGTCTAGATCTCCCATTCCCCTTCATCGATATGCAGGTCTTTCTTCAGATCTCATGTACATTCTTGGGCACTCTTGTGGCCTACGGATTGTATCAGCTCGTCAAAAACTTTTATCTCGAGTATACTTTCCCTCTCAGTGACCTTCCTGGCCTGAAAGTCTGAGCTTTTTTTCAGGGAATTTGAATGATTCTTATCGCCACAGTCAACCGAGATGAAGCCCTGTGGGGCGAAGATGCGAGAGCATTCAAGTTCGTCCTGGCTGACTTATGTATCGGTCTACCGTCACTGACCATAGGACATCAGACCAGAAGATGAGAAAAGATTCCTGATACAGTAAAGTCCATACCTGGTGTATGGGGAAACTTTTGTCATTCATTGGTGGTCCTTGTTCGTGCATTGGGTATCGCTTCTCTCTGGTGGAGTATGTGCTATGCGTTTTAGTCTTTCGCGCTCGCTTCTGACCAACCTGGCATAGGATGAAAGCTATTCTCTTCACTCTCATAAGGGCATTCGAATTCAAATTAGCCGTCCCGGGAGCGGAAATCGCGAAAAGGACCGTTATCGTGCAACGCCGTTGCTCAGGAGTAATCCTGATGCCGGAAAGTTGGAACCAAATGCCCATTATACTCAAACCATACCAGAAGGTGTGAAGAATGGTGCATGGACTTTCGGCTCCCTCAGGCTGTGTCAATAATGTATAGTTTATACAACAATGAACATTGAATATACCGATGTTTCTGTTCGGAGCCGGCGCGAGGGGATAACTTTGGCGGGGATCGCGTCTTTTTGTAAATAGCATCATCCCCACTTCGTTTTGAGCCACGATTTTCAACTACATGGTTAATCTCAATATATTCAATTTATTTACACAAGGATTATGAAGGACAAGAAAGAAACGCCCTCAAGAATTTTTTTCGAGCGCGTGGGGCCCACCTGCCCAGTATGGGCATGGCAGATAATTGCCGAACCCAGCGGAACCGACTGTAAACCATTCGTGGCGTCTCTGCCTGTGACCCACTACCCAGTCTTCTTTTAACATCTCATGCAACCGCATCTTCTTGGTCCTGATTCTTGTTTTCCCTCGTAATACTCACCTCGACTCACTTCTCTTCTTGGATGAAAGCCGGTCCATATCACGCCCTGTGCGCGCTAAGGTTGTACCGAAGGGTTATCTCGTCTGGTTACCAAAGGGTGAGGGTAGCACATGTGCGTATGTCTGCTCCATTCTCTCTCCGGGTATATGTACTTATTGATCAGATCCATAGATGCCATTGTCTTTCACTTTCCCTGCTCCGTTGCACATTTGAGGATCCGAAATCTTATCGAGATGATTGACTCCCTTGAAGTGGTACTAGAGTTCGCAACGGGCTCATGCAACTAGGCGATGCATTTTTCTCCTCACAATATCTGCCAGTGACTCGTTTTCGTTCTCTAATCCGATTAAAAAGAAGCTTCGGAATGTCGATCTCTTGTACGTTTACGCTTGCTTTCGTATCTATAACTTCATTTACTAATTTTCGCTCCCTAAACTAGTAGTGCGATACGAACCACAACTCAGCGTCACCATCGTCACACCGCTCCTGCATCACGTTCTTCCCAATCAAAATTTCAATTCTGTCCAGCTCACAGCGATGTAATAGACGGCGCGCGCAACGCGTATGGCCTCTCAGATCCATCGTTGTCGATACCGGACATTAATATTCCTCCACGGTCAATAGGCCCTCCAGATCTCCGAAAGTAAAGATGTATGATGATTATACGATGGAACTATTCTACGGCGATTACAGCGGTATCACGACCGATACGACGGTGCAATCCTACAGAGCGAAACCCAATGTTCAAAGATGTATAGCAATTAACTCCCCACGTCAATCCTGATACCAAAGGCGCATATTTTGGCGCCGCCCTGCGACATTTGGTGTCTGGAGTGGTGTCTGAGGACGGCGCCGGAGCTGGCGACGTAGCAGAGCCTTACCGAGATGCACGTATGTTGCTCCTTCTTTCAACACACCTGACCTCAGAGTTTTGATGAGCAAACTCGTGAAGACACCACGCCACACCTTTGTACCGTCCTCCTTTCTTCGGAGACATGCTTGCGCACGCTCGTTCTCTTTGCACGCTGCTACCATAACATGGGAATCCATGTCCGGGACCCAGTCCTTTGAGAAGAGGGTCTGACGACCAAGGAGGTCCGTAAGGCCTTCTTCAGCAGCACGGAGCATGTCCTCAAGCGAGGTATATTTCGGCGGGGGAGCAGCCCGCTCTCTCGAATATGTTCGGGTTATGCTTCCAGCATGACAGCAGTCTAGAAGGACGGTGATGCGATGCCCTTTGGCACGGGAGAGTTCAGAGAGGATGGTGTTGAGCTCCCAGTCGCTAATATCAGGAATAGGATCGTCACTGCTGTCAAGGGTATCGCGGTCTATGGGACAAAATGCCTCAACAAATTTTGGAGGGGATTTACAGTCATGCTCCGTATCGTAATCAGAGTCATTTTCCTCCCCACCGTAATCAGAGTCATTGTCGTGGTCGTCTTCTGACACTGGATAGCGGTAGCCATGTCCAGCGGCGAAGATGATGATGGGATCACCGTGCTTGATCTCATCGTTGTTGATGAGACTGCGAAGGAGGGACAGAATATTTCTGCGGGAGGGGATGAAAGATGCTTCGGCTGATGCGTTACTATTGTTCCTCGGTCCAAGAAGAAGTTGGATTCTCCCCTTAGGCACGGCGAGGTCTTTGACGAGGTAGTCCGCCATTGCTAAGGCATCCTCCACACAACCGTCCAATGGGTAGGTCGAATACCCGTCGATCCCAATGAGAGCAGCCCAAATTCGACTAGAGTCAGGGCGTGGCTGTAACTACAAATTTCTTCATCAACGATTTGGGTCAATGAAAATAGGTGTATACCCACATCCGGCATTTCAATGACGTCAATATCGTGCTCGTTTACTCGAGCTCTTGGGGGGGGGGGGGAGTGATTTGTCGTGGTGTTGTTAGTCTAGACTCTAGTTACGTGGGTGAGTATATGTTCACTTGGGGACCGTGTAGCACTGCAGAACGTTGTCTTTAAGTACTTACGGGAAGGGACCCACTGTCTTTAATTAACGATCGTACACCTACGCGTCGTTCGTATTTCCGGACCGGTTGAATTTCATGTTTCTATCCCTTGTTGATATTTCGCAGAAGTAAGAGATAGAAGTTGTTTGTATATAGCTGGAGGACTCTCAAACCACATACCTAGGAGTTTGAGTAAGAATCCATGCCGTTATTAAGCCATCATCGAAATACTGGCAACATAGGGGTCAATAATCCTCAATATCCTTGCAGGTGTAATAACTCATTGAGCTTCTACTTTCGGGTAAAACCACGTGGTTTACAGTCTCTTAGGACAGTAATTAACAGTTTATATGTTCTATATCCCAGCTACATTGTGAGAGTGACGAGAAATGAGCAACTTTCTGTGATTTTGTCTTGATTTGGACACATCAGGTGACATCCCCGATTGGCAAGAAATGCCGAGCTGTCGACAATCAAGCGCGCGCGCAGTGCTTACGTCCGTCGACGGAGCAGTACTGCATGTGCATGTAGGGAGGAAACCCAAGGTCGACCATGACGCTGCCAAAATTCCAACAATGTGAAACCGGCAGGGCATGATGCGTGACGGTTTGTACAATAAGAAACTGTATTAACCAGTGATGGGGGCAAAATAGGAAACCCAACCGGGGCTCCGTGATGCGTGACGGTTTCCTCCCTACATGTACGTACAGTATGCATGGAACCTGGACTCCATCCCTCGACGATACACGTGGCCTTGAGAGACATTTGAACTGACTAAAAATGGTTTTTTTTTCCAGCCTTAAGAATGTGTAAGTAGCGTGTTGAACTGTCGCTACTTTGAACTGTTTCGTGTGTCAAAATTCGTTGCACCACTAGGGCCCGTCGCAAGCGCCAACGGTGGCCTTGCTTGATGAGGGAGCCTTGGGTTTGAAGTCGTAGTTGAAGCATCGCGTATTCTAATACTTAGACTCATTCCACTTTATATAAAGCGCAAAAAGCTCGCTCGGCGGCTGCGTTGCAGCCGCCAGCTTGCATTTTGCATGAATGGTACTCAAGTCGAACTATTGAAGCCTACTTGTCAGTGATACGGTAGGTAGGTAGTTAGTATTGACAGTGTCCACACAATGAATATCGGTTCCAGACATTATTTACACAGTAGTGGCAATCTGTTCAAGTAGAATCTACATCGTATATACCCACCATCACCACCGTGGTGGTGCATAGAGGCATCACAAAACATCCCAACTTGAAGGTTATCCAGGCCTATGTGAGCGGATTGGGTAGACTTGAAAAACATGAGAAGGCAAGGGCGGCCTACAGAATTTGGGTCTGTCCTTTCTGCATTGAAGCCTGAGGCTCAGCGTGAACATACTGAGGTGCGCAAGGGCGAGGGCAAGGGGGTTGCGGCCCGGCAAGCCGGCACATCGGGTTGGTCGGTCGGTCGGTCCAAAAGGTCCTTAAAAATTTTTTGCCCCCTCTTGTAAAATAGCATCCAGAGACCCTAGACACTGCTGGAGGTGTTTATTTCAGCTAATATATGATATTCATGACTTAACATGGCTAAAAAAGCGCCGGAAAAGCGGTCAAAATGATGTCGAAGGCTCAAAACGCCAAGGGCATGCTGCCGGATATCGGCAGGATTACTGAGAATGGAGTACCGGCTGTAAAAATATTTGGTCAAGTTCGACGGATCCAAAATTGGAAGGGTCTGTCATGTACAGTAGGACAGTGTTGTTACTAGCAGACAAAAATCATATACTATCAACGTTTAGATTGAGGATGAGAGAACTAAGTATGCGGAAAGCTCGCACTGGCGGATGACTCCGACACGGAGTGATTACACAATGTTTCCTTTGTGGGTATGTTTTTCCCACGGAGGTCGGTCGGTCGGTCCATCGAGGCCTTAAAAATTTTTTCGACCCGATATGATTTTTTCGGTTTTTGCGACCCCCTTGGGCGAGGGATAACATTGGTGTTTGGTAGTATTAGCTTCCGAAGTTACAGCTTTCGGGGAGAGTGACTAGCTAGTATTTGGTAGTATTATTTTCCAAAGTTACAGTTTTCGGGTACCTCGGCCATACTTCAAAAGGAAGGCTCTCACCATGGATAGACCTTCTTTTCAAGCAAGGTAATACCGATGCATTTCAATGAGACATACTCTTGAGAACCATCAGCAGCCTTGCCCATACGGTATATGGTACGGATACAGACGGTGCACAACCAACTCTGTAAACTCGTGCATCAGAGGGAGGTAGGTGGTATTACACGGCACGGTCCACCGGGCATAGATAATGCAGGATTAGTACACTAAGGGCGGATGATGCCCAAATGATGTCAAACGATTGTCAACGCTGCCACCGGCATCACCGAAGGGTGGACCAGCGCCATCCTACCTGTGCTGCTCATTGACCGACACAGCAGCTCAGGCAGTGTTCTTCTGAATTTGGGTTGATTTGTCCAGTTGCATTCACAGGAGTGCCTATCTTTTCGAGTCTTGAGTTGGTAATGTCATAGTCACTGTGTCTAGTGAGCGGGAGGGCAGAGTGAGCGCAGCATCGGTGCCGGGATAGGAAAGTGGAAAGTGTTGCGATTGGCCGACTACGTTACATAAGCAACCCAGCTAGGTAAACATACACTAACTCGCCGGCTCTTCGTAAGATAAGAAGGCCGGGATGTACGTTGACATGCTGAGTAATCCGAGTTGAACAGACTTGAACGGCGGGCTGTGGAGCGGATCTAAGTAGCCAGAGGCACACGAACGAGCCCTAACACTCTAGTGTAACAACCATGTACTTAATTATCTACTGATACCTCCAACCAGACCATAGGCCGAGCTCGCAGTCAACTTTATGTTGCTGGTTAGAGCCTAAGATTCAGCCAGAGGCCTCAAGGGCTGCCACAGTGTGCAGCCCTTCAATGGGGTCGATATATTGATAACCAATTTTCATCGCGCGATGATGATATCCAGCTCGTTCAGGGTACTGTAGGCAATATCCAGTAGAACTATTAAAGTTACGCTGACTCGGTGTCAGCCGTATGACAGAAAAATAAAAATCGCGGGGAGAGGGCAGGAACAATGCTGATACGAAGGGTCATTGGGCAGAATGGCATGGCAGTTCATCCACATCACAATGGAAGCAGATATCGGCCCATAGCGCACGCAAAGATCATGAAGGCAAAAAACTCTCCACATGGTAATCAGGCGATGGATCAACCTGCGCCTTTTTCCCTTCAAAAATCACTGCAAGGCAGCGCAACGACCGTCAGACAAATTTTAGTAGATGCATAAAAGACGGAGTCCAAGTTGAGGAAGGGGGCCGAGAAACTGCAGCAAAGGCTAGTGCCAACGATGATGGTCGATGGTAGATCCTCGCCCACCGTAGAGGCTCTCGTAAACAAGTAGGTTAATGTTCCGCAATCTTGAGGAACGCAGTGATCAGAATCGGTGCAGAGCACAAGCGATTGAAATATCACGAAGAATGGAACCTTCGAGGGGCAATCAGGGTAGGAAATCAGCCTGTGGTCGATTTTTTAATATTTTCACTGCTGAGCAGCGCAGTCGCAGTCGCAGTCATGGCGATGATGGTGTTGTAGTGGAAGAGGCGTCCTGACCCGTCTGTGAGTAAACGGATTTTGTGTCGAGAATTTGATTTTTTATGTTCTGGAAGTTCCGTTCGCTGCCCGAATATGAGCATCCTCTCCTTGGTTTCTTCCGTCCTCTTGTTACTCATTGAAAGAAATTGCGCTTCTGACGATAGCATTTACCATCAATTCAAGAGCCCGATAGCACTGAAAAACACTCCACATACCATTCAGGCTCCTGCAAAACTATGTTTCAGCTTCCAACATCGAATACTCCCTCTTTTCCAGGCATATTTCGCTCCAGCTAGTAGTGTTTTGTGCAACTCGACTCTCGAGTTTGGGGGCCATCACATACGTATACATATGTGTGGCAGGATCGAGTCCTACGGTCCTTAGCAAGGTACAATCCAAGGCTCAGTGCAAGACAAATTAATTTGGATATTTATTATCAATAAATACACACTGTTACAATTCGGCCTTGACTTGCACGTTGTCCACTTGCCACCACCCGCACGGGCCGAGCCTCCACCCCAGTGCATCACGGAAATTGGTAGAGGCTGCGCTAGGGTCTGTCCTAGGTTGCGGACCCTACCGCAGCGTACTAAAGGCATGATCAGAGTTAGAAAAGGAGGATGAATATGAAGGAATACCCACGAGCATCAGCCTCCAGATTAGTAGTCAATTACTGACAGCGATTACTGTGTCTGTTTGTCGGAGACCCATTGCAATTCCTCCTCATCGAGTCATCCTACCATCCCTTCATTTCCTTCTTCCATGCGACCGACATCGTCGACACGTACCCAGAACTGAAGGCTATCCATAAGTTGTTCTCTTCCCTGAGTTATTGCTCATTAACCAACCTGATCCACAGCGGACCCCGCCTCTAGCTTGATGATCGAACTCATCCGCGGCGCGCCCCCCGACACACGCGACTTCCTCCGCTTCAAGTTCACCAAAGGCTCCCACCCCGCCCAGACCGTGCACGTCTTCGGCCACAGGGGAGACATCCCCCTCACCGAGTTCATCTACAAGAGTCAGGATTCCATCATCTCGAATAACCGTCAATGGAGGGAGGTCTGTAACGGCAATTCCGCTTCTGCTGCTTCCGTCTTTTCGATCGAAAACTTGAACGTCAACGCCCTCTTGGCTCTCGGCGTGTTCATCTTTGCCTTGTTTGCGCTTGGATTGTCGTTCAAGTGGAGGGCGAAAAAGAAAAGGGGCGTCAAGCTTGCGGGTGAAGAGGTGAGTACTTGCAATCCGTATGGATATGGTGCTTGCAACAGTGGCGTAGGACCTGTACACTTCACGACCTCTTCGTCGCATACTGACTTGTACTTTCCATAGACAACCCTCCAGGTGGCGGAGAAAAACCTTGACACTGTTAGGTTCGTCTAAACTGACCATGTCATCGTAAACGGATGCTGTATTTCTTGGACTGAAAACAATTACTTGCATAAATACTAGCTTTTGGCCTAGTTATACCTTTACGCACATTTATCATATACGATCGTCGTGATCATCGCAAGCATTCTTTTATCTTTATCTTCCAGTACTGCTGCATAGTGGGAGGAAGTTGAGTACGAGTTTGTCGTCGATGGGGAAAGTTTGTTGCCAGAGGAGGTAGTCCCGTAGGGGTTGAGCCGCGTTCTCTATGAAGAATGGCCATGGCGTTTGGTAGTCTCTCGTCTTCTTGCCGTTCTAGTCGGTCTTCGAAATGGAGATCTTGTAGTTACCCTTCTCAACCTGGAGGTTGTCAATAAACGCCTTAACGTCCTGCTTCAGCATCGTGTAGGTCTGGTAGAATTTTGGGCCCGCTCCATAGGGGATGACTGCAAGGAATGCGCTGCTCTCCTGTCGTAGTACCGTCTTCTGGCCTAGGCTCAGGTCTTCGACCAGCTTTCGGAAAGATATGTGCATCCTAGGATAGGCGGCGTCGGTGAATAAGGCCTCGAGGACACCCGTTATGCGCAAGGTTCCTGCAGTTTTGTGCCACTCCGGCTTTTGCGGCATTAATCGGTCCTCGCGGGGTGGGTGGCAGGTGTTCGTTGGACTCGACGTCGGCTCGTGCTGGATTGCCTGTATATCCGGCATGGGTTGGGATGTTACCAGGGGTTTTCAGCCATTGTGCGTTGCATCTAGCCTGGCAAGCCGCTTTATAGATACTCGCGGAACTCGTACCTGTGTATAAAGCCTGGTACCCAGGGCGGGGGGTATATTGGTAGGGTCCGAAAGTTTTTGTGGGCCCCAAGGGCCTTTGTATTTGGTCATAAATTGAAGCTATATGCATTTCAAGATATCTAGAGTACATACAAAAGTGGCGATCCCTAGAGAGGACGAGAAAACGCACTGATTTTAATGGTAAAATGGCAGGGCGACGAGATTTCCTCCCTACAAAATTTCAAGCGGAGTCTCAAAATGGTCAACTTTTGGACCCAAATGCCCCCGCCCTGGGTTCCAGGCTACGTGGTGTTTGCTGGTCACGTTTTATTTTAGGCAACTGCCAGAGCGATTTGCTGGTTTGAACTACCAACGTTGCGGAGGACGTTCTCCTCGATTTCCATTACTCGCTAGTGTATCTCGTCGTAGGTGGCTATCACGCTTGGGAGGGTTTCGCCTCGGCCTTCTAGAGTGCCTCGGGACGGGTTGGCCACGACAGTGTGTCTTCCACCATCGTCTAGCTCGACTAACTGCGAGCTCTTTCTCCTCATACATAGTTGGAGACGTCTGTTAGCTTCCCTGTTTGCAGGTGCTAGTCCCTTGAACCACGTAGAGGCTAGACGCCGGACTGCCACTGGTGGGGTCACTGGTCCTTGTTCAAGGCTCCATGAAGGTTCTTCCAGATGCTCTTCAAGACTTCTTCACCCCAAGGACGACGCGTTCTCAACGTGTCTTCTCTCCTTGGGAGGGGCCCGTTATAACGACATCCAACCCAGGGTTTGATCTTGACGCTGTTGTACGGTGTCGTGTAGAGGAGGAGGACGCACTCGACGCCTACGATCCCTTTGGCCAATCACCCCTCTCGTCGCCCCCGAGCACCCCATGTATCAGCCGTGTACCATCTCCCAATGCCGACCCTCTCACAGAGCCACCGCCATCGACCCCGGCAACCTTGCATCCGACGGATGCAAGTACATCTCAGACCCACAGCAAGAGTCGCAACAATCGCAAACGCAAACGACGCGAGACGAAAGCCGAGCACAACTCTAGCCTCCATCAGGACGTTCCGCCCCGTTTGAGGAGCAAACACACGCATGCTACCGAACCTCTAGTCACCGCGTTCGACATCGACGATGCACCCCATGCCTCCTCGGGATATATAGGTTTAGTGGAGGAATCGTGGAAGCGGGAGCATACATTGGATGAACTAACGGGGCCCAAGTTTAACTTCCGGCACTATGGGTGGCAAGGCCGGTAAGTCCCTGTCTATTTCTTGACCGTATTCATCCTGATCGACCGATGATTAGCGTGGCCACCCCTATAGTTGATCAGCAGGGACGCGTCATCGCAGTCCTGGCAGGGCATCCGGACGATCCCGACTGGGATTCTGTGCACAACGAAGCGGCGGAGGCTCTTGAAACACTTCGACCCAAGTGCAAACTCGCCCAGGAGCAGCGCAAACATCGAAGGGGCAGGTTCGGTGCTCTTAGCTATGGAATATCGTATGGCGGTGGCCAAACTGTAAGTCAGTAACCCCTGGGTGGTGAACTTGGCCCTGACAATTACCTCAGCATCCGCAGAACCTACATCATAACGACGCCAATACATCTGTTCCGCTCACCCTGGTCAACTGCATCGCGTTCATGCGCCTTGCTGCATTCGGGAGCTGTAAGTCTAAACCCACTTGAGAGTCACCAGCATCCAGCCTCATAATGACCTCAGCTGCGTTCGCCACTTGGGCTCCAAGGACGTTTGCCTATTACGCAACACACCTTCATGCTCTCCTCCTGCACGACGCTAGTCTCATTCGTAATTGGCTCAGCAGTATCTTCGCCGCCGCGACCTTTAACTTCGGACCACGTACCTGCTGCTTTCGCCACACAGACTCAGGCAACCTGCCATTTGGATGGTGCGTCATCACAGCCCTTGGAAATTTCAATCCTCAAAGGGGTGGCCATCTCGTTTTGTGGGATTTGAAGTTGGTTATCGATTTCCCCCCCAGTTCCAGCATCCTAATTCCCTCTGCCATCCTCAGTCACTCCAACACCAAGATCGGCAAGGGAGAACGACGATATTCCTTCACTCAGTACAGTGCTGGCGGGCTTTTCCGATGGGTTGACTATGGCTTTAGGTCGAGCGAGGAGTATCGGGCATCGTTGCAAGGGGAGGAGCTCATCCGTGCGGAGGAGGAATGCGCTGCGCGTTGGTCGATGGGTTTGGATATGTTCTCCACCCTTGATGAACTTAGAACTTCTACATGATTGTGTTGGAGGATATCCGTTCGTATACCCGTAGTATGTTTCCTTTCAATCGTCACTCATTCTTATTTATATATATTTACCTACCCCTTTCCCTTCGTCATATATTTCAACCGTAGTTACCCGAACACCTCAGACTGAGGTGTGTATACCATACAACGCTCGTTATTATATACGTATTCACATTCGTTCATAGCTCGTGCTTATATCCTTATTACATTAAGTTGCTACAACATCCTGTATACGCCGTTAACACGCTACTTTGATACACCCTATGTAATGCAGCCAAATGCACCTCAGGCTGTAAATGTTACTGCCAATAAAGTAGTACAATATGTGTTACCCTCGTAGCATTTTCCATCAGAATCTTGTCTGCATAGTTTTCTTGAAGATCTGTTTCGTCAACGCGAGATCATTGCAAAGGAGATAAACAAAAAAGGCGTACGAAAGATAGGTCAACCAAAGAACGAGAACAATATGCCATTCTGCGAGGTGCCAAACGAGGGTCGAGGTGGTGGTGGTGGTGGTGGTGTTACCGGTGCCAGGTCCCAAGGAACGGCCGGGTCCACAGCCCTGACATGGCGAACCATGTGCTGTGGCTGCGAAGGCTCATACCGTTGTAATCACACTGTTGAGTGTGTCTCGCAGAGTAGACACTCTTTGCAGGGTACTAAAGAGGGTAGGCAAACGAGGGGAATGAGAAAGGGTGAAATTTCAGGAATCAAATTGGCATCAAAGTAATTATGGACGATACAGCGGTGTACAGTTAACAACACAAAACACGTCAAAAACATACTTGGCAAGAGAGGTCAGGACTGTAGTATCATCACTGTCAAGAAGAATGTGGAGAATCTGCAGTCCGAATGAAGCCAATTTTCGGGGTGGAGTCGCCAGCACGAAAACGTCACGAAAGAAATGGGAACGTAAATCCCGGTTCCGTCGCAGTACAACAAAACGTGTGCCTCATCCTGGACTTCTGAACCACAAAGACTGCAGAAGCGCTGACAGCGGGGAACAGGAAGACGCCTTCGTTCCGCCCATCGGAGGACCTCAACGGTGAGTGTATGAGAAGATGTCAACAGGCGCAAAAGTGCTTTTCTATGGGTGGCAGGAATAACATTGAGCTGTGATAATACTCTCGATATCACCTGGAGAGCCAAATCAATGAATACGAGCTGATTCGGATTTCGTAAGACATGAAGGAGGTCACCGATCCACGAAGCCTTCTTTGACCTGACGAGTGAGAGAGTCGGTCAAGGTCGGGGAAGAACGATGCAGTGCTGAGGGCTGACGAGCCTCCTCTGGATGTTGAGGCCGAAGATGAAGGCTTGAAGGTGTTTGTCCAGACTGGCAAGTGTCGACGGCATGTATGGGCAAAAATCTATGGCAACACAGCATCCAGTAAGAAGCTGGTACTTTCAGAGCATCCTAGAAAGCTCACCTAGCTCCCACTGTCTCATGCTGTGATATTTGCTGCCCTGATCTACTAAACTACGCGCGTCCCACCCAAGGCACTGAAAGAGATCAAGCTGAAGAAGGGAGTCCCCTTGCCTGTCAGACTGCGGGAATGGCGGATGTCAATCAAGAAACGCGATTTTGCAGAATCGTTGTTTGGAGCAAGCGGGTTTAACCATTGTGTTGCTGTCCTCCGTTGGTCCCAAGATCTGACACGAATTCTGGAAGAGGAGTGGTCAGTATGGACAGGAGCTCTTCGCATTCTTCACCACTCTCGACGGACGTCCCTCCACTGGTTCCCATACCTCGTAAATCCAGAACCCAGCAGTTGAGCTTGTTGGCCGATGTCAAAGCGCGTCCGGGAAGAAGAGAATGAGAGGCGAAGACCAGGCAAGCAACCTCGGCCCTCGGGTGGAGCCAGAGATGGTGTCGTCGATTAAGGATGGCTCGCAGGTGCCAGCAGCGCGACGTCGAACAGATTTGGTTCCATCGAACAACTGGCTAGCGAGTCTAAAATCTGAGTTTTATCGGGTTTAGAGTACAAACGGCAAAACGGCAACCAAATGACGCTTGCCGTTTCGAGACAAAGTTCCCTTTTTTGGGCAACCATCATCCCCCTTCAAATTCAAACCAACGCAATGGATACTCCATGTCCCACGAACATTCGAGATTTTTTGTCATTCCTTCCTGCCCGACCTTCACTGCATCCAGATGCGAGATATTCGACTTCAACTGAGGCTTATTATGCCGGAGACGTCGCCCCTCCACAGGAATGTCCTATCTGCTGCCGACCGTACCCTGAACTGCTCCCAAAGCTGAAGAATTTCCTCCATGAATTGGTCGATAGCCTCGGTATTGGTGGCGTCTCTTGTCAGTCAATGCAGCAGGACCTGGAACGTATGAGTCTCAAGTCTTTCCTGACCGAGACCGATGTCAGCTTGTATGGCGCTAACGCCATTGCAGCGATACAGCCTATTGTTCGGGCCATCACCGAGGCTTCTGGGATCCCGGGTCGCATCAATGTGCTCTATGAGCCTGCCCGGGGTGGCATCGTTGATTCCCAGCGAGGCGACTTCAACATTACTGTGGAGCGAAAGTGGCTCGAGGACGGACATGTTCGGCGGCAGCGCATCCTAGTTTGTTCTGACGAGGATAAAGCATATTCGGTATTGCTCTCAAAGGCGGAGGCGCTCAGTCGGCCATTCAGACTTGATGCCACCAAGGAGCAAACTGGTGCCAAGGCCATGGCAGTGAAAGTTGGTGTCCATCGAGTATCAAATCAAAATTGTTATCTCACACAATGTAGCTGGCGCTGCAGATGACTACTGTAGGAGCAGACTATGGATTCTTCTTCGGTGGATTCATCGCGATTGCTGCGCAGCTCGGTGAGTCCCTTGAGTCTTCATCGACATCGCCTGGTCTTTTAGCCGTTCGTAGTACGCTCCGTAGATCCCTCTCATCCAGGAACCATTCTACTCCTTTCGCCGGTTTTCAAACTTCAAAACGAGACTCTCCCAGACCCCTATCCAAGTAAACCGCTCACCCCGTTTCAGGCTAACATACCAACCGAGCCGTTCTTTGCGATAATCGTCGCCATGCTATGCGTCAATATGCTTCCAGAGTACAGCATAGAGGGTCCACCTCGTGATCTCTCCCTGCCTTTGACAATACCTGATGCAGGCGAGGAGGACGATGCTAGAGGTGTCGGTGACGATGAAGAAAACATCATTGTCAGCGGGGAAACTGGTATACCTACCTTTGATCTGCAAGTCGCTACTAATGCTGTATGTGTTTTTTTCATTCAAGGACATTGGAAGATACTGATACGTGTTGCTACTAGATGATATTGCACCATCCTTGGTTGAGTTGTAGTGACATACACCGTATTTCCGTCACTGGCCTTCAGAATATCCCAGCAGCAAACAACTCCATTGCCTTGACGAAATACATATCGCTATCCCCGTTGCAGCCACGATGCTTACTTCGTGCTCCTCACATTCCTTCAACGAACATTGACGTGGTGACTCTCATAGAAAGGATTTCGGCTAGTCGATGGAGCATCGTATGGAGGTGCCGTGTCCAAGGTGGCGACGACAAGTCGCGCATCATGAAGCTTGTGGCGCGAGTTCACTCTGCCATGATTTTGCGTGAGCTCTACATGTACGAAGTAGCGCTCAAGGACTCCTGCTACCTCATCCCTGCGTGTTACGGAGTGTTCCAAAGACCTGCCGGTGGCTGGTTTGGTTTCTTACTCGAAGATGTCGGGGACAGCCTTGAGGAAGTCTATGGCATGGATTGGAGTGACGTAAAGAGGGGCATGAGTGCGACGGAATGGTGAGTCATCTCATCCACGTATTATGGCCTCAATCTGTTAACCGAAAAAATTTCAGGCAAAAATTTATCGATTCGGTGATGGAGCTACACTCTTTAGGTGTTATACATGGTGATCTTGAACCACGGAACGTGGCGCGGACCGCGGACGGTTTCAAGTTCTTTGATTTCGGACGGTCGAAATTGCACCGTTGTCAGCGGGATGAGTGTGGTGAATTGCAAGATTTGTTGGAGATATAGATTTTGGTGTGAGTGCCCCGAGGAATGTGCACACCCACCTCCGTAGATATTCGATGTGCCAGGAAGCTTTGTATCAGGTACTTGGTGATAAATCATTGGATCATATTTCTGCAAAGAAATATGCGCGTAACACTGTACAAACGACCCTCCAGGTGGCGGAGAAAAACCTTGGCACTGTTAGGTCCGTCTAAACTGACGGTGTCGTCAATAACAGATGCATTTCTTGGACTGTAAACAATCATTTGCATAGATACTAGTTTTGGTCTAGTTCTATCTTTACGCATCTTTATCATATGATTGTCACAAGCGTTCTTTCATCTTCATCTTTCAGCCAAAGTGGGAGCGCAAAGAGGTTTTGCAGCCATGGCCAACATTGCAATTGATGCTGACAGCTCGATTGAGAATTCATGGTTCAGATTCTCTCTATATTGATGCTCGTATCTTCCTTATTCACTATTTGAAATCGGTGCTCTTCGAAACGGTCTCCCACTGGGCCTGAAGCTTCAAGTAACCATCCAGCTGCTGTTGCACGCCTCCAAAGCAGTCTGAACCGAGCAACAGCGACTTGGGAAACTCTTTTCCTTGGGCGACGCCCTCTCCACGTACGACGTCCAGCATGACTTGTACACCCTTCTTCGGATCTCCTGGCTGATTACCGTTGTACGCTAACAATAAATTCATAAGAATACTAATAGACCGCATGCCAAGAAACAGGTCTTACCCTGAAACGCCGTCTCGACTTTGTTCGTGAGTTCTTTGTAATCATCAATCCTGGAGACGTGCGGCTTCCGATGGTCTGCGGTGAGGAAGGACGTGCGGAAGTATCCAAGGTCGATGCAGATACTCCTCAGGCCCAAGGGTGCAACTTCGACGTGGAGAGTTTCTGAAATTCCACGGAGTGCCCATTTCGTCGCGCCGTAGAGGCCAGCGTTCGGTACGGATCTGCATCATTGAATTATGGGCAACATTCAAAGGCGAGGGGGGAAACAGGCACACCTCCAGCCGCCAATAGAGCCAACCCAAACGATGGTACCGGTTCGTCGGGCCCGCATGTATGGCAGGAATGCACGGGCCACGTTTAGGGCGCCAAAGACGTTCGTGCTATGAAACATGATGAGCCAAGGGCTGCATTGAAATGCACGATGCTCACTTGAACTGCTCGAAGGTCTCTTCGGGTCTATATCGTTCACATCAGTAAGGAAGAAGTAAGAAAAAAGAACTGGTACATACGTGCTTTCCTCCAGTGCACCAGCCAAGATGTATCCGGCATTGTTCACCAGCACATCAACCCTACCATAGATTCCTACAGCCTTTTCCGCGATCTTCTTCAAGTCATCAAGCGGCGCCGTGACGTCCAGCTCAAGTGTCTCTGCTCCATTATCTTTAAGATCGGCTATCTGATGAACAGACCGAGCTCGAGCCGTCGCGATGACCTTTTCTCCTCGCGCAAGCGCTGCAAGAGCGAGATCTCGTCCGATGCCGGTCCTACACCGACATTAGAGTCAGTATCAAAAAGTTGTTTTAATAGCGGAAACGTACGATGTTCCAGTGATGAGCCAGACAAGTTGAGAAGCAGACATGTTCTTGTGGCACGTTGTTCCTTCACAGTTGCCTTTATATCGTGATCGTGATCTATGCGCCGAACTTAGTCATATTCCATCCGAGTCGGTGCTGTTATTGGATCAGGGTAGAAGATGTGTGTTTCGAGAAAGTGCCACAGCGATGGATACGATGATAATCAATCAGAGAAAACACTAAAGTTTTCGTCTGATTGAGTTAAGTCAGATGAGTATCACGGGTACAATGCGACTTCACGGACCTCTGTTTCCCCATAGGCACCTCCATTGCAATACACAGGCCGCATCTACAGCGCTATCAGAGGCCGTCAGGCTCAACGTCGCATCCCCAGGCCAGTCACCATTTCCAACAAGGCGCTAGGAAATACCAGCCAAATTTGAAGAGCAAATAGTATGAACAAGTTGTATCCTTTTTCGTGTATCTTGAATTGCTAGGCAACCAGCAACGTTGAGCTCGTCGGTATCGTCGTGGTCGTTGAAGACAAGTGCGCTTTCTTCCCACAGCTGGGAAATTCCGATCAGGGTGGCAGTCCTTTCACTGTTTCAGTTCAAGCTTTGTTAATTATTCTATCCGAAACCCGTCTATTTATCACTTGAACTCTTAGTACTACGCTCCAAAAAAGTCTACCTCGATAAAAATTGCGTAAGGTACGATTCTAGGTTCGAAACGTTGTCAATCACGACCGCCGTACCAACAAAGGTATCTGGGCGAACGACGACCACGGCCCCCTTTCCATGGTCAACCCCGTAAATCGAATGAGCATCAGCTCCGAATATACCAGGCGGGAGCTGGTCATCGAACACCACCTGGGCATTCTTCGCCAAGAATGGGTACTCCCGAATGCGAGCCTCCGCTTGGGAAGGCGTCGACCGGACAACAACGACGATCTTGAACAAGTCAACATCGGCGTATTTTTGATAGAAGGAAGCGGATGAGGCGAGGTAGGAATCGAGCGTCTGGAGCCGAGCTTTGATTTCTCCCGCTAGGTTGCTTGCGAAGATGACGAGGTTGAACTGGTCTATGCGACCAAAAGCATCGTACAGTCTCCCGGATACAGCCCTGGATAGGGAGACTCGTGGATCAGGTGTCCTATCAGCCTGTTAGCCCGATATTTTTACATGAAAGGATGATCACCCACCTGTATCCGCAACGAATACCAGTGATCGCGCTTTCCACAGGTTTATTGAGCGCGTTGGTCCTGTAACGAATGTCAAGCCCAATAAGGAACGCTGTGTTCTCCGCAGCGAATTGCTTGAAGAAAGCAACGTGTTCGTCTTCTCCGGGAGAAGGCACGACTTTTGTCTCTTCGATATTCATCGGCGACTCTAAGCCGTCCAGACTCTCGAAGGTGCAATTGCCCACAAAGCGGAGGTACCTAGCGGATGTCCTCACAGCTCTAAGGGCATTTTCTCGTCGTTCCACATCGTATGAGTTGAGTAAGGCTGGTTTGGCGATGCCTTTGCAAAGGGCGCCGAGTTTCCAAGCAAGGTTCTGGGCATCCAGAGCCCCGGTATTCAATCCGAAGGCACCCTTTGCACTGTGTACATGGCTAAAATACGTTTACATGTTAAACAGCAGAACATTGTGGTCACGAAGATAACTGACCATGAATCTCCTGCAAGGAATATCCTGTCTTTGTACGTGAAGGAGCTCGCGACGCGCTCATTGACTGTCAGAGACGGAACGAGTTAGACTTGTCAACGCATGGTTATGAATTGCTTACTTGTAAGGATGGTGAACTGAAAAGCTAGGTTGAGAAAACATATAAAGGAAATCGAGCCATTTACTTACCCAGTCCACAGGGCTAGCGTACTTGAGGTAATAGGGAGCGAATATTTTGTTGAGTTGCTCGAGAACTTCATTCGGTCCCCACTTGATATACGTTAGAACAAAGCAAGCAGGACATCAAACGAGTATCTACCTTCGAAGCATCAAATGGCTGGCCTGGTTCTGGCTTTAGCTGAGCATATAGTCGAACCATGTCACGTTCGCGAGGGATGATGAGGCAGCCGCCATGCTCGGAGTTCAGAACCGTTCTAGGGTACATCATAAGAAAGAATCCTTTTGGACCCAAAAGTCAAGCCTTACCCGAATATCCAGCGATGAGGAACTGTAGACTTGGTATCAGGTATCAAGGATGTCACATAAATGATAAACACCCACAGTTGGTATCAAAGACAGCGTCAACAATTCCCCAGTGAAGATCAGTCTTGATTCCGTCGAATTTGACGGGCAGGGATTTACGAATCATACTGTGTGCGCCGTCAGTTCCGACCAAGTACCTGGCAGTAACAAGTTCTTGAGCTCCAGTCGCATGGTTGGTCACGTTGATAGATATGGGATGCGTAACGGAAGCATCGGCGTCTTCGTCGAACTTGTACGATGTTGCAGTGCAAGGCCGCTCAACGAGCATATCATGACGAATAAGATCTCTGACAAACTTGCGTTAGCAAATTGTAGTTACTGCATAGAAAAAGTTGTGCCAACCTTATGAGTGCATGTTCGATTTCGGTCTGAGTAGCGGTGTGGAGACCTGTAGTGAATGAATGAGAACATGAAACAATAAAAATGATAGAGTTTCAGGCATACCGTGATAACGGCAAGAATAAGAGGGTGACTGGTGACTCTCCGCGAAGATCTCTTTCTTTCCATCTTTGTAGACCACCGTGTGTCCCATGAGTGGTCCGAGAGGAGTGACTTCGTCAACAATACCCATCTGTTGGAAAAGTTCCAACGTCCGAGGCTGCAAGGCATCAGCCCTACCGACAGGCAAAGGATGGGCCGACTTGTCCAGGATACGCGTGGTTATTCCTTGACGTGCCAGGAGTCCGGCAGTTATCAGTCCAACCGGACCAGCTAAAGGGAATATCAGTGAGCAAACATACGGGGACTATAGTGAAGAACGTGAACGTACCACCAACTACAAGTACATCAACCTGGGAGGGAGGTTTGAAGTCGGGTACGGCGGGATTTTCGCAGTTGGTTCCATTCAAGAGGTCGGGGTAGGTGGGGATGTCATTCACTCCGAGGTCGTTTGGAAGCGAACCATTCGCGCTACGAACAAAACATTGCTTAGTTTCGAACCGAACGAAGGTAGGAGGTGCACATACTGCGACGAGACGAGAGGCTGGGTGTAACCTTGAGGTTGATCAGGGAGAACGGCCATTCTGAGTAAGATGTGCGGGAAGATGATGATGGAAGTTGAATCGCGCAGGTTTTATAAAGGATCAAGTTGTACTCGTCCTTTGAGCGGTCGATATATCCACCAAGTCCGTAGCACAGATATGGCACTCCATTTAGGATAAGGGCCAGTGAAACTGTATTTGCACCAATGGAGATCCCGAAGGTTCTCGTTCCTTCCAGGAATATTCCGCGATGTTTCAGGAGAAGAAGAATGAACCATCTAATTATTGCCAAGATGTAGGAAAGGCCTAGTGTTGATATCGACAACAGAATGACACCTGTGAAAAGATAGAGTGCATGTGGATCGGCACTGCGAGATGGTTATCCTTTCGTAAGGACAATGACTGTTTGAGACATGGGAGTAACAGACATAAAAATTTCCATACGGCTATGTCTGTCCGACGAGCAAGGGGACCCGAGTGAAGTTGATAGTCGAGAGAACTGATAAAAATCGTTGAGTGATCAACGATCACCATCTATCAGAACGTCCAAAAACGGGCAAGTTGATCACCGGCTGACATAAGCCCCGATTGCCGACCCCGACCCATGCTGGATGTCGCTAGTGACCGTCGTTCGTCCCTACCCGTCGCTACCGCCCAAAGGCAGGGTCAACTCTGGTCAACTGCGTGGACGTCTGAAACGTCAAATCATTGTACGAAACCCAAGTATAGTCAGCATCGTACCTCAAGTCCGGCCGGCGGCATCTCCAGGGCAACTTTTTCTTTTGATCGGAGCTGATTTTCGTGCCAGCTCAGTTCAGCTCATCTCACTTTATGTCCCTGAGTTCATGGTTTGTCCAGTTCGTTTTCCTCTCACGCCGGCTCGCAACTCACTTCAAAGGATTATCGGTATTCTCCCGCGCATCCCCCCCTTGCAAGTTCTACATTTTGGCACTGCCGTGAAGGGTCGTTAAGTGGATCTAGTCCCATTTTCAATAGCAGGGATGACACGGCCATTTGTTGATTACCTTTCACTCGGATACACAAGGGGTTACGGGGCGCGTGCAAAGCCACCAAGTTTTGGATGGACAAGGTTATCGCTATCACAAGTCTGCCGAGAGATAAGCAAATTTATGTTATAGCAGCAAAACGCGAACTACACTACGTCTCTGCCATTTATTACCCCCCCTTCTCTCGTACCTTTCCTTTCACCCAATGGCTTCCCAAGATACCTTTAGCCGTACGTCCACCAGCGTTGAGGTACGCGTCTTTCTACTTCAAGCTACTGAAGTGGCCTTCTGACGTCGTGTCTCCTTAGCTGTCATGCCCAGACGATATAACAGGGCTTGAACGTATAGTTCTTGCAGCGCAAGGAGACCTCCAGCGAACCTTAAGGTAAATCATCTTCAGGTTTTTCTAATGGCTAGACGTTGAACTCATTCAACTACCACAGTTCATTTTTCGGGAGACCCATATCCATAGAGTGCATCTATGCGCACACCTCCCCTCGTGAACAGCCAGCTTCTCCCGAGCACCCTATCACTCAGAATCGTCAAGTCCACCTCATATGCTCGGGACGCACAGTTTGTGTCGCGACATCTTCCGTCACCATCACTTCCCCCGAATGCGAAGGTCTATTCCTTGACCAAAAATTCGCTATTGGGCAGTTATTCCGGCACCTTCGCTGTCCCCCAAAGTTCACGTTGATTGACGCGGAGACAAATGTCGTCGGTGCTCGGCGAGAGTTGCGCAGAAACTACAGGCTCGAGATTGAAGGGATCGTCTGCGACATCTTGGAAGAATTTCCGGATAGGGACATGTTCGTTCGCGGACAGGCGTGGCTGGACGAACCTGTCCCGGAAATCCCTGCTCAACCATCTCCTCTATCAGGTACCAGCTCTTCCTTGTTCCAATTCACTCCATTTTTCCCCGTCTCGAATCCCACTTTGGTGTCCATTCTCGAGAAACAGGCCGCGGACCCGATTGTTGGTCAACAAGTCTTCGCCCTTTATCCAGATCCGTTTGACCAAACGTCACCTTCGCCAAACCACTATGCCGAGATCACGTATCGTCAGTTTAATGATCTTGTAGACGCTGAAGCAGCACTGTGGTCTGAGCGCTTCGTGCCTGTAGTCAAGACGAGCAAGAGCCATCCAGTCATTGCTGTCCTAGGAGATAGTGGCTTTAATCTTGCTGTCACAGTCCTCGCACTTTCCAAGTTGCATGCCACTGTATTTCTCTTGGCTCCTGCCGTGAGTTTTCTCCCTCTTTCGGTAAACTCACTTTACTCACTCGAATGTTTACAGAATTCTCTCGCTGCTGTGAAACACCTCTTAGGCTCCTGCGATGTTTCCGTCCTTTTGTACGGTCAAAACCACACCAAGTCGGCCATGGAGGCAGCAGCCGACTGCGGTGTCGCGGCTCTTCCATTAATGGCTTCCCCTCCATTTGGTTCTTCAGGATCCTCCCAATATCGTCCCTTCCTACCTACCCCTCCAGATATCCCAATTATTGTCCATAGCTCCGGTTCGACAGCTTATCCTAAGCCAGGTAAACATTTTTATCGTCCTTCTTCATTACCTTTGGACTTAATACCCCTTACATTTCAGTCCGCTGGTCAAATACAAGCTTTTTGGCAAATGGTCAAATCATGGTCACCAGCGGTGAATGGTCTGCCTTTGCGCGTCCGAACAATCGTTTCTTGTGCTTGGGTCCACTGTGAGTGGTCTTAGAATCTCGTTTCCCTACCATGGCTTCGAATACTGACTACGACGTAGATTCCATACAATGGGATTGACGTTAGGTCTGGCAAGCACCATTTGTTCGGGATCCACCATCGTATTTCCTCTGGTCAAGCAATGGCCTCCTACCCCAGGTGATGTCATCCGTTCCCTTCGCGCCGGGAATATCACAACGTGCATCCTCGTTCCGATTCTTTTGGATCAACTAGTCAGCACTTTAGAGGACGATCCAAACGGCCAAGATACCTTCGATCTGTTGGCCAAACTTCGAGTTTTAATTGGTATGTTGGGCTTATTTTGCTTCTCTATTATGACGAATTGACATCCATCCACAGTCGGTGGCGCCCACTGCCCAGATAGTTTGGCGGACCGCCTCGTATCGCGTGGTGTAAACCTCAAGTACGTTTATGGCTCCAGCGAAACGGGTCATCTGATGGTTGGATCTCACGAACGTCTCACGGCTGATAACCGGACATCATGGAAACTTCTTCAACCATTTCCTCACACTTCGCCGTTGTTAAAACCCGTGGAATCTTCGGACGATCGCAAGCTGTACCAGGTTCATATGGCTGCGGACGATGTCCGTTTGGCTGTGGGAGCACTTAATCCTGGAGAAACGACCTGGAATACGGGCGATATAGTTCAAGAGGTCTCTCCCGGGAATTTCCAGATTCTTTACAGAGATGATGATATTTTGGTCCATGATAGCGGTAAGTGCTTGTTACCGGGATCTTACGAGAGACTGATGATAACCGCGTTCATAGGCGAAAAGACAAATCCCATCCCAATGGAACTTCGTTGCAGAGAGAATAAGCTCATCAGTCGTGTCGCGATTGTTGGTCACCGCCGCCCTGCTTGCGCCGCCATCATCCAACTCAATGAAAGCGAGGCACGACAGTATACGGAAGAAGAATGCCACGAAATCTGCCGGGGAGTAATCAAGTCAGCGAACCTCGAAGCGCCTTCGCATTCGAGGATAATGGAAGATATGTTCCTGGTTCTTCCCCTGGGCTATAAACAGATACCTGTTACTCCGAAGGGTACGTATATCAGCCTTGGTGATCCTAATTGTATCTTATCGTACGCGGCAGGTAACTGTATCCGGGCCAAAGTCCTGGAGGTACGTTTCTCCGTTAGTGATAGATGTATAAGAATCTTATTTGCATTACCATCTTCAGATATTCTCCGAAGAGATCGAAAAGCTTTATCACGATCTTGATGGCGATAGCACAACTTCTACATCAACTCTCGTTGCTTCCCACTCCGAGCTACGGGATCAGGTCTCCAAAATATTTGCAGAATTAACTGATCACAAAGATCAACCTCTCGATTTGGACAAGAGTCTATTCGATTTGGGCCTTGATTCCGTCACTGCGCTAGCTCTGCGTAACAAACTTGCGAAGACATTTGGCGTCAAGCTCCCACAACAATTCGTCTATCAAAACTTTTCACTTGCGCGATTGTCCCTTGCGTTATACGCTCTTGTCGCACCAACCCCAGAACGGCTCCCCTCTCCTACAGCTCACTTGGTCGATAAGAACCAAGTGTTGCACGACCTGCTTGAACGTCAGCTCCTTGCACTCGGCCTCTCTTCGAACTTCATCCTTGCGAGCAGATCTCCAGCTACATCCTACCCGACTGATGGACAGGTAGTCGCCGTAGTAGGAGCTGCTGGTTCACTTGGAATATGGCAAGTGAAAAAGCTGTTGGAGCGTGCGGACGTTACCAAGGTCGTGTGTATGGTCAGGGGATCAGACGTTGCCGCTGTCTACAAGAAGCTCAAGATCGGTTTCTCCAAAGCTGGGCTCCTGGAGCTAGCGGACGAGACCGATCTGTGGCTTGACAACCAAGTCGCGCATCCCGGTGTCCCTTCTGTCCAGCTAAACCAGCGCGTGGTGGCAGTCCCATTCGACCTATCAAATCCTAGATTTGATAGAAACGAGTATCTTGCTTTGGCGAGGGGACTAACGACAATCATCCACACCGCATGGAAGATGGATTTCAATCAGGTTGTTCAAGGCTTTGAAGATTGTTTGATTGGTTAGTTTCTATCTTTCGTTTTATAAGCGCTTAACTTATCTATATTTTAGGTACTACTCAGCTCCTTCTTCTCGCAGGATTCATGCGTCCGAAGGAGTTCTACTTTATTTCCAGCATAGGCGCTGTGTTGGAATCGAAGCAGAAGCCGGTGCCGGAGGTTATCTTACCGTGGGGAAAAGACTCCCATATTCCCGCCTCCCCGCATGGATACAGCGAGTCGAAATTTGTGTGCGAGTACCTCGTCGAGAATGCCGCTTCTTTGTTGGAAATTCCTTGCTCCGTCGCGCGGGTCGGACAAATCACGGGCGATACAGTGTCTGGTGTATGGAAGACTCAGGAAATGAACCCATCCATCATTGCGGGTAGCGCACGCATCGGAAAATTCCCTATCGTTCCAGATGTCGTTGATTGGGTCCCGGTCGATGTTGTCGCATCGACTACCGTCGAACTTGCTCTACAACCCCAGAAATCCGGTGCAGTCCGCGTCCATCACGTCGTCCATCCCTTCCCGTCGAGCTATAACGATATGGCCCATCATCTTCAGGCATGCGGAATTTCGGTGGTCCCTGTGTCTCCTCAAGAATGGTGGACTGCCATCTGTGCCGACGAGGATAATCCTTGCCTGAAGATGGAGGCGTATATCCAGGATATCTTCGTCAATGCCCACGACCGCAATGACTCGGATATAAGGGGCATTCCAACGTTAGACCTTCCTCAGACATTGGCCGCCTCAAAATCACTTCGACAGTGCCCGACCCTGGATAGCTCGCTCTGGCAAAGATATATATCATATTGGCGGGAGACCGAGTTTTTGGCTTAATAGTTTGATGGTAGAGAGTTATATATTTCTGTGGGACTTCATTGTACAACTTGAACATCAGCGTGATGTCAACTACTACGTCTTTTTTTCATCGATTTTATGTAGGTTCAGTCACAATCTTTAGAAGGCCAGAAGGCACTGTACAGGACAACGGGAATGAGATGCACGTTCGATATCGAAATTAAACTTCAATGATGGTCGATATAAATAGTTTGCTTCTTTTGTGCATTTAAAAAGAGAAGATCTGTGATTTTATTATATGTTGCAGTGCCGAGCTTAGAATACCATCCCGGCCTTTGTAAGACTCCGAGTCTCGTTGGCGCAGCGGAACTCGCGGAAACGAGCAAAGTTCGCCGCAAATGATGCCATACATCCGTTGCGTCTGTGCTATTTATGTGTGAGAACAACACTTATCTCATGCACCTTAGCTGTAATATATATGTACGTGATACCCGAAGAGACCTTAGACGCTCAAGCGCTCAAGTGTTTTAAATAATAACCAGTGTATTTGCCCATACTGAAGATGCGTTATGCATACGACAAATTTAGAGTATTACTGCAAGTGATATATACCATACCGAGTCCTGAACGTTGAATAAGATAGATTAAATTCCATTGCCTCGTTAGATCTCCCAAGCCGTCCTAATTATGTCGCTTGCCCTTTCTGCGATGATGTAGATAGCAGCTTCGGGATGCGCGGAAGGAACGTAAGGCTAAAATCAAACGATTCAGATCAAAGGAGGACGCGAACAGAGAGGTACTCACGAAGATAGACGCATCAACTATCCTAACACCAGTTACATTCTTTACCAGCAAGTCCGGTGAAACAACACCGGAAGTATCATTAGAGGCACTTATAGTTGCGGTGGAAACCGGATGCCAAACCTGCACATCGTCGTCAATGTCCCATCGTAATTATAGACAAAGTTGGACTGACCGTAGTGGTAAAGTTGCGGATGTATGCGTCGATGTCCTCGTCTGTACTGGCCCCTGCAGTTCCATATGGTCCAGAAATGTATCCGTCAAAAGCAGGAGCAGAGATGAATCGGCGCGCGCTCTTGTACGCCTCACGAAGCATAAGCAGATCGATAGGCTCCTTGAGCATTGCCGGATCAATGAGTGGAGCGTCCCATGGACTGCTGGTGTTCAGCTTCAGATAACCACCTAGATTTAGAACGAAGATAAGACACGATGATTGCAATCAGTTTAGATAGAAGCGTACGAGATGCAGGAGTGATCAGGTTGCTGATGACGGTCATGAAATTTCCGGTATCAGGAAGCGACTGAATTGGTCCCACAAATCCATTCTATACGAGCAAATCAGAAATACTCAGTAGCGAAAGAAAGATATATACATACAGTGAAAACAAGCTCATAGTGTCCAACCGTCGGGCCCGGAGAAGGATCTGTGGCATTTTCCCAAATGCTGGAATTATCCGGTATGCGCAGCCAGCCGATATGATTGCAGATGGTGTTCACAAGGGGACCTGCATGAGAGTCAATGATACGGCATACAAAAAGATGTATCAGATTATTTACCTTGACCAGTCTCTTGGTACTGTTGCAATTGCTGTGCAGCGATAGACGCATTTCGGGAGGCACTCTCCCAAGTATTGTCAGAGTTCACATAGAACTGATTAGGGAGAAGGGCATGATCCTGGAGGTTGCGACCAACGTCCGGAACTTGAGCAATGGTTTCTATTCCAACCGCTTCGAGTTCGGCCTGATCTCCAACTCCCGAAAGCAGCAGAATCTGAGGTGTACCAATAGAACCTGCGCTAAGGACGATCTCATTCTTAGCCGTCAGATTGAATACAGGCTCTATTAGACCGTCAGTGTGAATATAAGACTACGCTTTTTTGATACATACCATCGGGACCTTGCGAGAATTCCACTCCTTTGAGCTCTGGAACTCCTCCTTGAGTACCGGTTTGAATCAATTTCGTTACCTATACCAGAGTTAGAAGAATATTACAACACAAGCCATGACAACTAACCTGATACTCAATAAGGACGTCCAAATTGGCTCTGTTAAGAATCGGCGTCAGGTATGATGTCGCCGAACTACTTCTCTCAGGTATTTCCCCGCCTAGAGAGCCAAACACCCAACCTGTTCCATCTGTAAGATAAGAAAACGGGTGCCGACTGCGGAAGCCTCACCGATTCCGGTTTCATTCCCCTTGTTCATGTCCTGGTTAAACGGATAACCGGCAATCTGCGTTGTGGCGTTCAGGATGAGGTCATCTATGGGAGTAGGGTATCCGGGAAGACTTGTTAGAAGTGGACCATCAAAGCCGTGCGCCTCAGGGATGAATTGCCCAGTGGTATTATGTCCATCTGCCGGTGGTGTCAATCGCTCGAGCTGTCATATAAGATTTTAGGTTCAATTAATAGTGATGGATAGGTGAAATATCGTACCTTTCGCATGTAAGGTTCCAGAGCGTCCCAAGACCATCCTTGGTCTCCCGATACATTTGCTATCCGGTCGAAGTCATCAATTCCACCTCTATTGAACACCAGGTAGTCTAACATTGGTTAGTATATGATATATTTGGACAACAATTGATTACTTACTAACGGTGCTACTACCGCCAAGAACTTTCCCTCGTGGGTAAGGGAAGGTTCGATTATTGAGTGCCTCTTGGGGCATGACAGTATAATTCCAGTCCCAAGGGCCTTTGTTGGGTGTCAAAGTTGGACTATAATAGGGCACTTCTGCCGCTAGTCCGGCATCCCTGTAAATTGCGTGAGATAGCCAACAAAGATGTATTCGACAGACGACTAACGAGATGCCTGCTTCAATGAGAAGCACCCGGCTGTTGGGGGACTCTGTGAGCCTATTGGCTACAACGCATCCGGCTGCGCGCGAGCGTTAGAACCCGGTTGTGGTGATTTAATAACGGATGCTGACCTGTACCCGCACCGACGATAATGAAATCGTATTCAGCTGACAGGGTTTCGTTTGCGTTCCGTAAGAGTCGTCCGGTGACGTTATTAAGAAGCACTGATAGGGTCAGGAGGGAGGAAAAGAAGCACTTCTGCATGGCTAACAAGGAAGCTTGGAAGTGGCGACGTCTATAATCGTGTTTTCCATCCCGTACTTATGTTCTCTTCGTCCCGTCAGGTTTGATTGCAAGCGCTGATACGAGCATGGGGAAATCGACATCTGGACCAGCGCCATACAAATTTCAGAGGCTAGGCTGCTACAATGCCCTGTTGCAGAGTTGACACTGCACTGACTGGACCTGGAAGTCGGTGAGAAAATCACATTCTAGCCTGATACAGTGATCGAATACGATGGAATCGTTGGCTGTTCAGTATGGGCGGAGCATGATCAGCAAGATGGATGACTTGAAGCCGACGGTAACTAGCAACTCCACAAGGAAATCAATGCCTGGAATGTGACGAAACAAAATGATCCTTACCATGACGAGAGCAATACGAATATAGCTCCTTAATTTTGTCGGAGTGCACGTGCTGATACATGTCAGGTTGCAGGTCGTTTCTCGGAGGACATCCAATTAAGATTGTTGAACATGAGGATGCGGCGGATTCAACAAAATGATGTGATTGACGGTAGCGTCGGGAGCGGTGCAACGTAAGTGAAACGGAATTCCACGCCAAGCAGAAACGCAGAACAACATATTGAACGCGCCCATGACCATGTGTATCTTCATGATAACACACATGTTTTCATGAACAGCCCTAACGGCGAACAGCTTTAGCTGCAGCAGGATTGAAGTCCCGGCGGCCTTGGAGTCGGAAATGATACGGCAAAATTGTTTGATGGCCGCTGTACAGCCACATTACATATATTACCCCATTTGCCGATCTATCTGACCGCGTCTAGGGGCTCCGTTTGGTGGCATTACGGTATCCTGGTTTTGTTTAGTATTGATTAAGTTGAACCAGCTTTCGTAACTTTCGTATCCAGCTCATTTAGCGCCCAACCTATCACACGGTTAATTGCAGATTGACTTAAAATTCAAAAAATCAGTACTCCCCTGGCGTGGCGGCTAACCGTCGGGCACGGAAATGCGTGGGAGACCGACTCTTCGCTGATGTTCCTGAAGTACATTCTGCTGCATTCTTGGAAGTCAGAGATTGCCGATCTATTCCATCAGCTGACTTGTATCGTCTGTACTGGTAGGAATCGTGCTCAGAAAGCCTAGAAACATACGAGGATAACCTCTTGTTCATCTATCGAACACTCTTGATCTTTTCAGGTGACAGTAACTGTAAAGCCGGATATTTAGTAATAATCTTTACGATTCCCGATGCACCGACGATGGCTTTGTTTCTGAACGCAGCGAGCTCGGCTCTACATGCACTTACTACATGTCGAATTCCAGACGATTCACCGGGTTTGACCTCAGCATACCGGAGAAAAAGGTGAAACACGAGGTTCCGTTACTCAAACTATAGATAGAAAGTGCAGCAGCGCGCGCCGCTCTTTCCCACCCTTGGCGGAAGATAACACTTAGCCAATCCGAGCGCAAAACAATAGAGAGCAAGCCAAAGAAATTTGCTATTTATTATTGGATGGTTTCAGCAAGGTCCTCCGACGAGTTAGATAAGTGGCTTCTGTCGAACAATCCCGACGCATACGGCGAGTGTCCATGTGCAAGCCACTGCAAGTATGAGATGAAGCTGATGCGCTGAAGCGGAAATCTCCCGTGATGCATCAAGTATCAGGCTCTGCCTGAAGCGCCACTGCACATTGTCATTGAAAGGTTAAGGTTACCGCAGTCCAAACTCAAGAGTCGCCTCACTTCGTTTATTTTTCCATCAAAACAATGAGTTACCATTATCCTCATAAAGAAGTTTGACTTGATGCTCACCCGAAGACAACTGGTTCGTCATGAATGAGTTTCTCCAAGTGAAATGACAAAAAGCGACGGAGGTCAATTGGAAATCAATACTTAGAATTCAAACTGATGGTGTCTGCAAGCTATATCAGGGCGGCTATCTCGAAGCTCAAAGCTGATTGGTCAATCATTATACAAACGACCTATAGTGAGAATATGGTCACGACTGGGGTTGCAGGTCGACACAAGAAAGCCAAGGCTTTCAGACGACAGCCTGTCGAACCTGCTAAGGAGCAGAGTAGTAACCGTCCCACTGGACCAATTCGACCGAAGTTCGACAGTTCGACAGCCTTAGCCAAGCGTGCTGATTAGCTGCTTGGTAAGCACCGACAAGATCGAAGCTGACATGTGATGTTCTCCTTCAGGAAGGTATGACGCATGGCTTGATGCCAAAAGCTGATTCGACTCGGAATTTTTTTTCGACTGAATTACTCGTCTGTACCTCCCCAACCTTACCTATCGAACCCGCTTAATTGTTAAAGGCCAGAACTGCGGGTCCGAAGCGTGCCTCACCTTATAACCACTCCGGCTCCCTTCAATTTCGCCAGGACGCTCAATGTGACGCTGAGGAGAATCAGATGGTTACGAATTAGACAACGGGACAATATGTCTTTCCTTTTTGGTCAAAGTTGGCGCTTCTGTACCGACAATGACCCTCCGCGTTCTTGCCACCCCCGGGGCCCGACGGTTGTCATCTGGTTGACAAGTGTCAACATACTATGGTACACTGTTCGGCGTTAAAATATTGTGACAAGTTCGACCCCCGTTGAGGATAGCCTGCCGCTCAATTTCTCCAAGATGGAAGCGCCCGTCACTTACGGGTTTAGCTATATCGTTCCGCTAGCGAACGCACAGTGACGGTTGAGCGACTGATGATGGTCTAAAATGGTCGATACAAACCACAGTCTTATCTTTGCACCCCTGCATCTGAAAATTTCGAGGGTGCAACCCAAAGCTTCGGTTTCCTTATACGTATTTCTGTGCAGGAATCATATTCAATTGTACCAGATTACTTTCGGGGCAGCGGTGAAAAATACAAGTGATAGTGATCACGGGCATTCAATTGCACCAGCAGAGAAACAGTGTCGTCTGTTCGGGAATATGAAGGTCTTCTTTATCAGGGACATCATCCAATAATAGTTCAGCCACTGACAGCACTTACTCAATCAGAAACCTTGTCGTTGCCACATGGGATGGCGGTTTACCCGAATCCCTCTCAGCCTTGCATCATGAAATCCTGTGTGTGCCCTCTAGATCCTTTACTCCAAGGTTAATCATGATCACACTCTTCTTTTCCAATGAAGTTCGGGGACAGGGCGACGTCACGAATGACATAGGCCTTGTCCAGAGTTTAATACTAGACTGTACAAAGTCTTAAGTACTTGGCAATGCCGCCCTGGGGAAGTGTTCTCTCAGTTCAGCGGAGGTTTCCAAAAACGAAACCCACGCACCAGTTTGGATCTTGACCCTAGGATTTCGACTATCCTTTAATGTCCTTGAATTAGAACCTCAGGAAATAAATCAGAAAATTCGCTCAAGTGGGATAGAATGCCCGAAATACTGGCAGCTTTGACAGTGGTCATGTACACAATTGTATTCATGAAAGCCCTTTACATCACATTTCTAAGGGAAGACGACGACATTCCTGAACCTCGCCGTATTCTTCATCACGCCCTCGTACGCCTCACTAAACTCCTCCAACTTGTGCTCCGTCACGATAGGCTTGACGTTCGTGATCGTCGAAAAGGTAACGCACTTCTCCATATCCGGTGCAGCCCCGCACGACCAACCTCGAATCGTGGCACGATTCATATTGAGCACCAAGTTCCACACCTTGATTTCGGTATCCGTTGCGGCAGAGACGAGGGTAACTGTGCCGTTAACAGCAATGGCAGGGATGATGGCGTTGATTTGTTCGGCGTATGGAGCCGTACAGATGATCACTTTGGCGCCGCCGAGAGCTTGGATTTTCTCAACAACATTCGTGCTGCTGGAGTCGATGTACTCGTGAGCACCAATAGATAGAGCAAGGTCACGCTTGGAGGATCCCGATGAGACAGCGTAGACCTAGTAGTGCGTGTTAGTAGTGTAAAATCACGCTAACGGAATCTAAGCACCTTTAGTCCCATTTTAGCCGCATACTTTGATTTGATTTAATGAGATTTGTATGGAGAGACATAAGAATCACACCTACTTGTACAGCAAGATGTCCCAGTCCACCAATTCCTTGAACAATGCAAATGTCGCCGTGGCACCATTTAGTGGTTCGGATAGCGTCGAATACTGTCGCTCCGGCGCAGAAGAGAGGCGCCAGTTCAGCGTATGAGAAATTCTGAAGGGTTTCCTCGAGAAGGGTGATTACGGCTGACCATTCTCATCAATCAAAGAAAAAATGGAACGAAAGTAGAGACGAACATGTTTCCGGGGCATACACGTACTCGGCGTGTCCACCATCATGGCTGAATCCGGTGTAGGCAGCATGCTTACACGTCCAGAACTCGCCCTGGCGGCAGTTGTCGCAGCGATTACAGAACCCGCCGTTCCAGCCAACGCCTACCAAGCCATTGAGCTTGAATCGCCCGGATTCACCATCCTTGGCCTTGATATCTGACCCGATTCCTGCGATCCGTCCGACAACTTCATGTCCTGGGACCCTGGGGTATTGAAGGCCAGGCCATGAGCCGTCTTTGACAAAATGATCAGAGTTACAGATGCCAGAGGCGTGTACACGAATCAGAATTTCGTTGGGACCGGGTTCGCGGATAGAACGAGTTACGACTTCCCAAGGAGAGCCAGGTGTAGGACATTGAACTAGAAACTTGTTAGCGATATGAAGGATGGCATACAGAACGACATACCTGCTTTGTAGGTCTGGGGGACGTTAGCCATTGTACGAGTATCGATTCAAGTCGTGAAAATCGATAGCAAAATAGTTCTCTGGATAACCCAAAGTAGGTGCTGCCTACATAATCCAAGATCAAAAGAGATTTATATCAGCTCGGCATCGGTCTAAAAGATCCACATCCAGTCAATACAAGGTGGAAGCTGTTACTTTCTGAAATTAGACGGCCATCATTTCGCAAGATGACAAAGCCCTCTACCCAGGGTATCCGATCAATAATGGACCACATGACCTTGAAACATCTCCAAACGGAATCTGTGTCTCACGCTGTGATGCTGAACATACCCACCTACCACCGAAAAACCATTGTTCGCCGAACATGCCGGAGGTAGCGAATGGGTATGTTGCAACGCCTCACCATGCCTTGGCACTCACCCCGGGATTCGTGCGTGATTAAACGTTAATCGGTGCTTCTCATTCTTCCTTCTCCTACGACAATGTCGAGCACCACAATTATCTCTCCAACAGACTCCCCGATACCGCAAATACCGCCGTCCATTGCAAACCGTGTTTTTGTTACTGAGAAAAGCACATTAGAGGCACCTCCCCCACAAGTCGCTCGTTGGCGAGCATGGTCACTTTTGCTCGTTTTTTCCATGGCCCAGATGCTTGATATCTTCAATGTCACGGCGCCTACGATTGCTTTGCCAGAACTTGCCTCAGATTTGGGCATTTCTTACTCTGAGCGCCAGTGGGCTATCAACGCGTACTCATTGACTTTTGGCGCATTTCTCTTGACCGTTCGTACTTAGAGTTTTCTTACCATTATTAAAAATCTTAACTTTAAAATCAGGGAGGGCGCTTTTCAGCTATGTGGGGATCTAAGAGCATGTTTGTTCTTGGGTTCACTATAGTCGGCGTCTGCGGTATCATTGACGGTTTTTCTACCAATGGACCAATGTTATTTGTTTTTCGGGCCTTCCAAGGGATCGGTCAGTGCCCTCAATGTCTTCTCATCTTCCTATCTAATGCTGTTCATCTAGGAGCTGCGCTGACAATCCCTTCGGCTCTTGCGATGATAACAACCTTGTTTCCGAGTCGTGGTGAGCAGGACCGTGCTCTGGGAGTGTAAGCTCTATTTTTTCTACTCTAGAATACCTTTAGATAACAATATCCTCTTCTTTAGCTTTGCCGGGTTTGGTGCGATGGGAAGTATAGTCGGTCTTGTTCTGGGAGGTGTCATCTCCCAGCTTCTCGACTGGCGCTGGGTATTCTGGATCTCGGCTTGCATTATCCTGCCTCTTTCGTTCATAGCATTCCTGCTCGCTCCTCCCTCGCCTCACTCTGACGATGCTCCCAAACTCAAGAACATGGATTGGCTCGGCCTGGCTTCTATTACCTGTATGTCTTTCTGTCGCCACTTCCAGGTAATCTATCTCACGTCCACCTTCAAGTGGCCCTGATTCTGTTCATCTATGCTGTGACTGAAGGCAACAACCGTGGATGGACCTCAGCAGAGGTTCTCGCACCTCTTATCATAGCTATTGTTTTACTCCCAACGTTTGGCTTCATAGAAACTAAGGTAGTGGAACCGCTCATCCCACCAGTGATCTGGACTCTCCCTGGATTCGTCCCATTGTTTGTAATCACTTTCAGGTACAAATTCCATGACTATGACTGGATGATCAACTGAATAGTCTCTCTCAGTGAATACCTCACGATGAATGTGATAATATTCCAAGAATCGCTTCTATTCCAGCAAGTTTGGCATACGTCGGCGCTAAGCGCTGCCCTTCGAACGTGTGTGCTTCTAGTTCTTTCCTTTTTTAGTACTCTATATCTTCCTCCATAGCATTCCTTTCGGTATCACGGGCTTCTTTACTACAGTTAGTATGGGTTTCGTTACGCCATTCGTCGCACCACGGTGGATTCTTGCCGTAGGACAAGTCTTTATGATTGGCGGAGCTCTTCTTGTCGCGTTTGCGCCTACCCCTGACAAGTACTGGTCAATGGTAGTCCCCTCACTTATCCTTACGGCGCTAGGTGTCGCTAGCGGTTTCGTTGCAGCCAAGTACGTACATGCATCCCTAGCACTCCCCGTCACAATTTTACTAACACGACCTATTTTACCAGCATCGGTATGATACGTACCCCACTTGCTAAGCCCTCTGTGAGGATCCACGAAAGTACAGCGCTCATAGGCGCTATCTTTAACGCCGACTTGCAAATTGGATCTACGATTGGCCTAGCTATTACCACGGCGATTACTACTCAAGTCAACGGGAGCAACGTGGAGGACTTTGCTGGTTACAAGGCCAGTTATTGGTTCCTAGTCGCACTATGTGCCCTCGAGGCGCTTTTGGCGGCTGTCGCACTCCGCAGCTGGAGTGGGACTGGGATGGCTGAAGAGGTGGAGTCAGGAGAGCAGAAGTCATCTTACTTGTCCGAAGAGGCGGCAAATGGAGTTGTTGAGCGGTTGTAGATGCGTATGACTGACCGGATGAACTTCAATGATACATTCATTTGTAGCCACTATAGGAGATAGACTTTCACACAATGTGTATTTACCCCGTTTACTGGAGCACTCACTGGTGATGAACATGATATGTCAACTTTGAGTGATGAGAAGAAAGCACTTCGTATCCGAGTCGGATTTTCAGCATACCACCTTTGGGACTTGATAGTTACGGAATGACAGTTCATAAACGTGCACGTTCACAAAGAGTGTATCAGAATACAAATATTCCAAACGGGTATGTATACGTCCCGAGTCGACCAAGACTTTATTTTAAGTTGTGATTGATGGCTTTTGTTGATGCACTGATTATTTCAAGTCGTCCGATCATATGGGCTGCGCGCTAGTTCGGCTCACTTCGGAAGCAATTCACCTGAGCCGGCTCGATGGCTGGTTCGAGCATTGAACACGTCTGCCCTTCACGTTCGCCAAGATACGTAGGGACGATATCGATGTCTCTCGTTTTCCTTATCAACAGTTGATGTGGGTATGAACCCACTTGAAGTAAAATGGAACTATGGGCGAGACGCATAGCGACCCTTGAAGTACCCTCGGATTGAATGGAGGGAGTCCCACGGTGAAAAACGCGTCATGTCCTTGCTCTCCGCATCCAGTGGGGATAGTGATACACGCGTTACTGTCGTGCCTTGTACCTCGTGCTCCTTTGGAGCCGCTGATGAAGATTTTACTACCAAGTCTTTCTCATGCGGTAGTAGATCAATATCTGGTTTATCACACTAGTGTCTTGGGTATGCCAGTTGGCCGCCATTGGCGGCGATCTCTTCGGCAACATGGAACATGTATGAGCCCACAAGCCATAGCTATGGCTACTAGTTAACATGCCAAATTCACTTGTTGCCGTGTCGGTCGTAAGTTGGCAGGAGCGTCAAAGTAATCTTAGAAGCACGCGTTTTCTCCTCGCCCGTGTCTGATCCTCCTTTTAGAGATCTTTATCTCAGTTTCAGGTGTCAATTCCTGTGAGTCAATGGATATCTCGTTGTCCGAAAAGGTAAGTTGTTGAAAACTATTGAATATAAAGAAATGAAGGAGTCTTTGGTACCCACCAAGTTCAAAGTCCTTCACTTGCATCGATCCCTGATTTCACCCTCAATTACTACTCACAACTTCATCAAACATGAACGGTCGTACATACAGCGCTCCTTCCCCGGTCACGCCACCGACACCGATGCCAGATTTTGAGGACACAGAGAACGTCGACCTGTACATACAAGACAGGCACGTTATTGGAGTAAGTTCACCATCTAACGCCGTTCATTCAGCCACTCACCGCGAAAATAAAGTACGATCCTCTAGTCCAACCAGCATTGTTGAGACATGAGATAGTGGCCTCGGCCTCATCTCGAAAGACGATAGCTTCGGCACGACATGCTGCAGCGCAGTGAGTATTATTCTTTGGCCAATACGAACGAGCGCTGACTTTATTTTAGAATCATCGGCGGGCACTCAGATCGTCTTCTGGTAGTCGTGGGTCCCTGCTCGATTCATTGCCCAGAACAGGCCATCGAGTACGCGCGCCTCCTCAAGGAAAACATTCCCAATTGGTCGAACCTTCTCATCGTCATGAGAGCATATTTGTACGTCCTTCCCGTTCCTACGAGTTCATATACGAAGTATACTGACTAATATTTACAGTGAGGTGAGGACAAAGCTCTTCGGGGCAAACTTGAGTTTAAATTTTCCATTTAACAGAAACCTCGTACCACTGTGGGATGGAAAGGGCTCATCAACGACCCCAACTTGGACGGTTCTTTCAGGATCAACAAAGGCCTACGCATCGCGCGCCAGCTCTTGTGTGATATTACAGATATGGGCGTACCGGTTGCGACTGAGCTACTGGACACCATCTCGCCGCAGTACATTGGAGACAGTAAGTTACTCTGTACGTCACAAATATAGGTCGCTTACATGTGCTCGACAGTGTTGACGTGGGGCGCCATCGGAGGTCGGGGAATATCTTTGACTGTCGCCGTTCCTTTCGTTGATATATTGCCTTTAGCTCGGACAACAGAGAGCCAGCTTCATCGCGAATTAGCAAGCGGCGTTTCCTTCCCAATTGGATTCAAGAACGGTACTGATGGAGGGTAAGTCCATGAGCAGTTTTGGTTAACGGCAGACTGATTTCCTGAATTATTGAAGTGTTACTGTCGCTGTGGACGCCATGAAGTCGGCATCTAATCCTCATGGTGAGAAACACTATGAGTGAAACGCGAAAAAGGAACTCACCAAGCATTTAGCTTTCATGGGTGTAACTGAACAAGGACTTGCGTCTATCGTTAAAACCGTAAGAACATGTCTTCCAACCATAGGAATGTCCAGCTTATCAATTTCAGTGCGGAAACCGGGATGTACATGTTATTTTGAGAGGCGGCAGTAAAGGTACGCACTAAGAAAACTTCATTGAGTCATGTGTTAACTCCGCAAAAGGTCCAAATTACTCCAGCGAGCACATACAGGCTGCCGTGAAGCAAATTGGCGCTAGCCGAAAGTGGCCTAGCATCATGATCGACTGCTCTCGTAAGTTCATCTAACGTTATAATCTTGTCGTCTCGCTAGACTCTTCCGTGACAGACGGAAACTCGCAGAAAAATCATAACAATCAACCGCTGGTCGTCAAAGACATCTGCGAGCAGCTGCGCTCTGGAAGCCGACACATTACTGGAGTTATGATTGAGTCGCATATCAACGAAGGTCGACAGGACATACCGGAGGGAGGTCCTGGAGAGCTCAAGTACGGCGTCAGCATTACTGATGCTTGCATCAACTGGGAATCAACGGTGGTGATGCTGAATCAATTGAACGAGGTCGGTTCCTAGAGATATCATCAAACTGTGTATCTACTGACACCATGTTCCAGGCCGTTCAGCAGAGGCGGAATGCCATCATTGAAGCTGGACTGGTCAAGTCTTTCCAGTGATAGTTTTATTATATTTCAGAGAATTGGAGAGGCCGTTGAACATTTCTCCGTTTGCTGTCGATTCAGCATGTATGATCACCGTATAGACAAAATTGTTTCGCACCTTCCACTACATTACGTAGGATTTAACATAGACTGGAAGTATATCCCCATACAAGGAACTTGCCCAAACTGCTCTGATGAACATCAGTGAAAAGCTTAAGATTGAGATGAAGACACTTCTGGTAAAGCTAGCTCTGCTGTCGAACCTCGACGCTGTGCAGAACATGTCAGAACCTATTAGAGCGTGTTCAATTGCACAGGGTCCAAGTCGTAAGCTCCTATGCTGGAATTTGAAAGGTTACCGTCGCGATTTACTTCGTTCTGGGACAGTCCTTCTATGTGGCAAGCTGTATGTCGACAGTTTGCTTCATATAGAGCATGATAACGAGACTAGTTGCGATTGCCAAACTGGCATGGAGCATGTCCGATGAAAAACCCCGTGGGAAAATCCTGCTCAATTGATGACGGTGTGCAGTATTTTTGTATTCGTCCTCGTCTTTCATATCCTGACCATCACCAGCACCCCCTGGATTGCTGTTCCTTGCATTTCCTTTGTGTTGGGTATCACGTCGCGTGGCTACCTTGTTAACCGTTCTATTGTCGATGAAGGACAAATATCTTCTCCGATCCTATACGCAACCTGAGCTAGGCTGCTCGCTACTCGACAGGAAAAGGAAAGTTTGTGCGACGGAGGAATACGAGGAGATGATACCGAACAGAGTGGTGGACGGCAAGCGTGATCGGGACTGATCAGCTGTCTTCGGAACTGAAGGGCGTTTACGAGGCGAGCGACCGAATATGCATGGTGAGTAGATACAACGGTAGCGCAATCTGTTTCTCTGTTCTGTGCTTTGGGAATTATAGGCTGAAATGATATGCAATGAAACTAGCAGACATAATATCCGTTGGTGAACATGTTGGCAGTGTAGTGGAAGGTATATGGTTGTTACTCTAGCCACGGATTGTAAGCTGGCGCTCGTGGATGAGTGTTGTCGGGTTTCTGCAACGAAAAACTTCAATATAATTTAACTTTAAAGCAGAGAGGTTCTACAATGCATTGACAACGATTAGCCATGAGCCGCTTCTTGAAAGCCATGCACGAATAGGAAGTGGATCCAAGTAGTCTGTATTGACGATAACATCCCGGATCGGGAATAGCTCGTGTTAAAAACTTGAATTGTCCAAAATGTAACATGGTGAAAGATAAACGAAAAGAGGATATAGATAGCAAGTCCAGAAGTACTAAGATAGATGATAGATCATGCGACAGAAACAAAGAAGAAAAGTCCAAGTAATTCAACCAATAGCTATTGTCCGTTTATTCATCATGCATCAGTCTCGAGCGTTGTAACAAGTCTGTTTTATTTGGCTGTTGAACAGGCGATTCCCTCCCCTGATCGTCAACTTCTTCACTCCGGGCAAGTCGTACGGTGGGATGACATCGATCCTCGAAATCTTCTCCAGACGATCTTGTAGGTACCACTCGCTATGCGTGTACATCAACTCCAGCTCGGTGACTTGTTCCGGAAGCTGGAGCCGTGCGAGCGAAGCGTCGTTATACCACCAGTTGTGGTAGTTCATCGATATCCGGCTGGCTTTGGGGAATAATTGCTGAAGAACTGGCATGAGGTCGTGCATTTCCTCGGATACTGGGTGCGTTACAGGATTAGTGCCATGGGGATCGACTTCGAGGAGGAAAGTGATGGACCTACAGAATGATGACGGCGAAAAGGACGAGTCGGTCAACTGGAAGGCTACGGTGTCTCGTTGTAGCATTCGGCCGATGACGTGGTTAAGATGGGAGGGTGAAAAAACGTGTACGTCGGTGCAGAACACGCGAGTGAATTCCCATGCGAACGATTTGCTGACGAGAACAGATGAGGTCGCCATTCGGAGTCGTTCGAAGGGTGTGAGAGGAAGTGCCCATGCTTCCTCGATGATTTGGGCAAGTACTTCTGTGGGAAGTACGTTCATTGTGCAGTAGTAGTTTGGTAGAGATGTTCGTTGATTTGTGTGGTTGAAGGCGACGTTGTCCCCTGCAATTTATACCTGATGATGCTCCACATTTTGGTTCACTTTGACCTTCTTCTCGAGGCGGTGAAGAGAGAAAATTTTGTCTCAGCGATCGACCACTGTACAGGCCCCCTACCAGATAATTTGAAGCCTCTGTAAAGACCAAGAGAACTAGACAGCGCCAATGAGGCTCACTTTGAGGTTTTATCCACAAACGAATCTATTAGTCTCGACGTTCCGTAATATCAATGGATAAAATCATTTTACCAACAGTACTATACCATGCCATGCTCGGCCCCTTTTTAATGAGCTCCACTGCAGACTCGGAGTGGCAAAATACCGGTGTCTTAGAGAAACGCAAAGAGAAGAATGGATGAAGAGACATAAATCCAGAAGCCTGACTCGGACTAGTGGCTCCCGGAACACTGGAAAGTGGGATGGAGGTGAAGGTCGAACTTGTGGCTGTGTATTTCTCGGCCGAGCAACGTCGGCCCGAAGATCCGACTTGCATATTTTCTCTGTAAATGCTCAGTATGGCGCTACAACAATTGTCTGCAGCATTCCACTAAATGGCATCAGATACCTTGGTCTAGCAGAGTTCGTTCAGTCCGTTGGTGCACCGTGCATCTGTCATCACGTTCACTAAAAATCTCGAAAATCCTACAAGCGACTCGGTCACCGGAAAACCATGAGGTGCAACACAACAAAACCTAGTTAAATGTTGACAGCGAAGACCATACTCGTTCGCATAGTCCAGTTCTAGGATATAAGAATCCCCATTGTCCATGGCAAAAGCTCACATGTCAGCGAGGCTCTTTGATGTCAAGAAAGACTATCAAAGTCTGGATGCACCTTTGAGAAGGCAGTTGCTTGTCAACGTGATACAGTCCGTGATATCGATTGCCGACGAAGTAAGACTGCAACTTCTTCATCATCTTTTGAGACCTGAACATAACTTTTGGCAGTCTTTTCCTTGGGTAAATAATAAACATCAGCCATCCCTGGGGACCTTCGATTCTAAAACGCGTTCTCCGTTCATTGTCCAGCCGAAACCGAGTTTAGGTAGTTGAAGGCGCCAAAGTGCCATTGCTATAATCTTATACGTGGCGTGAAGGGACACAGGATCAGAGAACGTGGGTAGCACCCTTGATGCCGTATAAGAGTTGTGCACAACAATCACTTCCTACGAGGTCGGGGAGGGGGAACAATCATAATCCGCTTCTTGGAATCTACCATCGCCTTCGCACGGTCCAGCGCAGACATCCCATCCTGTCGATAGCAGATCAGCCTCACAGCATGAAATGCACGAGAAATGATCCTTACAGAGGGTGGTGGTGAGGGCGGTGGCTGCGACTTCTCCTCCTTTATCTTTGCTTGCCGCTTCGGATGGGGGATCTTTACGAGCGGATGTTATTGATGGACAGATCGACGTTTAAGTCGAAGTCACTCACGTAACGCTGTTCTTCATGGGACCAGGCCTTCTCTGGGAGGGGAATACGTCGGGTGAGGCTGTGCCAAGCCTTGTCGAGGACCGGGCGCTGGTAGAGAAACGAGCCTTTAGTTGTTGTGTCTTTGGATATAGTCATGGAGAGACTTACGAGAGAGGAAGGTTCGTCTGTGTTGGAAATCGGAGGTCGCCTTGGGATGTGAGACTGCTGGGCCTTGACAAATGAGTGACAAGTATCGACACCGAAAAAGGATGCTCACAGAATTCTCCTGTTCGAACGACCAATGTGACGGCGAAGAGGTAGGACGAGGCGACACTCACAGGAATACCATTATCTCTTCGTGCTGGACGCGACCCGTGATTCGCATGGAAACCATCCCATCTTGAGGCGTACCGATGATTCTTCTGCGGCTGATCCTACACTTTGTTAGAGTGGTGCCAGAAATGATAGCATCGAGATGCTCACATCCTGAATATCCAGCTCCTCCTCATCTTCGATGGGTGCGAATAAGATGTCCTTCTCGGCATCTTCAACCACGTCGTCCAAGAATGAGATCCAAGAAGAGTTGTCCTTCTTCTTGAGGGAAGGGGCAATGGTCGCCTGAAAATGTGTCATAAATTAAGGTTCAAGTTGTTGAAGAATGAGTACCAACATTGCCGTCCCGAACTGTCTCGAGGGGTATTTCTGGTATTTGGTTTGTCCAGGGTGAGGGAGAGCCGTTCTGTTCGAGAACCCTAGCCCGACTATTCTTGTCTTTATCGTTGAAGGAGTCAACAGCTGCTGACACAAAACTACTCGATGCGTCGTGTTGTCGAGACTCGTCGAGGAGATGATCCTGAAGCGATATAAATAGAAGGGACAACAGACGGCTGTAATGGGCTCACAGGCAAAGAATAGCTAGGGTTTGACGACAGAGACACGTTTGAAGTAAGGGATTCTTCATTCAGAGGCGTTTCTAAGACCGCTGTCTTTTCCTAGATCATCATGAGCAACAGCAAAAGGACATACGTAAAAGGACACTCACAGCCGAAAAGTCGTCGAATTGAAGCTCATTCTCAGCGACCCTACGTCTCTTCTCTTCATTTTCTCGCATCTTGGCACGCATCTCAGCCAGAGTCGGGTTCCCAGGACGAGCGCTAGTAAAGCGCGCATCTTGTCGTCCAGAATACACGCATTTATCCTTCGCTGCCCATTGTTGTTCCAACTGCCTGATGCCGCTCGAAATCTGCAACAGCGATTTGCGTAATCCTTTGACGAGATCTTCGAATGGCATTCGATATATCTCGAGCTGCGGCGATATGACATAACTCCATCCTGAGAGATTATCGTTTGAGCGACTACCAGTTGATCACAACAAGGCAACTCACCATCTACAATCAGCTTATCGCAATCCCCCCTCGTCTGTCTATCATTCAGCACCAGCCCATCATCACTCCCGACATCCAAACCCCTCGAAAAAATGAGTGCGATGGCCGTTTTGACTTTGCGCGCAATTTCGACTCTGAGATACTTTTTCTTGTGCACGGTTTTCTTCGGCATAAGCAAGTGCACGGGAAGCGAGATATCTGTGTGTTCTGTAGGAGGATCCTTCAGCCTAGCGACGCGACTCTTCCATAGCTCCACCGGTCTCTCGAACGTCACAGCATTTTCTGGCTTGGTGAGAATGCCAAAGGGGATTGCTTTGATGGACAAGAAAGGCTGGGATACGAGTGGGAGGATCTTGAGGTTGACTCTGAGGGCTGGGTGTTTTGGATCTAGCCGTACTGCGTAACAGTCGGAGTGGGGGAATGCACCGGTCAGAGCACCAGGTTTGCATCCACGGAACTATGACCCTACAAGTCAAGCAAAAGGAAAATTGAAGAGGATTCCTTTTTGCTTACGACGACGGACGGTTTTCCATTGAGTTTGGGTAATTTGCTAAGCTGGCAACATTTGAACATAAAGATGGCATAAAGCAAAAGAGAGCCTATTCATAGTCAATACTATGATAGAATCAGATAATACGAGTTTACCTTGATTATGGAGAACACCAACACAGCTCTTTCATTCGAGACGGTGAGAGTGGAAGGACAGACGCGTGCTTCGCCAGTCATGCCGATACGCGACCGTAAAGCTTAGATAAGCGGCATCCCTCTGCCGTGGATGCCGTCCGGCAGCCCTCCAACGAGTCCAACTGGCAGGCTCTTTCTTGCTCGACGACCCAACCAGTCCCTTGTTCTCGTCCCTCTCTGGAATGGCTCTTGCTGTAGTATTGCTGTTCTCAGTATCAATAGCGGCCAGCTTTGTCTGTGAATTTCTTGCGGCAGGACAATCTGGCTGAGCGTATCATGGAATTGACCCAGGACGCTAGTGCGCCAATTCATCCTTGGGATGGGATCGCGCCCTGAATGGATGGATACTGTCGAAAACATATGGAAACGTTTCTGAACGTCTCTTCCGGCAAGACGACACGTTCAGCCGACCGTCAATGTCTACTCACGAACCTGGAAGCTATTCTCAACTGTTTTCATGTCCAAGCTTTGCCTCTATGCCGCTTCCTCACCACATGGGACCGTCGTTCGAGCTTTGGATTATCGGAGGATGCCTTCCTGAGTGTGTCGTCGATGCATTCAGCAGACTAGAACACGGCTATGTCTTGTGTAATGCTTATGTGGGTTTTCTTTTCGCGAGGGAGATGCTCACGCTAAGTAAGCGTTGATCAGGGTCCAACGAAAGTTGCCATTAATGCGTCATCACGTCTTCACTACCGTAATGTCATGCTGGGCTGCCTGATTCGACCACCTCCAACTCAGACTTGTGCCACTTGGGTTTCAGGGAGAGCCAGGCTTATGAGGTTCTCAGCTGGCGAAAGGGTATGTCCATACTTTTCATCTGTTTGCTTGTATTCATTTGTAAGTTCTAGATGCTTGCACGTTCAAGGAGCGATCAGTCCGTGTGTGCAGAAGTTGATGGGTGTATCACACACGTGATAGCGCGCGCGGGGCAATCAGGATCGTGGTCTGGAATAGAATGCCTCGGTCGCATACTAGGAATGGACCAGGTAAAGCTTGGTGGTAGGCATGTGGAATTGGGAGAGGTTTGTACTAATTCGTCATAGCGTTCTATGGTGGTCAAGACTAATGGTCCATTCTTTCTTTTGTAGATTGAAACTATGTTATTTCCCCTGCGCAGTAGTCGAAGAACAGCGATTCGACAAATCGAGGATGATGTGTGGTAGGAGACACGGATAATCCTACCAACGAAGGCTTCGATATGCATTGCATATGGAGTAGCGATTTGATTACTTTGCGTCTGGCCACTCGTGCTTCCTCGTCAAGTGGGATGTTTCGAACACTTTGGTCACGGAGCCGAATCCCGCAACGCCACTGAACGCCTTAGCAGTTCCCTGCGCAGCTTTGATGATTCTATGTGTCGAACTGTAAACCTGAAAGCCGGGCTTGACACGGAGAACTAGTTTCCGTCCTAGAATCCCCGGCTGCATAGCGTGTAAAGTCTCGAATTTCTCCGTATAATCACGGCTGAACGTCAGAAACCCAGAGCTTTGTCATGAGAGATGGAGGTCTGAGGATGAGCAAGTGAAGCTGTTGTATTTCTCCCGAAGGATCACGGCTGCCACCGGTATGCAACCACAACTCATAATTGAATCTTCGACAAACGCACGTCACCGGGAACAGCTCTTCCGTTTCTTATGTCGAGGTATTAACAACCGCAGCAGTGGTGCAAATGGGTAAACAAAGCTCTAAACGGAAGGGTGCAATTTCTCTCCTGATCTTATCCTTCTGACAATCATGGTTTTCGCGCTGCACAGCTGTGGTGACTTGAAGGGAAAGGCTTACCACCGTCGGACATGTCAGACATCGTACGCGTTGTGCAAAGCTGGCCAAACAAACAGCGCGTCTTTCTTCACTACAATCATCTAACAACGCCTAGATTTGTTTTTTTGGGTACTCTGGAAATACTGCATACAAGGTATTCTGATTCAAAGGTTTTGATGGGCAGTCGCGAACCCGTGCTCATGTCAAGGTCAAAACGCTGACAATTCGGATGTCAACTGCCGCTTCTCGACGCGTCGGACTTGTCTCGGATTTTTCATAGCATTGACTTTGGTCGACGACAGGCAAACAGAGCGCTGTTTTACTTGGCTCGCAGCTACTGCGCATGAAGAACCGCATTTTATGACAGTAACCCATCTTCTTCATCTTTCCAGACGCTCATGGAATTCGTTTTTTGCCGAACTCAAAATGCTACATAAAGAGACTGTATTCACCTCCATTCCTCATCGCTTGAACCATGTTTCTCGTAGTACCCGTTCTATGTTATGCTCTCTTGGCTGCTGCTGCAGACCCCGAGGTTCAACTGGGCAACACGACGCTCATTGGAAGAGATGTTACAGGATTAGAGCAAGAATTCTTTGGAGGTGAGTCCGAACTGACATTCCGCGCAACGATGGTGAAGGCTAAAATAAAAGATAGGTATTCCATACGCTGAACCTCCAGTTGGAGCCTTGCGTCTGCAACATTCTGTATTGAAAAACACTATTGATGCCGATGAATTCAATGCTCAGAATTTTGGACTAGCTTGTTTTCAACGCGTAGGGTTGTTTTGCTCGGTATCTGCCATTCTGTTTTAATTGCAGGAACAACAGAACGTCGCAACCGATGAGATCTCGGAGGATTGTTTAACTATTAACATATTTCGGCCGAAGGGGGCGTCCTCTGAAGATCCTTTGCCTGTTATGTTCTGGTAGGATTATGTTTTTCATTTATCTCGCCCTTGTGCTAATGAGACGCCGAAGGACCTATGGTGGCGGTTTCTCCGGAGGCGCTTCGTCGTCTTATAATGGAAGCTATATTGTTGCTCAGAGTGTTGCCAGAGTAAAGTCCAGCATTTCATCTATGTCTCCACGGCTAATTGTCTCTAGGGTACTCCCATTATCTATGTGAACTTTAATTATCGGCTAGGACCACTGGGCTTCCCTCAAGGACAGGAGGCCGACGACAGAGGACAACTCAACCTGGGAGTCAGAGATCAGTTAACTGCTCTGCAATGGGTCCAAGAGAATATTGGCGTGTTCGGGGGCGATAAAACCAAGGTGCGCAAATTCATTATACGTCGATCTTCTTTGATAACGAGTCCGAGTAGGTTACGATTTTCGGAGAAAGTGCTGGAGCAATGTTGACGAACCTGCTGCTTCTGAACGCATCGATTTCTGACCTCGCCAGGGCTGCGGTAAGCATGCAATCGTTTGCGAGAAGTTATCATTCTAACTCGTTGGCTAGATCATGGAGTCTGGTTCTGCGTCTTCGCCTGTAATTTATAATGCATCTACACGAGAATCTACCTGGCAGTATTTCGTAGGAGGGACGCCCGGTTGTGAATCCGTCGCTGGCACGGATAACACTTTTGACTGCCTGCAGGCGGTGAATTCGTCTGCTATCTATCAAGGGTTTTTGGAGGCGTACGAGTTGGCCATAGAGGATATGGCATTTTATCCCGCGCTGGACGGTCCTTCGGGTACTATTCTTCCAGATCTTCCTACCAATCTCTGGGCGAAGGGACAGTTTGCTACGATTCCGTTCATATCGGGCACGAACCTAGATGAAGGTATGATATGAACACGCTGCATGGTGCTCGAACTCAACGTTGGTGTTTATTAGGGACTGGCGGCTTACCAACGAATACCACTTTCATCGATGAGGCTATCAAGGATTACATTCAGACTACCTACTCTGCGTTCCCACCTTACCTCTCTGATGAGATCCTGGACCAGCTTCTCGAGTTGTACCCGGACGACCCGTCCTTGGGCTCTCCATATAACACCGGAAATCAGACTTTTGGGTTGCCTTCAGGCTGGAAGAGAGTGGCATCCATAAGTTAGTATCGTCCCTCTTTCACAATAAAATACGCTCAATTGATTATTTCAGCTGGGGATTTGACCTTTGACGCTCAACGTCGGACGTGGACTCAGACCGCTGCCCAGGCTGGCGTGAAAGCATACGGGTACCAGTTCACGCAGAATTCATCGTTGTTCGAGGCCTCTGAAGGAGGTAGGTGTCATTCATTCTGAATTTATCTGGATGATGCTGACATATTTGTCAGTTCCTCACACAGCTGAAGTAGACTTTGTCTATGGACGACTGGATTCCTCCAGCACGTCTGCTTCATTGCTGCTGTTGAGTGAAATGATGATCGATTATTGGGTTTCGTTCGTCACGAGTTTGGATCCCAACGATGGTTTAGGGACGTCTCGTGAGTGAATCTTGTGTTGTTGATTGAATATTTGTTAAACAATCTTCTAGGTCCCTTCTGGCCACAGTACACGCCGGAGAACGAGGTACGTTAAAACACTCATCGAAGCAAGTCTTCTCTCGCTGATGGTGGTCCTAGGTGCTGTTACAACTGAACATTGACAATATGACCGTCATTCCGGATGACTATCGGAAGGAAGCGATTGAGTTCCTTAAGGATAACGCCGACGCTTTTCACCGGTAAAGCAGGCATGATCAGCAGCTTCCTCCTGCTTGTCCAGTTTCAATATGAATGATTTGGTTTTAGATATCATATATCATCTACTGAACAGTGATTGAAGCAAGACGAGTAATTCGACCGTTGGTCTTGTAACTCCAGACCCGCTATTAAAATTTTTTTCGCGCGGTTAACACATCTTGTAATAGGCTGCTGCACCAAATTACAGAAAAGCGATGTACGCCATACTCCGGAACGGACACAATGGCCGAATGACTTCTTTTCGCTGCCTCACGCAAATAATGGGGATGAATTTCCATTATGAATATACATGTTGCGCTAGTGCGAGGTAAGGGTTGCGGAGAGAATCGTCTATCCAAATCTGAAACGATTGTACCAAGCATATATAACTGCATATACTATAGGCGTGTTTGTATACTTGTCACTCGGCATTAAAGGAGTATGGGGCTTCGTGATGAAAGATAGGCGGAGGTCTCGGAGAAGCAAAAATGAAGACGAACAGGTGGAGCCGTTTTAAATCTGCTGATACACAGTCCAGCCAGGGAACGTTCAGCCACGATATCGTTGATTCTTTAAGGCGGAAAGGAATGTCTCAAAAACGCCGGGATTTTGGCAGGACAAAGACGTTAAGCAATCTTGTTGGATCCATCGGCGACTGTATGTTTCTTTCGAGTTCATTTAGGATTTCTTGTCAGCGTCAATGCAACGTCGATGTCATTTCATATTGTGGTCCTTGGTATCGTTCTCCTCAATCTCCCTCCCTTTGGTCTATTATCCTGTCCTTCGTGATATTCCGCAATGCGACCGATCTCCTCGACTAGCCCTTTCCTATCTAAAACAAGGTCCAGTCAACTGGCAATGTCCAGACCATGCAGCTTGTACAAGGCTTCCTGGCGCGTCGATATCGAGTCGTCCAGCACCGACGAATAAGAAACTTCTCGTCCTTGGTACAAAAACCGAAATCACTTTTTCTTTGGAGGTACTGACACGCACCACAAATACCCGCAAATCACCGTCCGGCGTCGACAGTGCGGTATCAAGTTCCCAGACCAACAGAAACCATGCAGGAAAATCAAAGAAAGGTAGAGAAAGGTAGAGAGGACTTGGAAGAAAAAAAGAATGGTATGCGAGGCGACGGATACGCCAAGACATGGCATGCAACGCGTAATGCACGGCAAGTGTACATGCAAGCCTCGGGAGTGCGTCCTGACGGAGGGTGACCTAAAGATAGACTAGTCCGAGCTTCTGCATATACTACTCAATCAATTCGTCAAGCCGTCGAAATTAAATTTCAGTTGCGGTAATTCTGCAAACGGTAGATAACCTCTAGCAAACAGGGGACTGTTACACGAAGAGTGTTTCGTGCTGTAGCATATTATTAAGATTTTTGTGGGTGTGTCATTGCTCTTCCAGTATCGTCGTGAACAAATTCCGAAGACCGCGAAATTCAAGTCTGTTTTGACATTATTCGAGCTATGCATCAAATAAAATGTTACAGTAGGTTTCCAAGGAATTTCTTCCCTGGTCTTCTCTTTCCGACGGCAATGGGTGAAGCGGTGTATGAAAGCCGAGCAAAAAAGGACCACTGTCGCGGCCATCTTCATCTAAGCGCACCGCAAATGGAATATTTTCGGGGACCATGCCCGCCATTTCTCCAATTTCGGGCCCATAGTTTGCGGTGAAGTTTCTTGAGTCATGTGATTATTTCAGTTGAAAAATTTCCGTTTGCGATGTGCAAGTCAATCGAGTTTGACGTCACTAAGCAAGGAGTGCGTCTCTCTCTTTACCGCTATCACCCCGCAGTATTCGAGGCCTTTTTTTCGATAATATTATGGCTAAAGGTGACACGCAACGATGTAGGCTTACTAAGACTTGAGCTCCGCATCGCGAACCCGTACCTTGCGTACCACTCGAGTGATGCCGAGGCCTGGCTGACACGGATGAACAAAGGTTTTCCATTTGGCTCGTTGCATGGCATGCCGTTGAACGCCGATATTTCGCATATTTTGACTCTTCTTCGTCCAGTCAGCATTGTTTGATCGCACTCTTCGCGAGGCTTAAATGCTACATAAGGAGACCGTAGTATGATCCCCATTCCACATCGCCTGTGCCATGCTCATCATGGTATTCCTTCTGTATTGTGCTCTCTTGGCCACTGCTGCAGCTCCCGAGGACCAACTGGGAAAAACTAGGCTCATTGGAAGGGATGTTGCAGGTTCACAGCAAGAATTCTTTGGAGGTGAGCAAACCTAGAGTCACACAACGATGTGCGAGACTGAAACGCAAACCAGGTATTCCATTCGCTGAGCCCCCAGTTGGAGCGTTGCGTTTGCAGCGTCCTATACCGAAAACCAATATCGACGCCGATGAATCTGATGCCCAGGATTTTGGACTACCCTGTCTAGTACAGCGTGTGGGTATCCTCAGTTCATATTTGCGAATCCGTTTTAATGGCATAAATACCAGGGCCTTGATTTGGGAGCATTATCAGAGGATTGTTTGACCATCAACATATTTCGGCCGAAGGGAACGTCTTCTAAAGACCTCTTGCCTGTGATGTTCTGGTAAGATTATGTTTTTCATTCTTGTGGTCCTTGCACTGATGTCGGCGAAGGACCTACGGTGGCGGTTTCTATGTAGGCGCTGCCTCGTTCTACAATGGAAGCAATATTGTTGCCCAGAGTGTCGCCAGAGTAGATATCCACCTTCTATCCACAATCTTCTTGGCTAACTAGTACCTCCAGGGCACTCCCATTATCTATGTGAACCATAACTACCGGTTAGGTCCACTCGGCTTCCCTCAAGGGCAGGAGGCCGACAATAGAGGACAGCTCAACCTTGGAGTCAGAGATCAGCTAGCCGCCTTGGAATGGGTTCAAAAGAATATTGGTTTGTTCGGTGGTGACCAAACCAAAGTGTGCAGATTTATCATATGCCGATTCTCTTTGATAACGAGTCTGATTAGGTGACGATTTTCGGAGAAAGTGCTGGAACAATATTGACGAACCTCCTGTTTCTACACCCTTCGATTTCTAACTTGGCCCGGGCTGCAGTAAGCACGCAGTTGTTTCACGCAAATATTCATTCTGATCCATTGGATAGATCTTTGAGTCTGGTTCTGCATCTTCACCCGCAATTTATAATGCGTCTACACGAGAATCTGTATGGCAGAGTTTTGTAGCCGGGACACCAGGCTGCGAATCCGTCGCTGGTACAGGAAACACTTTTGACTGCCTGCGGGCGGCGAATTCATCTGCTATATATGAAGGATTTGTTGAGGCTTATGAGTTGGCCAACGAAATGTATCCTTTTACTCCCGTACTGGACGGTCCTTCAGGTCTTCTTCCCGATTTTCCTTCACGTCTCTGGGCAAGGGGCGAGTTCGCTATGCTTCCCTTCATATCAGGTACCAACCTCGATGAACGTATGAGATTACTGCTTTACAAGGTCCCGAATTTAACGTTGATGTTGTTAGGGACACGCTTCTTGTCGACGAATCGGAGCTACACCGATGAGGACATTAAGGATTACATGGCAACCACTCACTCATCTTTCCCACCTTACATCTCTGGTGCTATCCTGGAACGACTTCTCGAATTGTATCCCGATGACCCTTCTGTTGGGTCACCTTATAATACTGGAGAGGAAACTTTTGGGTTGGCTTCAGGCTTTAAGCGAGTGGCATCAATAAGTCGGCACTGTCTTTCGCTTTCAATGCATTGCACTCACTTATCTTTTTTAGCCGGGGACTTGATCTTTGATGCTCAATGTCGGACATGGACACAGGCTGCTGCCCAAGCCGGCGTGAAAGCTTACGGATATCAATTCACACAGAATACATCGTTGTACCCGCCTGAATGGGGAGGTGGGTATTTCCATTTCCTGAGTCCATCCGACTGATACTAAGGTGTCTGTCTGTTAGTTCCTCATGCATCTGAGTTAGACTTCGTCTACGGATGACTGAATTCCTCGAGCGAGACCTCTTCATCGATGTTGTTGAGTGAAATGATGATTGATTATTGGGTTTCATTTGCTGCGAGCTTGGATCCCAATGACGGCTTAGGGATGTCTCGTGAGTGTTTTCTATGCTGTTGGTCTAATGTTTTCTGAACAACTATTAGGTCCCTTCTGGCCACAATACATGCCGGGGAATGCGGTATGTCAAAACCATTTGTCCAAGTGTGTCTCTGTCGCTGATCGTGGCCCCAGGTGCTCTTACAATTGAGTGGCGACAATGTGACTGTCATTCCGGATGACTATCGGAAGGAACAGATCGAGTACCTTAGAGATAACGCTGACGCTTTTCACCGGTAAAGCATGGGTGATCAGTAGCTTTCTCTTGTCCAATTTCAATATGCATAACATGTGTTTGGATGTCGTCTACTGAAGATATGCATAAGAGTCGTTGAAGGAATATGAGTACTTTGGCTCTCTTTTTGTAACCCTACAAGTCGTTGAATTTCCGCTGTAGCCGAGGAAAGCCTGTCGCCGAAAGCTTCTAGCCAAGCCTGACACGGAGAACGGGAGGCTCGGGGTTTAGGTCCTGGAAGCATAGCCGCAAGACGTGTAAGGCCTTTGTATAGACCGCTGGACGTTGAAGGAACACTGGACTTTGTGATGAGAAGGCCAGACAGCGCACAGTCACGACATCCTTGTGTGTCTGATTCGATGAAAATAGATCTTCCTTCGTGTTGAGGTATTCCGGTAGTTCATTGGGTAGGCATACCCATGGGTTCGCTTTATTTCCTGTTTCTCTCTTTCGTGCCCCGTCAAGGGTTGCCGAGGATGCCGACGGCTGATGCCAAGTCGTCAACCAAACAAACAAAACGAGTGTTTTCCTTACCGCTGCCATCTGTACAATGCTAGACGCTTGTTTTATTTGACCAAGGTGGGGCAAGAATGCTCGCTAAAGGTTCCTTCGAGAAATCCTACGCTGCTTGGATGATACCCAGAACTCCCTGATAATTTGATAGGCCGCTTCATCTGACGCGTGACGCGTCGGACTCGGACTCGGATTTCCATCTGTCAACCTTATTTGTCGGTAACAATGCGACGAACAAGACCTTGTTCCATACTGCCTAAATCCAGATATTTTGTCACAATAATACCTCTTTCATGGGCTCCATACTTCCCTAAAATAAAAGTGCTACATAAGAGGTCTGTGTTCTCCCCGTTCTACATCGCTTGTGTCATGCTTTTCGCGATATCGTTGTTGTACTGTGCTCTATTCTCAGTTTCGCCCCCTGAGGTTCAACTTGGCAAAACGAGGCTCATTGGAAGAGATATCACAGGGCTACAGCAAGAATTCTTTGGAGGTGAGCCAACATACTCGCAGCGATGGCAACGCTAAATAATGGTCAGGTATTCCGTTTGCCGAGCCTCCGGTTGGAGCCTTGCGTTTGCAGCATCCTGTATTGAAAACGGATATTGACGCCGATGAATTCGACGCCGAGAATTTCGGACTACCCTGTCCACAACGCGTAGATTTTTTTCGCTGATATCTACGATTCCGTTTTAATGACGGTAATCACAGGGCTATGCAACCGATGCGATGTCAGAGGATTGCTTAACTATCAACATATTTCGGCCCAAGCGGACGTCTTCACAAGAGCTCTTGCCCGTGATGTTCTGGTAGAATTATGTTTTTCTCCCATGTAGTCGTTGTGCTGATGACACTGAAGGACATATGGCGGTGCTTTCTCTTACGGTGCTTCGTCGTCTTTCAATGGAAGCAATATTGTCGCCCAAAGCGTTGCTAGAGTAAATTTCCACGCTCTGTTTAGGCCTTCATTGCTGATTGGTTCCAGGGCACCCCCATTATCTATGTGAACCACAATTACAGGCTAGGGCCACTAGGCTTCCCTCAAGGACAGGAGGCTGACAACAGAGGACAGCTCAACCTCGGAGTAAGAGACCAGCTGGCCGCCCTAGAATGGGTCCAGGAGAATATCGGTTTATTTGGTGGCGACAAAAACAAGGTGCGCAAATTCGTTATACGTCGATTCTGTTGGATGATGGGTCCACTTAGGTGACGGTTTTCGGAGAAAGTGCTGGAGCCATATTGACGAATCTCCTGTTTCTCCACCCGTCGATCTCCAACTTGGCCAGGGCTGCGGTAAGTATGCAATCGTCTCATGGAAATTATCATTCTGAGTTACTGGTTAGATATTTGAATCTGGTGCTTCGTCTTCACCCGTAACTTATAGTGCATCTGCACGAGAATCTGCTTGGCAGAACTTCGTAGCAAGGACACCCGGCTGCGAGTCTGTCTCCGGCACGCAGAGCACTTTTGACTGCCTGCAGGCGGCGAACTCGTCGGCTATATCTCAAGGAGTTGTGCAGTCCTCTACAGTGGTCGCTAAAGACTTCGCTTTTTATCCTGTACTAGACGGTCCTTCAGGTCTTCTTCCCGATTTGCCGTCACGTCTCTGGGCAAAGGGCCAGTTTGCCACGCTCCCCTTCATATCAGGCACGAATCTAGATGAAGGTATGATATAACCTCTTTATACGGTCTGAACTGAATGTTGGAGGTTGTTAGGAACAGGCCTCCTGCCGACAAATCTCAGTTACACTGACGAAGACATCAAGGATTATATGTTAGCCGCTTACTCACCTTTCCCACCTGCTATCCCTGACACTATCCTGGACCGACTTCTCGAACTGTATCCTGATGATCCATCCTTGGGATCTCCATATGGCACCGGAAAAGAGACTTTTGGTTTACCGTCAGGCTTTAAGAGACTAGCTGCCATGAGTTGAGATCACGTTCCCTATATTTCTCGGTATATTAGTTTGAAACTCATCGTCACTTTCAGGCGGCGACTTGACCTTTGACGCTCAACGTCGGACATGGACACAGACTGCTGTACGATCAGGCGTGAAAGCATACGGGTACCAATTCACGCAGCGTTCATCGTCGTATAAGCCCGAATTGGGAGGTTAATCTTTCTTCCTGAATCCATCCGACTGATACTAAGGTTTCTGTTGGTTCCTCATGCATCTGAAATAGACTTCGTCTATGGACGACTCGATTCCTCCACTGAGCCCGCTTCGTCGATCTTGTTGAGTGAAATGATGGTCGATTATTGGGTTTCTTTTGCTACGAGCTTGGATCCCAACGATGGTTTAGGAACGTGTCGTGAGTGATTCTCGTGCTGTTCGCAGAATGCTTGTTAACTGTTTTCTAGGTCCTTTCTGGCCACAGTACACGGCAGAGAATGAAGTATGTTAAAATTACTTGTCATCCTGGTTTTTCGCTGATTGTGGTTCCAGGTGCTCTTACAACTGAATGGCGATAATATGACAGCTATTCCGGACGAATATCGGGGGGAATAGATTGAGTTCCTTAGGGATAATGCTGACGCTTTTCATCAGTAAAGCAAGTGTGTCTAGTAGCTTCCTCGTTTCAGCAAGCATAGCTTTTCGTTCTGAGAACTTGGGTACTGAAGATATTTATAAGAATCATTCAGGGAACATAAGGCTTTAGACATTTGGTTTTCCACAAACAGCTCAGTTAAGCTTCTCCGTGCCATATAAGCATCCCGTAGCATCCCCACATGCATGTGGTTTTCCGGGCCTTGTCATCTCGTTGCAGATCATTCTGAAATGCATTCAGGTGAGAGATATTCATGTTTCGTCCTTACATAAAGAGCTTACGATGATCTATGAAGAAACGCAACACATACCACTAGCTGACCTCGGAAGGACATGCGCGTGAATAGAACAGCAGGTGACAGTCTTTCACTTCATCCCGTCTTTTCAATCTCATCATTCCAATACCAAACTCGAATAAAGCACCTACGGTAACCTACTACGACCAGCCCAGCCTGTCTCACGTCTGCCAGCTCATCCTAAAGCTCTTCACTGAATCGGACTGTGAGTGCATATCTGCTCGAATATCCTTCCAAAGTTTCGCGGCCGTGTCCAAGCGCTTATACCGATGGTCAGACTCAACCAACGTCGGAGACTTCATCCGTGATGCAACCGTTCAGTAAAGTTCCAGATATGCCTCACTGGCGACGACGAGTGCGATCTCCATGGGCGTCCCGATGTTTGCGGACCGCAAGGTCTTCCTTCGCTACAAGCTGGCTTTCATCAATGCCCAACTGGAGTCTATGCCTGAAATTACGAGGACGTGCGACAAGGAGGTAGTATGGCGATGGGATGCTCGCTGCATATCGGGTATCGTTGCACGCCTACGTTCTGAAATTATGGATCGTGATGGAGCCTATAACGTTTGTGATCTGGCTGTCGGCAGCGATTTCTGGCTACTTGTGGTGAGTGTTAAAACATTTTCCAAAGGAAGAATGTACTAATGTTTGGTAGGGGTTTGTGCCAAGGACGGGAAGTTTCGTATTCGCCAGTGTTGGATAACTCCATGTCGACGGGCCGGAGGTCTTGGACAAGGCGCGCGATCTGGATATAGATGTGACCGTTTTTCCTCGAGCCCATTCGCCGCCGAGATTCACGTACGTTACCGTCGCCGACATCGCGGACCTGTCCTTGTCTATCACACGGGCAGATATCTTCCTCGATACCCATCTCACGCATCCCAGCTCACCTGATCAAGCATCGCTATCTCATGATATTTGCGATGCCACGAAACGTACTCCATCTCGCTTGAGTCTCGAGGCCGAAACCGGGCAACAACTTAGCCTTTTAGACACACCACCAAGCACTGGATTTGGATGAAGAGGTCTTGTTGATGGGAAAGAAACACCTGAAGAACAGGCTTTGGTGTACCTTCGGATGGCTATATATACAGACAGTAGCATCTACCGCAGCACTGTTCTCTCAGGAACGGATTACGGCAATCGCTACAAATCAAAGTGACCTAAGCTCGGGCGGAAGAACATTCTCATGGTGCGTATATAAAAGACAATCTTCCTCATTGTTTTCTTCTATGCAGCAAATGGCTCTCCAAGAATACGTTGATCTCGCACGACAAGTCGATAAACCCTTAGTGTTGCGCACTCTCGGTATAGCTACTGTGTTCCTACTTGCGCTACAACTTCGGAAGGCCTTAATCTCTAGCAAGAAGGTAGGTTGCTACACCGACTTCGTCTCGATAAATGCTGATATCGGTCTCAGCTGAAATCAATTCCTACCGCGGGGTCATCTGGTATCATCGGGTCATGGATAGACGCTTTCAGATTCATCTCTCACGCAAAGGAAATCGTCGAAGAAGGTCAGAGAATGGTGTGTATCGGCTCTCTCTTGATCTGTGAATGGACTTATTGTGAACAGTATGGATCAGTATTCAAAGTACCCTTGCTCGATAGATGGACGGTTGTGGTAAGTGGAGCGGAGAAGATTGATGACCTTCGAAAGGCTTCAATGGATCAACTGGCTTCCATAACCACGAGCAAAGACGTGAGTGCTCAGTCTCGTTCGCAAGTTATGGGGAGAGGCTTATGACAACTAGTTGGATTATACTTTTGGTCGCTTCACCAGGCTCGACCCTTACCATCTGGACGTCGTACGAGGCGCCTTGACTCGTAACATTGGTGTTTGCTTTGCGGACGTCCAGGACGAAATCAAAGCGGCTTTCAAAGACAATATACCGATGACTGAAGGTACTAAGGCTTATAATGATTTCGGCTACTCAGGTTGACGGCATAGTAGACTGGGTTGAGATACCTGCATACGAAACTATTTTGCAAATTGTATGCAGAGCCAGCAACCGGATGTTTGTCGGGCTTCCTCTCTGTGAGTGATCCTTCTGTCTCGACGCTCGATGTCTCATTGATGCAAACTCGTTTTTGAGGTCGTAACCGCGAATATATCAAGCTCAATATTAACTATACCATTGAAATCTTCGCCTTTGCTCGTATCATTAACCTACTCCCCATGATCCTGAAGATGTAAGCTATTCCAACTCAGTACTGTTCAGACTGGCACCGTAACTTCATATGATCAGGATCTTAAGCCCTATCTTCACTCCTCGTCGGCGCGGTATAGCCAAAGCCGAAATATTCCTTGGCAAAACCGTTCGAGAACGATTGCATCAGGAGAATGTCCATGGGAAAGATTGGCCGGGAAAACCAGTAAGTTTGATAAACATTACTTTACTCCAATTTTGCCTCACACCTCGGCAGAATGACCTCATCTCGTGGTTGTTAGACATAACTTATGGTGATGAAAAAAGGCGCACAGTGAAGAATATATGTGCTAGGGTGCTCTCTCTGAATATGGCAGCTATCCATACAACGTCTATGGTATGTCGAATTACGTATCCGAAGGCTACAGCTGATTGCGTGCGTATAGACGTTCACTACTGCCCTGTACACATTAGCTGCGCACCCTGAATATGCCGAAACTCTTCGAAACGAGGTGGAATCGATCATCAACGAAGAAGGATGTACGAAAGCTGCAATGGGAAAGATGAATCAACTCGACAGCTTTTTGAAGGAAGCTCAGAGAGTATATGGAACCATGGGCGTTTGTGAGTCGTTAACTTACTTGTTACACTGATTCATTCTGACCATTGAATACAGTCGGAATGCCTCGTACGACTCGGAAGGACTTTGTATTTTCAGATGGGACAGTAGTTCCTGCTGGAGTTCGAATTGTTGTGGCCGCTTTGGCTACACATACAAGCGAGGTATATACAAGTTTCGTCGTCATGCAGACCTTCTCATCAGTTTTCCCGCGTAGGAGAACTACGAAGACCCATTAGAATTCAAGCCGTGGAGGTTCTCTGAAAAGAGGAAACAAGAAGGTGAAGGTATCCGCCACCATATGGCCACACCGAGTCTGGATTTCGTTTTCTTTGGCCATGGACGGCCAGCATGGTGCGTATGGTCGAGTTCTCTGGTAGTTATCAGATTGACGTTCGTTCACAGTCCGGGCCGCTTCTTCGCTGTGAATGAGTTGAAAGCTCTCATGACCCAGGTTCTCCTTAACTTCGACGTGAAGATAGACAAGTTTCCCACAACGACGTGGTTCGCTACTAATCAGATGCTGAATCAGAGCAGCAAGGTGTTGTTCAGGAAACGCGTGTGTACCCGGTGAAGGTAGTAGTTCTCGATGCGGTTGAGTGGAGAAAGACAAGAAGCAGTGACTATATTTCTCAATAGCAGTATGGATCTCGGGCCTGTACGTAGGCGTGTATGTAACTGTACTTATCTAGTGTGATTCTCTTACCAATCTTTTATTATAACGATATGTTCATCGAACAATTTTCTCTTTGAAGCATGAAGCACACCCGCCATAATTTCGGCTCCCCAAAGCAGGAACAATTGGGAACACTGGAAGACAGACCCGATGTCTGATGCAAGGCAGATCAATTACCTGCTAAACCTTGGAGGGTCGGCCTGACACTCCAGCTCACGTTGAACTTGAAAGAGAAGAAAAGAGCATGCTTGGATCATTGTCCTCAGCTCTCTATCCATCATGTTGGCTTTGCCTGCCAATTTTGACGCTGCAAATGCTATGCGAAGCGAAGCGGCTGGGAAAGTTAATTACAGGTTGCCACGATGGTGACACCTTTGTACCTTGTTTTATGGAGGCGTGCGATGAAAGAGTGCCTGGCTGAGCGTTGCGGACGAAGCTGCTTCATAACCTGGTACTCTTATTTAAATAATCGAGCCGCCGACCCGTAACGTTCCTAGGAGATTTCGTTTTCACTGACATGCAGGAGCTCTGATGCATATAAGAATACAACCGATACGTGCGTAGGTTGTTTACCGCATGAAACAGGTGAGAAAGATCAGTACTTACTTATACAACGGCAAGCAGCCGCCCTTATCGTTACTCCAAAGATCTCGGGCTAGCGCTTATGAGGAAATCAAATGCGGTATCGATATCGAACGAAATTCGGTATATAGTCAATTAACCATGAGAATAAGCGTCGGTCAAGTGGTCAAGAAACAAGTATGCATTGCAGAAAACAAGATAAAGCACAGAAGTACATCGAAAGCAGACAGCAAGCAAGACAGTAGGTAGTATTACATGAAATGGTTGGGTGAAAAGACATTATTAGACATTCAAAGACACAGCACTGGCAGGGTGCTGAAAGCTCGCCAACGCCGCTCGAAACTGGCTGACCTCAGCCTCTGCCCATTGGCGAGCAGCCCGTTCCTGTTGAAGGGCTTGCTCAGTCCGTGAGGCAACCTGCTCAGCCTGTCGGCGACCAGCGCGCTCCTCTTCAAGGGCCATGACTGGAGCAAGAACCTCCTGGCAAACGTATCAAAAAGGTGTATCTGTCGAAAGAATAATCAAACTGACCTGTTGCAACGCAGCCCACGTCTGGTCCTCAACAACCCTCACTGCTTCCCACTGCGACCTTATCGTCTCCGGCGTCCTCCCCTCATTCACACCATCCCCTCTCCCCACAACCAAGTTCCGGCCCAAGTACGAATGGGTGCCCTGGCGCCGGGCCTCGCTCGTCCGCTCAACACGCGCCCTAGTCTCCAGCTCGAGAAACCCTCCAAATAGTGTAGGCAAACCAGTAGCACTGGGCAAAGACCAGGTGGTACAAGGGGGTATTATTCGAGGTGGTCTTGATGAGGAGAAGAAAGTGCTCGAGGGTGACGCGTCGTTGTGCGGGGCGGAGGTCCATTGTCATGAGTATGTCGAAGGGGCACTGGCCCTGTTCATCGAAAGCTTCGCTGGTGTTGCGCAAGATGATGACTCTGTCGAGGGCGGCAGAAGGTTGCCATTTGCTGATTCGTTTGAGTTTGGCGCCGGCGCGGTGGATACGATTCGTGGTTTCCCATTGGCCAGAGGGGTCAGCTGTGGTAGTTGAGGAAGACGACGTCGAAAGCCTTTCCTCAGCGTCAGCTGTACGATTCAGGCTAGCGGCGTCCACCGAAGAGTCGCTATTCAGCCTGTCCACCATGAGGTACCCTCTTCGCTCAGCTCCCGACGATTCCTTCACCGTCACCACCAGGTATTCGTGCTCCAGAGGACTACCAGGTCGCTGAGATTTACGGTATTCGACCCGCTCGACATGAATATTCCCTACTCCCTGCAACAAGAAATCATAACGCTGCACGAGAGAATTGAGCAAGGAAGTAGCGTCCGTCGAGCGCTGCTGAAGTTCCGAAGCGAAGATAATCATAGTGTCGCGGTCAGGTTCTGACGGCATGATGAAGGACAAGATGGGAGAGAATAGCTGGGTGAGCCACTGGAAGGGTACCATCCTCTTTTATATAGCATCCCAGGCCATTGTCCAAAACCTTAGCGAGTCCCCAAGTAAAATTGGATTTCGAGAATGAGGCTTCTAGTAGCGTTTGAGCTTCCAGGGTGCGGTCAATTGTGACAAGCAGAAAGGTGATCGGCGAATGGCGTGCACGCCTACGTCATGACCGTTTGCAGCTAAGAACTTGGCTATCGCTGCATTTGAAGAAAAAGAGAATTCTCATAACGAAGAGATGCGTGCACGAGCCATCAGCGAGCGTGAAGATAGTCATCAGGCACGTTGTACACAGTAAAGCATACAACGTGACATGGGAAAACGGACATTGCATTAACAACGCAAGGAGTACACGCCATGGATTGCGCGCAGGAAGTCTTTTGTGCGATCGTCAAACGCCAAGTCCATCATTGCACTCTCATAAGGGTGGCCTCTTGACCCTCCCAACAGCATTCCAGCACTTGGAAAGCCTCATCTTCCCCAGCAACAGCTCGTGTCCAGAATGCCTAACATCCTCGGAGTCATTGTTCTTGCCCGCAACGGCGACAGACTTGGCTATTTCCAAGACCCAGCCACATATTTATCCTCCTCGACGCACCTCACTCCCTTGGGTGCTGTCCAGTCCCACCAGCTCGGTTCCTATCTCAGGTCAACCTATCTCAACCCCTAGCGAAGATAATCATATTGTTGTGGTCAGGTTCAGACGGCATGATGACAAGATAGTAGAGAATAGCTAGGTGAGCCACTAGAAGAGTATCATCTCTTTTCGTCGTCTTTAAGGGAATGGGAGAGAATGAAGGTCGTGGTCGACATTTGAGTTTGGTGCAATTCCCATGATGGCCTGGTGGTGGAAGGGGATGAGAGCGATAGACGGTCGCGGGAGGCTGAAGGTCGTCGTGATTGACTTGGCCAAGTGGGCCGCTGCGAGCACGGCAGGTACGAGTCCGAACATGAGGCTGAAGTTCAGCCAGCCTCATAACAAGCACGGAGCACAACTGCGAGAACAGTGTATGATCAGGTCTTGCCTCAACACTGGGTGGACGACAGCATCACCGACGTGAGTGTTAACAGTGGGCGGGCGTATGGTGACGACAGGATCGGGAGGGAGAACAAACATCGGATTCATGATCCCCCATTCAAAGAATGGGAGATGCACGAATTTGAGGTTAGTAGGCAAGCAGGGGGAAGGTAGGGCCCGATGTTAGGCGGGGAGCGGTAGGCAACAGCGGGCCTCATAGTGGTCATACAGCCAGAATTTTGGGCGCGTTCCTCCAAGGCGCGCAGTGGTTGTCCTCGTCGTCAGCCGTCGGCATCCCGACTTTCCTCCTGCTATCCCGCTCGATCCCTCCCGCCCTTTCCCGCCCCCACACACCCTCGACTGTCCCCCACAGCCCAGCCCTACTCTCCTGCATGGCCCTGCACCGTTTTAGAGCCCTGCTGGTCCGTAGTCCATGGCACCCTTCCGGCTTACACCCCCTCTCCTGCTTGCAGATGACATCCGATTTGCGATCCCTCGGCTCGTTTTACTTGTCGATGTGGGGGTAGCTGGGTGGGTCGGAATGGGGGGCCCTCATTCATATACAGTATGTTACTTCCACGGTTGGTCCACGACTCAAAAAATAATTTTGACCTGATGTGCCGGCATCTGGTGCCGCCTCGAAGTTGTGGCTGTGTAGTTCCAGGCCGGTTACTTACATCGGCCCGAAGTCCCAACTCCTGTACTTGAGAGTCACCTAAGCGCTCAGCGCTCAGCGCCGGTGTATGCATTTCTATTCTGTTGTTTCTCAGCCCTATTTTTTTTTTTTGACTTGCACTAGCTGTCATGATTCGTTCAATTTAGCGCAAAATAGAGTCATCATCGCCTTCAAGCCCTTACATATCACATTTGCTCAGCGAGTCTCTCTTACAATCCTGCTCGAAATTCTCGGTTCCGGAATCTTTTTGTCAGCTATCAGGAATGTTGGTCCCCGTCCTGTGCTATGGTCTCTCTTGGCTGCTGCTGTCGCTCCTGAGGTGCAACTAGGAAACACCAGGCTCATTGGAAGAGTCTTTGGAAGTCAGTCAACAACGCATAACGAGGCTCAAAGGTAAATCGTACTAGGTATTCCATTCGCCGAGCCTCCAATTAGAGCGTTACTTTGCAACGTCCTGTATTGAAGACGGCTATCGACGCACAGAATTTTAGGCTTCCCTGTTTACAGGGTGCAAGTTGTTCCTGACGCGTCTGACAATCCATCCTTGGGGTCCCCATATGGCATCGGAAAAGAAACCTTTGGGTTACCGTCAGGCTTTAAGAGGGCGTTTGTGATGGGTTAGTAGTCGTGTTCTTCGTTCCCGATGTCAGATGCTCAACCATCTATCTCAGGCGGGGACGTGACCTTTGACGCTCAACGTCGTTTATGGACACAGACTGTTGTATTCACACAGAATTCTTGACTGTACTCGTCCGAATGGAGAGGTGCTTTTTTTCCTTCCTCAATCCATTTGAATTGTACTGAGACGTTTGCCAGTTCCCCGTGGATCAGAGATACTCTTTCATCCACGGAGCACTGAGTTCCCCCACTGAACTTGAGTCTTCGATCTTGCTGAGTGAAATGATGATCGGCTACTGGATTTCTTTTGCTACGAACTTGGATCCCAATGACTCGGATGGCTTAGGAGGGTCTCGTGAGTGATTGTCATGCTGATGGTTGAACGTTTGCTAAGCAATTGTCAGGTCCTTTCTGACCAAAGTACACGTCAGAGAATTAGGTATGTCGAAAATTCGTCCAAGCTGGGTTTTCTTTCACCGATCATGGCTCTAGGTGCTCTTATAACTGCACGGCGACAATACAACCGCCATTCCGGACAACTATAGGAAGGAACACTCATTTCATCAGAGATAACGCTGCGGTTTTAATTCGGTAACGCAAGCGTCTCTGTGCGATCTCAGTCCCAATGCGTGACTTCTCGTGTTTGTTTCCGAGTTGAACAAGAGAATGACGCGCCATCGCATGGACACTTCTGAAGTCCTTTTCCCTTCATGAGCATACTGAAGACAAGCATAAGAGGTCACTGAAGAGACACAAGACTTCTTATGACCCACCAACGCTGCTATTAACTCCGCTAGGCCTCTTCATGTAGTCAAATCGTCCCACAATATGCCGAGCTCCGGATCAGCTGTCGCTATGTCACCCAAACCAATGGGGGAGCACATGTCTCGCTTGACTAACTTGGTCTTCTCGATGTGAATCACCTTGACATTTCCCACCAAGGGTTGGGATACACCCTAGATTCGCGGCTTGGAGTGATGCTGCCAGGCTTGGATGAAAAGGTGTTCATAATATCCTTGTTGATGGAGAAAAGAACTGCGTACGTACCGTCTCAGCCGCCCCAGCCGCCTTAACATACCTGTACTTATTTCAGATTAGGATCATTACAGCTGGACATCTGCAATCAGCATTACTCTCCGGGCCAAGACAAAGAATACACGTGTGCCTGCGGGAAGCAGGTAGTCGATGCCGCCGGTACACCATCCCTTCGTGTCCATTCTACGTAAAAATCCCTATAACTATAGTGGAACCACTTTTGTAATAATCCCTATAACTATAGGCCTGTCAAATTCATGTATCCGCTAGAAAGCGAAGTTATACGTAGCCATGAATTTTCACATGCAATCCATTTCTTGGTCTCTCCCCACCACGTGCCCAACCAATTCCCGCCCGCTCTTGCACTTCCTATTTACGGGTATCAGTAATAAAATATTTAGTATTCACAATTAAAGCATTGTAAAACAAATAAATAAATAAAAAATACTATATAATGCAAAAATAAATTAACATATAGGCGGCATGGGCTAGGGATGAGCTAGGGAGCGATTTAGGGATCGATGGCACTAATGAACGTCATGGCGGGCTCGTGAGAGAAAATGGAGACCACCAATGGATCCCCCATGTCTTGGAGGACATTTGACGCCCAAACGGACATCAGTGTCGCTGCCGTCGTTGGACGTCGGTGGCCCGATCTCCATCCTGCCCTCCCACTCTCCCCCTTCCTCCCCAGTATGCTGCCCAGTCTCCCTCTACATCCCTAGCCTAAGATCCACCCTAACCCTCGTCGTGCTCGAAGTCTCCTGGCTTTTCCGTCGTCGTTGTCATTGTGGTTGTCACTGTTACAGGTGCCGTCCCGCTGCGTGATGAGGTCCGATATGGAAACCCTAGTGATATCCTGTGTCGTCATCGTGCCGCGCTTGCGTGTCCAATGACGATCGAGGTCGATGCGCGTGTGGGGGGCATGGGATGGGTTGCGGCAGAATGTAGGTCGTATCGGGGCAATGGCAGGGATGCATGGGTCACGTCGTCAACGTACAATGTTGCGGTCATATCTGGCAGTGCTGCCTCGGGTGAGGGCTTACGTGTGTGGTGGGGATGAAATGGTCACTACCCAGGGATCTTGGGGCTGCCGGATACGCCAAAAAGACCTAAATTTGACATGTCAGTATAAAAAACAATTCAAACGTACCATATACCCATGACAATGGGCAAAACAGACGAGCGAGAGGGCAGGAAAGGAAGTGGATGTGATGGAGAGGAACAGAAAACGGTGCTGCACAGCCACTCGATCACGGTACGGTTGTGCGGTCCGGAGTGATCGACCGAACGGAATGCATCATCGGGATGCTTCCACTGCTCGATGTACACTCTCCGATGCCCCAAAGCGTATCGGAATCTTGTATTATAGATATAAGGATTGTGTATATATAATTTTTAATGCAACAGGATACCCTCATCTCATGATAATCCTCAATTTACGTTGGTTGCCCCACATTTTAGGGCACTTGTAAGCAAATACCAGTTCTATATATTTGTGCACCATCTCAATAGGTATGTTTTTCGTTGAAAATGCAAGGTTATGTCTAGTATAAGTCAAAATAATGGTCCGATCCACCCCGATCTGCTTATAGTCTCACCATTATACCGTTTCATGCATAAGAAGTGAAAACAGAATCAGACGAAAGTTCACAAGCTCGTTTTGCGTACTACGAGTGTTCATAATATATTCACTTCAGGGCAGATCCATATATGCATTTGTATCATTGATAATTCACACAGGAAGTCTTTTTCTCATTTGTTATATCATTATTTAGATGCACATTGTGCTGCATACTTTTGTAAAAGTTGAATTCAACAATTGTCTCACCATTACTCGCATTTATTGGTCGAATAAACATGAATTAAAGGCTAATTTATTGGCATAAAATGTAAAATCATGAAATATAGATATGACTATCATATGTTCGAGGTACAGAAAGCCCTAGGAGTATGGGATTGCAAGGGTATTCTGTCCTATGCCCCTAATTGGGGTGCATCCGGCAAATTCCGACCATGGTGAGAGGGGCATTTTCCTGTTTGCGTATCAGTTGAATGACAGTATTTAGACTCTGTTAAGCATTTATATATCACATAAATGTATTTTAATTAAACCGAGCCTAAATAATCCATGTGCAATGCAGAATTTTACCCAGCTTTCAAAGCCGACAGCTGCTACCGCATTGGGAATGATATTTTCCCACAGTTTTATACATCCAAGTACGCACGGGCGCATCCAGCCAAAATAGGCTGCACGTGGGTCAGGAGGCAATAGTAAATCATTAAATATTATTTTTCTGGGCTGCGATTTTTTTTTCGGGCCCAAGCAACGAACGCCGATCCAGTGCCCGTGGACCCTAACTCGGCAGCCATACGGCAACAGTTTCTGGTCCTAGCTAGGGCTGGCGAGACTGCTACAAGGGATACGTATAATTAGGAATCAAAAAGTGATGGCATCCCTACAAGATACGTATAATTTGACATTACTATAGTTATAGGGATTTTTACAAAAGTCGCTCCACTATAGTTATAGGGAATTTTTGTAGCGAATGGACACTATAGCCTCCGGTACACGGGCACGAGGGCCCGGGTCAATAATAATCTCAAACTGGTACCGAACGCACCAGGTTTTTCTCAAATGCTACAGTCAATCGGTATGTCGTGTCATCACGATGCCCTTTTATTTTTTCGAAATTAGTTCACAAACCCTTCGGGAGCAGAGACTCTCCACAAAGGACAGCGAAGCGAAGCAGCCCGCTGCCACACAGTGTTCTCTTCTGAATCAGACCGGATTTGCGGCGACTGTTGCAAATCAGAATGACTAATCGCGGACGGAGGAACATTTTCATGGTGCGTATATAAATGTCGGTCTTCCAAATTGTTTTTACCCTTGTGCAACAAATGGCTCTCGAGGAATATGTTGATCTCGCGCGACCAGTGGATAAACCCCTAGTTTTACGCACTCTTGGTATAGCTACTGTGTTTCTGCTTGCGCTACAACTTCGAAAGGCCTTAATCTCCAGAAAAAAGGTAAGCTGTAACATCAATTTTGTCCTGGCAAATGCTAATTCGTCTCAGCTGAAATCGATTCCTACCGCCGGGTCATCTGGTATTATCGGGTCATGGATAGACGCTTTCAGATTCATCTCTCACGCAAAGGAAATCGTCGAAGAGGGTCAGAGAATGGTGTGTATCGGCTCTCTCTACGGATCTGTGAATAGACTCACTGGGAACAGTATGGAACAGTATTCAAAGTACCCTTGCTGGATAGATGGACGGTTGTGGTCAGTGGAGCGGAGAAGATTAATGACCTTCGAAAGGCTTCAGTGGATCAACTGTCTTCCATAACCATGAGCGAAGACGTGAGTTCTCGGTCTTGGTCGTGAGTTATAGGGCGAAGCTTACGACGACCAGATGGACTATGCCTTTGGTCGCTTCACCAGGCTTGACCCTTACCATCTGGATGTCGTACGAGGCGCCTTGACTCGCAACATTGGTGCTTGCTTTGCAGACGTTCAGGACGAAATCAAAGCGGCTTTCAAAGACAATATACCCATGACTGAAGGTACTAAAGTTAATGATAATTTTGGCTACTCAGGCTGACGGCACCGTAGACTGGGTTGAGATACCTGCATACGAAACTATTTTGCAAATTGTATGCAGAGCGAGCAACCGGATGTTCGTCGGGCTTCCTCTCTGTGAGTGATCTTACTGTCTCGATGGTCGGTGTTTGATGATAAAATACATTCGTGAGGCCGTAACCGCGAATATATCAAGCTCAATATCAACTACACCATTGAAATCTTCGCCTTTGATCGTATCCTTCACCTTCTCCCCACGATCCTGAAAATGTGAGTCATTCAAGCTCTTTAGACTGGCATCGTAACTTCGTATGATTAGAATCGTAAGCTCTATCTACACACCTCGCAAGAATGCTGTAGCCAAAGCAGAAAAATTCCTCGGCAAAACCATTCGGGAACGACTGCAACAGCAGAATCTCCATGGAAAGGATTGGCCGGGAAAACCAGTAAGGACTTTTTATTAACATAATTTTATTCCCTTTTTTCCTCACACATCGGCAGAATGACCTCGTCTCGTGGCTGCTTGACATAACTTATGGTGACGGGAAAAAGCGCACAGTAAATGATCTATGTACTAGGGTGCTCGCTCTGAATACCGCAGCTATCCATACGACGTCGATGGTATGTTCAATCACCCATCCGAGAGTTGCAGCTAATTGTGCGCTTATAGACGTTCACTACCGCCCTATACGCATTAGCTGCGCACCCTGAGTATGCTGAAACCCTTCGAAATGAAGTTGAATCGATCATCAACGAAGAAGGATGTACGAAAGCTGCAATGGGAAAGATGAATCAACTCGATAGTTTCGTGAAGGAAGCTCAGAGAGTATACGGAACCATGGGCGTCTGTGAGTCGTTAACCTATTTGTCACCCTAATTTCTTCTGACCTTGAATACAGTCGGAATGCATCGGACGACTCGGAAAGACTTCGCATTTTCTGATGGAACAGTAGTTCCTGCTGGGACTCAAATTGTTGTGGCCTCTTTGTCCACGCATACAGATGAAGTACGCGCGAGTCTAGCCATTATGACAGCCCTTCTCACTGGTTTTCCCACGTAGGAAAACTATGAAGACCCATTAGAATTCAAGCCGTGGAGGTTCTCTGAAAAGAGGAAACAAGAGGGTGAAAATATTCGCCACCATATGGCCACGCCGAGCCTGGATTTCGTTTTCTTTGGCCATGGACGGCCAGCATGGTGCGTATGGCTGAGCTCTCCAGTGGTAAGTTCCTCAGGTTAACGTTTGTTTTTACTTCTCAAACAGTCCGGGCCGTTTCTTCGCTGTCAATGAGTTAAAGGCTCTTATGTCCCACGTTCTCCTTAACTTTGACGTAAAGATAGACAAATTCCCCACACCCGCGTGGTTTTACGACAATCAGATGCCAAATCAGAGCAGCAAGGTGTTGTTCAGAAAGCGTGTGCGTACCCCGTGAAGTAGCGGTTCTGGACACTGTCGTATAATACTACCTACCTAAGTACGACACGATTGAGTGTCGAAGGACAAGAAGTAGTGCTCGTATTCCTTGATAGCAGTATGGGTCCTTGATGAATCCTGTACGTAGGCGTCTATGTAACTCTGTTTATCTGGTTGGTATTGTGATTCTCTTATCAATGTTTACCATAACGATGTGTTTGAATACATGAAGTATACACCAGTTATGCCTTGGGCTCCCCAAGACAAGGAGAAATGGGAACACGAAGAAAGACTCGACAACTGATGCAAGGTGGTGGACCAACTTATCCCAAGTTCGATTTGAACCCAAAAGAGAAGAAAAGAAACATGCTCGTGATGTTGTCTCTCAGCTCCGTATCTACCACATCATGTCCGTCTGTCAACTTTGACCCTCATGCCACTCGGTAAAGTGACTGGGAAAATTACAGAGGTTACGACATGATGACACCTTTGGACGTCATTTAATGAAGGCTTATGATGAAAGAGTCCATGAGTGAACAATTTGGACGAAGCTAGCGCTAATCAAGCCGCCGGCCCGAAATGTTCCAAGGAAATTCGTCTTCATTGACATGCGGTAACTGTGATGTATATAAGAATACAGCCGATACCTGCGTAGACTCTGTATCGCGTGAAACAAGCAAGAAGGAACAGTACTCGCTCATATAACGGCAAAAATCCGCCCTTGCGGATACAAGTCCGTATGCTAGTCAAAGCGCGTACCTGAACAAATGTCCGGTAAAAAAAAAAGAATGCGTACCCGGAGCGGTCATAAAGCAAGGGATGGTGATCGCAAATAATGGCAGTGCAACGGAAAAAGAAAAGGTGACGAACGTGGAATCGTGTCCTAGCGAGATGAACCATTCGGTCCAGGGACGTGTTAGAAGAGTTTGGAAGAGAAGATCTTCCCGCTCTGGTCTCCCTCATGGGCGCTGTGTATTATGTCTCCTTCCGATTGGCCTGACATACGTTTGGCTCCGCCGTCAGGGCTTGCGAGGTAGGGGTGGAGGAGAAATCCACCTACGCAGCCGTAGTAAAACGTAGCCGTAGCGCCTACGCGACCGTCCCACGCAGACCCTCCCTTTGGACGCAAGAACGGACAATCATACGGCAATTGAACGTACAAGCGTGGAGCCTCAATTAAAGGTGACGAGTCGTAATATGAAATCGTCCCCCAGAATGGAGCTAGACCGCTCGTTTCGGCATCCTCTGCCATCTTATACAACATAAACCAGTGTGTACCACAAAAGGAGCAGTACTCGCTCACACAACGGCAAACAGCCACACTTGTGAATACATGTCTGCATGCGCGCACGTCAGCGTACCTCATCAAATGACCAGTAAAAGGAAATGTATACCATAAAGCAAGGATAACCGCGTAACCAAAAAAAAAAAGGCGGCGAGCATGGAACCGCAAGGACGCATCAGGGAGGACGGGGCCTCTTTTGAGGAGAGCCTTCCCATTCAGTACACCCCCTTCCATTCTTCCGTTCGGTCCCGCCGGCGTGGGTACTGGGAGGAGGAGGGATTGTGAAACATAACCTTTCCTTGCAGGGATGCCCTGTCTCTCTCTCTTTCGTCCAAGAGGCGCGGAAAAACGGCACGGCAATTGAGCGAGCCTGAATTAAATGTGCAGCATGTTCTCGTCTCCCAGAATGGTGCTAGACCGTCCGTTTCGGCATCCTCTGTCCTTGCAATTATGCCAGGCACATCCGCTTAAGTATTGGAGTGTGCGTTACTATTGAACGGATTCGGTGCCGACTGCTCCACCTCCGCCTGGTATGTAGGGAGAGAATGTCGGGGGTCTAAGACCGCAGGCTTCAAGTTCGTCTGGATGGCGAGTTAGTTAGTGAGCTGGGAACGTAGGAGAAATTCGCTGACTTCACGCGACCCTCGTTTACGTGTTGCATCGATCGTGGCCATGGGTTTTCGCCCCTCAATTGTGACGCTCTTTGAGTGGATGTCCCTTTCCTAGTACCTACACAGCATGGGTATGTATCATTTCAGTGTGCACGAGGCAGGTAACGGGCATCGACTGTGAACAAGCAGAATGGCTTCGTATGCCGGGATGGTTGAATGCAAACTTCGATTTACGGAGGTGTGGGGTACGTTCCTGGAATGGACGAAGAGGCTGTTACTCCGAGTGCATTCCCATCTGGGCTGCTGTGAAGGGAAAACGAAGGCAGGGGATTGATGATGCGATAACTGGGAAAAATTCTACGAAAAAAGGATGGAGGCGGTAATATGAATATCTCCAGTCTGTGTTGTTATCATCGAAGACTCATGCTTGATATGACTCGAAGGCATTCCCATCTGGGTTGCTGTGAAGGGAAAGGGGAAGGCGCTTAGCGTCGGGGGGAAGGTCCGATAGACACCAGTGAACGAGAAGAGTTATACGAGAAAAGGCAGACAATGCAGCGTTTTGCAGGAAGTGCAAATGGGAATATCTCTGGTTTGTGTGTCCCAGTTCCCTCGGTGCCTTACGCATGCTGGCTTGATAATGATGTGACTCGAAGACCTAGACTGATTTGATTGAGAAACGAAGAACCGGGGATTTGGAAGTCCCAGGTTGTAATGCAAAAGCGTTCCCAGGCGAGCGAACATTGTGTGTTGTTATGGGTGTTTGTATAACATGCCGTGATAGAGTTAGCCTCAAGGTAGGTTTCCAGCTCGTAAGTGAAGACCGCGGTGATCGCACGTGTAGCGCAGACAATACTCAGCTTCAAGTTCGTTCAGATGGAAGGTGCTGTTACAACTGGCCGACCATGCGGATCAGCTGATTGGCGCTGTAACACGAGTCAGGAGAGAGTTCTGCTTAATGATGAGTCGTATGACAACATTGTCATAGCTTTGACTCAAGTTCTTTTCCCAGGAGAGAGAGTCGCAAGGGGTCGGTTGGTTGGTTAGCAACAAGGACAAGAAGCGCCAAAGTGGACTCGGATGATAGTATCCCCAGGAATAAACGACTTGCTATCCATGGAACAAGGAGCAGAAAATACGGTTTTCAGCCACGAGAGCCTAAAGAGGGTTGCGGGATCTTTTACGTACTACGTCCCTTGATCAGTTTAATCATCAACGCCCACGTAGCGGTCACGGCGGTTCCTACCTGGAAACTTGACATACAATTTTACGCGCGAAGGTGCCTTTTGATTCAGATAATGTCAGTACGTAGTAGAATAAATTGCGGCTGCGAGAGTTAACGTACGCTGGAGTCAAAGCGATACAAGGCTGACCAAAGCGGGGCTTCAATAGGAGATAGCAACGCGTGAAAGTTGACTTTGTTCATGTTCCCAATTTGGCGATCCACTTGTTGCGCCCCCGAAAAGGAAAGCAATGATCACGATCATTGTTCTATTCTAGAATTATCTGGTATTTGGTATGTGGGGGGCGTATATAACGGTTGGCAAGCGCACTTACCTTCGTTACAGCTCCCCCCTCAACTACTCATCATCCTAGCCTCTTAAAACCTCTTTTAAAATTATGTTCCAAGTCGCGTCGTACTCGACTCCATTCAACATGCTTCCCCAGCAGTCTCGTCCGAGCCACCGTGACGTCGGAGCTCACCACTGCAGTTCCATTCAGCTCCCTGCGACTTTGGCTCGCCCACACTACTCAGAAGTCTCTGCGAGCGCTATCGAGGCAGTGTCTCCCGAGCTCGCTGATGTTCCTCCCGAGTACATCCGAAGGAACCTTCGCTCCGAAGCACCACAGTACGTCTTTCATATCGTTCTCAGCTCTTTTCTTTGTCGCTGACAGTAAGACAGAATGCTAGCAGGAATATCTGCTTTGGCGCCCTCCCATCTTCCCACCATTCTCCCGAAAAGCCATCTTCCGGGCATGTTATCCGTCCCTGTCCGTTCCTCGTCACCATCATCGCGCGTATTCCCTACCCATGTGCTGGCCGTCTCTTCTACCAAGACCCCCACGGAGCAGTGCATGGTATTCCCGGTACACGCTCTCGTCCTCGCGTCCCACTGCGCACATCTCCCCGCGATCCCGCCTGCTCAACTGCAAGGTGGTAGTCAGACGCTAGTCAAGCTCCCCGTTCTTCCCTTTGCCCTTCCCTCGCCGCCGGCATTCGGCATCATCCACAACTTCATGTACACCCACCGCCTCGAGCCTGTCTTCAGGTCGCTCCTACCTGTCCCAGCGGGATTCTTCCAATCCATCACTCACGAGACGGTCCTCACTACTCTCAATTCCAAGGAGACATGTATGCAGCTGTCCGCCTACCTTTGTTCTCAGGAACAAGGAGACCTGCAGAAGCTCACGACACATGCTGTGCATGTCAAGGAGCTCTGGCAGGATATGGTCGCTCTGGGTATTTACAGCCCGGATTTATGGGACGCTGTTGACCTCGCTTGGAGAATTATCATTGGCGCGCTTTCCATCGCCGCTAGGAACGCGAATTAACTTCGCTCCACGTTATGTCCTCTTGTTTTCCCCATGCGCACTGTATCCTGAATATTGTTTACATACCCTTGCATTACTACACAATCACCTCATATTCCTTGTATAGTTACTGTATTATCTTTTGTAGGACTTTAACACCAATGTAGCCTTATACAGTTTCCCGAACATACATACTACTTACATGCTTCTTACCAACATAGCCTTACATTTTTTTTGCCCTTTTCACGCGTCCAAAAGATATATTTCAAAAACCAAAACAAGCAGCCTCCTCATGGTATAACAAATTGATGGCTGTTCACAGCGTTCAGCTGATATGTACATGACGTCCCAATTGCACTGAAAAACGAGGCCGGAAATGGACAAAAGTCACATAGAGGAACCTGCCACGATAAGTCAGCCTTCTTGAAACGATCTTCTTGGTATGTTATGGAGTGTACTTGCCCGGGAATGATGGTTCTACGCTTGTGGGTATCTACGGGTACAGATCATAATCAGTTCCGGGCCGCGGTAAGCGTGGTCGAGGACAGACGTGTGATCTTTGGTCCTTGAAGGCTGATACGGAGATGTGAGTACAGGTCCGGTAAAAGATACGTTTACTAGGGCACTCACTGGAAAGGCATTGCAATATGGTGGTGGTTAGTCTCTGAGGGACCGATAAGCACATACGACAGCTTGAAGGCTCATTACATCATCCCTTGGCATAAAGTGCGCAGCCTTTCTTTCATGCGAGCAACTCCGATTCGAGTACGTATTTTCCATCGCTCCATTTTACAGAACCGAAACCTTGCACAGGTCAGGGACTCTGTATCTATGTAAAGACGGACAGGGGCTGAGGCTTGTCTAGACATCCCAATTCTTTTTGAAGAATGATAGTGCATTTCTTTCTCAACGTGAAAAGCAACACGAGGTCCGGAAGAACGTAATTCCAACAGACTGCAACGCCCCAAAGTAATTGCAGCCTTTTATGAGTATTGAGATGCGTAATCACCTCGAGTTTTGTTGTTTTTCAGGATAGTGAAGTCGAGAAGAACAAAAGGGGTGTCCAAAACAAAGCAGACACGCGGCTCGGGTACCATTCACACCAAATAGACGTCCCCACAGAAGATACCAGAGCATTCGTTCAAGATTTCCGTTTCCTAACTGGCGATAATCGGAACATGGCAAACTGTAGACTCGCTAGCCAGTCGACGTTCGCAAGCTTACACCTCGTAATGCAAATTCCGTATACGGTTGTTTGGTTGTTTGGTGAAGTTTGACATGTTTTGACGTGAAGAGGTGAGCTTGCGAACGGACTGGGCAATACCGAGACGTTTTAGAGGGTCACACATTCTGTGACTTGGGACTTAGAAAAATTCACTGATTTTTGTCTTGCAGCTTATTTTCAGCAGCCATTGCACTTCCCCCGTCTCCAATTTGCTCCAGTAGGATTAGTATGCATAGTCTGCCTGTGCACAAATTATTTTAAATTCTATACAATCATGATTATGGAACCCTCTGCTTGCTCTCTACTTTGCCCTTCAATGGCTCTGTCCGAATGACAAGAACATGATGACCAAATGATGACATCATGGGAGCAGACAGTTGAATAATATTTTCCACGCAAGGCGACAAAAATAAACTGTGTAGATGGTTCAGTGGTAAACAAAGTATAAAATGCGCATGTATACAATGCATTACGAGGGAAGGGAGTGGACAACTATTAAAACTGGCGGTGAAGATGTGAAATTTTTATAAGTCCCAAGTCACAGAAAGCGTGACCCTCTAAAACGTTGCGGATTTGCCCAGCCGCTTTCGCCCAAAAGTGATAGCGCAGCCACGTGGGTGAAGCGCCGGCTGGTAAACGAGCCTAGGCAAACTGGGCCATCGCGGGAATTGAACCTCTCAGGACCCCCGATAATCCCTACAAAGTCCCGATCCCGGATTTTCGACCAGTTTAGACGTTCGTGTACGATACATTTTACTTCGGACCTTGCGCAAGGTATGTATGTGTCTGGCTACTGTGGATAGTCTAGGAAGAAGGAGAATTTGGCCTTCAACTATGCCGAGTTGAACATCATGCCGAAGACCAAGAGCTTGATTATGGATGGTACATTTCTAGATGAAAACCATTAAAAATGGGAGAAAAAAGGTTCCCGGCACTTCGGCATCCTGAGGGAATGCTGCAGGAAAAAGTTCGGGTATGGTGCCGGATATGCCGGAAAATGGCGCGGACTGGGATATCCATGTCGAACGATTCGTATACCGTAAATCTTGCCCACCAGTAGCATGAGCACCAGGGATCCTCTGGAGCCGGGTCCTCTTCCTCGACTCCTACCGTTGCACCCCTTAGAGCTTTCTAACTTCATCGCACCGGCGTCAAACTCAAGCGAATTAGCAAGCTGCAAATGGAATCCTCCCGGCCCCCCCGTCGTTCTGCACAAACTTTGAGCGTACAAGGTCGGTGCGCTACGGTGTCCTCATGACGATGTACCTCGCCTAGCACCAAGACGCGTCACCCTCGAACATTTTCATCACCTCGTCAAGACCACCTCAAGTGCTACTGCTTTGCCTACAGGTTCTCGAGCTGGAGGCTAGGATGTTGAGTGGACGGGTCAGGAGGGCACGCATTCGTACTTGAGGCAGAATTTGACTGTGAGGAATAAGGTGAAGACGCCGGAGACCATCAAGTCGCAGTGGGAGAGAGAGAGAGGGTTGTTGCAGACCAGGAGTAAGGAAGCGTTGCGACAGGCGAGTTTGGCTGTAATCTTTCAGATGAATAGGCATTTTGATACGTTTGTCAGGCGCTTTTTTCTCCAGAACTGGCACGTATACAAGCAGAGCAGGCCTGTTTATAGGCAGTGCAAGTACTGCAGCAGGAACGAGCAGCTCGCCTTCAGGCAGAAGCCCAGGTCACTCGGTTTCGAGCGACGTTGGCGACACTTCAGCTTCAGCACCCTGCGAGAAGTGCGTAGAGTCTTTCACCCGCCATTCTTCGACCATTCTATGCAATACTACCTATCGGTTAGCTTTCAGTGCTTGCTATCTGCTTTCGATGGGCTTTTATGCTATACCATGAAAAAGACATGCGTTTCTCGGATAACTTGGACGTGACCGACGTTGCTTCTAGAAAGCTGACGATATACATGGTTACTTGGATTATACACCACCTTTCGTTCGATATCGGTATTGTATTCCTTGGGAAGCGCCAACTGAAGCCTTTCGAGTAATGATAAATAATGATAAAATTTCCTTATCACGTCCTTAATGTTCCTTCCAGTCAGCTTCGACTGCAACAGCGCCCTTGATGTCATCCCTGCAGAAGATCCAGCGGGTCTGGTGCCCCACTAAAGCGACGAATCGTCCAGGAAAACGAAAGAGTAGCGTACCGTACCAAGGATACGCTGCAAAGCGCCTAGTTCCTCCGCCGTGCCCATGTCACTATCTTGCCTTCGAAGCTTCTCACCAGAAGTTGAGCAAGTTGAAGTTAACAATGAAACCAAGTGCTGAATATCGCTTTGGGTTACCAGTATTGGATTTGCTTCCACCTCAGAACCAAGCGTAATTGCATGGATGTCTCGTCGGCGGGCGTTCTCTTTGAAGGACTGTTCTCCCACGTCCCCACCTCACTAGCTAACCTACGTTTCAGACAAAACTTGCAAGCCTTTATCTCTCCCTCCCGGCAGATGGAATGTCTCCCGGACTTGGACCGACCAGTCTTGAAGCCTGCACCGAACCCATTCAGCAGTATACGCACACGTCAGTACTTAAGCGGATGTAATTGAAAAGACAGGATGCCGAACCGAGCGGTCTAGCGCCATTTTTGGAGACGAGAACATTTAATTCCGGCTCGCTCAATTGCCATACCGTTTTCCTGTGCAAGGAAAGAAATTGACTGTCTGGATAACCGATTACGCAGTTATCCTTTGCTTTATGGTACGCATTCGTTATTGCTTGTCATTTGATGAAGTGCGCTGGCATGCACGCATGCAGACTTGTATCCACAAGGGCGGTTGTTTGCCACTGTGTGAGGGAGTGCTGCTCCTTCTCACTTAGCTCACGTAGTCAACAGTCTACGCCCGTATCGATCGTATTCTTATATGAAGCTCCTGCATGTCAATGAAAACGAATTTCTCTTGGAACGTTAAGGGTCGGTGGCTCGATTAAGAACACCAAGCTATGACACGAGATACATGGTTGCCTACGTACAGGATCCATCAAGGATCCGTACAGCTATTAAGACGATGCCACTAGGCGCTTCTTGTTCTTCTACACTGAACTGTGGCGGGGACTGCTACTTTCACAGAGTACGCACACGCTTCCTGAACAACACCTTGCTGCTTTAATTTGGGATCTGATGATCAGAGAACCACGTCGGTGTGGGGAACTTGTCTATCTTCACGTCAAAGTTTAGGAGAACGTAAGACATGAGTGCTTTCAACTCATTGATAGCGAAGAAGCGGCCCGGACTGTGAACAGATCTCAACGTCATAACCACCACAGAGTTCCATACGCACCATGCTGGTCGTCCATGGCCAAAGAAAACGAAATCCAGACTCGGCGTGGCCATATGGTGGCGAATATTTTCACCTTGTTTTCTCATTTCAGAGAACCTCCATGGCTTGAACTCTAGCGGGTCCTTGTAGTTCTCCTACATAGAAAAAGTGACGAGAGGAACCGCCAGGATAGAGAAACCGTACGTACCTCGTCTGTATGCGTGGACAAAATGGCAACAACGATTTGAACTCCGGCGGGAACCACTGTTCCGTCCGAAAACATGAAGTCCTTACGAGTCGTCCGATGCATTCCAACTATTCAAGGTCAGAAGGGATCAGTGTAATGAATGGTTAACGACTTACACACGCTCATAGTACCATATACTCTCTGAGCTTCCTTCACAAAGCTGTCGAGTTGATTCATCTTTCCCATTGCAGCTTTCGTATATCCTTCTTCGTTGATGATGGATTCAACCTCATTTCGAAGAGTTTCGGCATATTCGGGGTGCGCAGCCAATGCGCAGAGGGCAGTAGTGAAAGTCTATAAAAGCACAATCAACTGTAGCTCTTGGATGCATAATTCGACATACCATAGACGTCGTATGGATAGCTCCAATATTCAGAGTGAGCACCCTATTACATATATCCTGTACTGTGCGTTTTTTCCCGTCACCATGAGTTACGTCAAGCAGCCACCAGACGAGGTCATTCTGTCGCTATGTGAAGCAAAGATTAAAGTCCTATCAATCAGACTGCCTTACTGGTTTTCCTGGCCAATTTTTCCATGGAGATTCTGCTGTTCCAGTCGTTCTCGAATAGTTTTGCCGAGGAATTTTTCCGCCTTGGCTACAGCATTCTTGCGAGGTGTGTAGATAGAGCTCACAACTCTAATCATACGAAGTTACGATGCCAGTCTAAAGAGCTTGAATGACTCACGTTTTCAGGATCGTGGGGAGAAGGTGAAGGAAACGATCAAAGGTGAAGATTTCAATGGTGTAGTTGGTATTTAGCTTGATATATTCGCGGTTACGGCCTCAAGAATGTATTCATCGTCAAACACCGAGCATCGAGACAGAAAGATCACTCACAGAGAGGAAGCCCTACAAACATCCGGTTGCTGGCTCTGCATACAATTTGCAAAATAGTTTCGTATGTGGGTATCTCAACCCAGTCTGCATCAACATCAGCCTGAGTAGCCGAAAACATCGTTAGTCTTAGTACCTTCAGTTATCGGTATATAGTCTTTGAAAGCTGCTTTAATTTCGTCCTGAACGTCCGCAAAGCAAGCACCAATGTTGCATGTCAAAGGGCCTCGTACGATGTCTACATGGAAAGGGTCAAGCCTGATGAAGCTTCCGAAAGCATAGTCCATCTAAGTTTCGTAAGTGTCGCCCTATGACTCGCAAACGAAACTGAGCACTCACGTCTTCGCTCATGCCTATGGAAGACAGTTGTTCCACTGAAGCTTTTCGAAGGTCATTAATCTTATCTGCTCCGCTGACCACAATCGTCCATCTGTCGAGCAAGGGTACTTTGAATATCGATCCACACTATTCACAATGAGTCTATTTACAGATCTAGAGAAAGAGCGCCGATACACACCATTCTCTGACCTTCTTCGACGATTTCCTTTGCGTGAGAGATGAATCTGAAAGCGTCTATCCATGACCCGATAATACCAGATGACCCAGCTGTAGGAATCGATTTCAGCTGAGACGATATTAGTATTTACCAAGACGAAGTTGATATGACAACCTTATTTCTAGAGACTAAAGCCTTCCGAAGTTGGAGTGCAAGTAGGAACACAGTAGCTATACCGAGAATGCGCGACACTAAGGGTTTATCAACTTGTCGCACGAGATCGACGTATTCTTCGAGAGCCATTTGTTGCATAGGGGAAAACAATTTGGAAGATTGACATTTATATACGCACCATGAAAATGCTCTTCCGCCCGGGCTTAGGTCACTTTGATTTGTAGCGGTAGCCGCAATTCGTTCTTGAGAGAACAATGTGGCGATAGATTGCTTGGATTCCCTGTCATTTGTGGGGAGTCTATGCTACTTGAAAGATTTGTTTCTTCGTTGAACGAATTCGGGGAAGATGTGAGAGGATCGTGATGGCACAACATACCGAATACTGTAGCGTTTGTGAAAACCTAAGGATTTTGGTATGAGATCAACGTGACCCTTGCGTCTGTGTACCGGGCGCATCAACTACCTGCCTGTGGCTATAACCGTGAAGCCTGCTGGGATAAATAAGTATGCAGTTCTTTACGTGCTTCTTTCCCATCAACAAGAGAGACGACCACCTTTCCAATGCTTGGCGCAAATCGAGGATCCGTATATCCCAGCTCTTGGTGGATATACCAAGGTGGTTGACATCGAGAAAGCCAAGTTGTCGCCCATCTTCGGTCTCGGGATCCAAACGAGACAGGATATACCTCATCGCAAATACCATGCCATAGCGAAGCACGTACGTGATCATGGATATGGGTATCGAGGAAGATACCCATCCGTGTGATAGCTGAGGCGCGGAATATCATTCCCCTTCCTTTCAACGCGCGGCGTAATGGCATATTACGGGACGGTTTGGCTTAACTGAATGATTGGCAACGTTGATAGAGTTATAAGAGTTACTGTGCCCAGTCCCTTCGGTGACTCACGCTTGACTTCAGTAGACACTCGCGAAGGGGCCCCAAGGAATGTTCATGCCACAAACGTCATGAGATCCCCTTTCTCAATCACTTGGAACCAAGACGAGAGGTCATACGTAACGGAACTGTACAGAGAAACAGGTCGCATAGAGAGGTGCTTACTTTACCGGCTAAAGACAGCGGCGTTATCTATAATAAAGTCAATCTGTTCCTTCCTATAGTCATCCGGAATGACGGTCGTATTGTCACCATGCAGTTGTAAGAGCACCTGAGATACGATTAGTGAAAGAATACCCCCTTGAACAAATTTTCAACATACCTGGTTCTCCGAAGTGTATTGTGGCCAGAAAGGACCTGACAATTGCTCAGCAAACGTTCAACCATCAGCATGACAATCGCTTACGAGACATCCCTAAGCCATCATTGGGATCCAAGCTCGTAGCAAAAGAAATCCAGTAGTCGATCATCATCTCACTCAACAAGATCGAAGACTCTGGTTCAGTAGAGGAATTCAGCGTTCCGTAGACGAAGGGTATCTCTGATCCATGGGGAACTGGCAAACATCTCAGTATATGTCAAGCGGATCGAGGAAGGAAAAAATCGCATCTCCCCATTCGGACGAGTACAGCGAGGAATTCTGTGTGAATTGGTACCCGTATGCTGTCACACCTGCTTGCACAGCAGTCTGTGTCCATAACCGGCGCTGAGCGTCAAAGGTCACGTCCCCGCCTGAGATAGATGGTTGAGTAAATGATATTTAAGAACGAAAAACGCTAACCCATCGCAGCCGTTCTCTTAAAGCCTGAGGGTAAGCCAAAGGTTTCAATTCCAGTGCCATATGGGGATCCCAAGGATGGATCGTCAGGGTACAGTTCGAGAAGTTAGTCCAGGATAGTATCGGGGATGGTAGGTGGGTAAGGTGAGTAAGTGGATACCATATAGTCCTTGATGTCCTCGTCGGTGTAGTTGCGATCGGTCGGCAAGAAGCGCGTCCCTAAACGAGTGCCAATATTGAGACCGGCACTTGTAATAATAATAATAAAGTATTCATATCATACCCTCGTCTAGGTTTGTGCCTGAAATAAAGGGAAGCGTGGCAAACTGGCCCTCTTCCCAGAGACGTGAAGGCAGATCGGGAAGAAGACCTGATGGGCCGTCCAGTGCAGGATCAAAAGGAAATCCTTCAATGGTCAACGAATAAGCCTCAATCCATCCTTCATATATAGCAGACGAATTCGCTGCCTGCAAGCAGTCAAAGGTGTTATTCGTGTCAGCGACAGACTCGCAGCCTGGTGTCCCAGCTACAAAATTGTGCCAGGAAGATTCTCTTGTAGATGCATTGTAAGTTACGGGCGAAGACACAGCACCGGACTCAAAGATCTAACCAAAGAATCAGAATGAAAACTTGTGTGAAACAACCTTCATAGTTACCGCAGCCCAGGCCAAGTCAGAAATCGACGCGTTTAGAAACAGAAGACTCGTCAACATCGCTCCGGCACTTTCTCCAAAGATAGTCACCTGCTCAGATTTGTTATTAAAGACAATCGATACAGGATATTTTTACTCACTTTGGTTTTGTCACTACCGAACAAACCAATATTCTCTTGAATCCATTCCAGGGCGGCCAACTGATCTCTGACTCCGAGGTTCAGTTGTCCTCTATCGTCAGCCTCCTGCCCTTGAGGAAAGCCTAATGGACCCAGTCGATAACTGTGGTTCACATAAATAATGGGAGTCCCCTAGAAACCATTAGCCAAGAAGACGTAGGTAGAACATAGATATCCACTCTGACAACGCTCTGGGCAACAATATTGCTTCCATTGAAGGATGACGAAGCGCCTGCAAAGAAACCGCCTCCATAGGTCCTTCGGTATTATTAGCACAAGAACCATATGGGCGAAACACATAATTTCACCAGAACAACACAGGCAAAGGATCTTCAGAAGACGCCCCCTTCGGTCGAAATATATTTATAGTCAAGCAGTCCTCCGATATCGCATCGGTAGCATACCCCTGTTATTGCTGCCATTAAAATACAGTCGCATATATCAAGTCAAAAAACCCACACGCTGTAAGCAGGGTAGTCCGAAATTCTGGGCATCGAATTCATCGGCGTCAATGTCCGTTTTCAATACAGGACGCTGCAAGCGCAACGCTCCGACCGGAGGTTCGGCGAATGGAATACCTGGCCTACGCTTCAGTCTTGTGCATCGCTACACAGTATGTTGGCTCACCTCCAAAGAAGTCTTGCTGTAGCCCTGCAACATCTCTTCCAATGAGTCTGGTGTTTCCCAATTGCACCTCAGGAGTGTCAGCAGCAGCCAAGAGAGCGTAGTACAGGACGAATGTCACAATAAGCATGGCTCATGCGATGGAAAATGGGGGAGAATACCGTCTCTTTATGTAGAATTTTGGGTTCAGGGAAGGTTACAACTCATGACCATCGGTTGGAAGAAGAACAAACATTATGGTCATAAACTGCGAATATCGGGATTCACGCGCATGTGCAACGAGCCAGATGGAAAAAAGTTTTATTCGTCCCATGACTTGTCGGAAAATCTGACGCGTGAAGTAGCGGCGATTGGCCTACCGCCGTATCGTCAATAAGGCCTTGGCATTACTCGAGATTTCGTTCACAGTAGGAATTTTGAACATCGAGCCAACATCCTTGCACAGCGCCTTTAGCCAGAGTACTATTGGGAAAAGCGTCGTCCACTGGGGCATGGGCAAGGAAAAGAGACGCGTTGCTTGTTTGGTCAACTTTGTCCACTTGGACATGATAACTAAGTAAGGCCGGCAAGCGGCAAGACCCGCTACCTTGTCACAGACAGACGGAAACGGCCGACAAGTCAAGATAGTAGTGAATTTCGTAGTTCAATAGTATATACAGATTCAATATATATAATTTTTTTTTACTGCTAGTAGAACGAGGGATGCCAGTCGCCTACTGAATGACACTGCACAACGTCAGCGGAGGGTACACGTTGAGTAGGAAGAGACTCACATAACAGCCAAGAACGTGTTCATGTTGGGATCGAAGTGAACCTTGTAACTGGGCCGGATGCCGCGTACAACGCGATCTAGTACGCGTTTGAGCCTTTTCTCTCGGCGGTCGGGAGAGAAGCAAGTGCTTTCGGGGTGGAGAGGATCGTAGTGGAGGGCACCCAAGTGGTTGTTGTACGAATCGTACACACGTACGGTAACGTTTGGGTGATTGGGAGAGGGTGTTTTTCTGTTCAATTTACGCGTTAGTATCATAATACAGCGAGTAGAAGCAGAAACTCACGCGATAGTGCAAGTCATCATCTGAAACCCTTCGCCCTCCAATGCCTGCCGCTCGCGACTCAGAGCATCGATCAAACCATTCAGCCCTCCGCGCATGAAAGGGAACTCGGCACTCCACTGATTGTAGACATAAGCCATGAACGACATTTGAGCTAGAGGAGATGTAAATGTAAGTTATTGAAGGTGAGGGCGGGTACTGTACCAAGGTGATGATTGTAAAGAAGGCTTGATCAGGTATGCTTAGTCGTCGCTGAGCTGTTCTGAGAGACCCGAAGACTCGGTGCAAGTAATATGAGGCAACCAAGCAGCTCGCTGCAGAACGTAGAATGAAGGAAAGTACGCACAACTGTTAGCTGCATGTAAACACGATCAAGAGGTCATTACCTGAATATTACACACGAGGATTCTCTGAAGTACCGTAATGAGGGACGTCAGTTTCTGAAGGAGGGGGACGATCGGAAATATACGCACCTCTAAGGGAACAGCGTGTTAGCAGTTGAGGTCAGATATCGGGACCTTCGAATGGCCCATGATAAAACCAAGGGAGCGCTGTCTTGCCGGAGGAAAGCAGAAGGCAGGGTCAACGTCGTTAGCATGAACATGATCGACGTGGATAATACAACGTGCTCACTTAACCGTAAGACGCAAACGTTGTGTATCGGTTTTCCTGCTAAATACACAACGGGAGCACTCGCAGAGGCGGGTTGCGACTGATACAAGCAATGGTCTCCGAGGTATTTCAAAATGCACGTGGATAGAACAGTGAAAGCGACAAAAGTATTTTTAAAGTGCAAGACTATCAATATATACACAACCTAACAAATATATAAGCATTCAACAGTGCGGATGATAAGAAGAGGTACTCACGCATACACTATATACAGGACACAATCAGACCGGGCTTCAACAAGGATTCCCAACCAGGTGTTACGGGGGAATGAACCTTCAAGGGATCGGAACGGTGTAAGGTTAGCTTGGAAATTGTTGCACACCCAAGAGCTCGACGTCGGGACTTCAACATATGGCATATATACACGATATCCGCATCCTTCCGAAGATCCCAGCATAAGAACGTGATATCAACCAACCGCGGAAGAAACTTTGGATTGGATCGTAGCTCGCCAAAAAGGTGAGTGCAGAAGAATGGGAGAGTGAGATGAAGCGACTCGACGTTAGGAAGATGGCGTAGTAGTCCAATTGACGCGTTATCATGGAAATCAAAATTATGCACAGAGTCGGTATAGGAAATTTTGAACGTCGTAATACCGTAATTCGGTAACGATATGCGAGGCCAAGCAGGGTCGAGTATATTGCCTTCGTATGACAGCGACAACGTATGCAAGTTATCAAGACGGAGGAGGGACCACACCAATGGTAGTCCATTGGAGGACTCGCCATCTCGAAGAGTAAGACTTGCAACCGTGGGTAGCTCAATGATACGTTCGAACTGCTCGACGTCTGCATCACACGTGATGTCTAGTCTGCACAGGTTGTTCATGAGGGGCAGAAGGTCCAATGCGGTGGATGCTTGGTCGTACAGCTGAAAACGGAATTCATCCAAGCACTGTAAAATAGAGGGGGATACTGTCAAGGCATGGAGGGGGACGTCAAATACGGACAATGACCGGAGGTTTGGTGCGAACGATAACGACGAGAGTATAACATTGGTGTTCGAATGCCAAAGAAGGGCACGAACACGTTAAAAGTTGATGAAGAACAAGGTGGCATTACAGACAATTCGCGAATGGTCTTCTTCATCTGCTGACGCGGAACTAACACACGGATGGATTCCAGTGAAGCGCTAAATGACTCCCTCCGAACGGAAGCGATGAAGTAATGTATCACCTTTTAAATTGAACAGCTAAGTCGACGCGAACAGTAAAATCACATACCTTAAACGATACTAGACACAGAGAACCACCCACTGTATCCTCTGTGAGGGAACCCATGACGACTGACCGCCCAGTATACGACCTGATATCAATAGGGTCAAGAGCATATCATCTGATCATCGCAATGTACTCCTGGCGATGCTCTGCAGGCACGACGTAATTCCTAGTAGCGGCATCCATGTCAGAAGTCGACTGAAAATAATCAGACATGATAAAAATTAAAAACTAAATTAGGACTCACTTTCGGCTTGAACATCCGTGAGGTCGTTCTCAGCTCCGCAGCCCCCGATTCACGAATAATTATCATATCATTGGGAACACCAGAAGTCTTAAGACGCTGCGCATGCTGAAGCACCGAAATCCTGACATCCCAGTCCTCTTGAAAAGGCGTACCTCGAAAACGAGTGAAATGTAGTACCCATTTAAGCTTGGCCAACGGCTTAGGATTAGCCACGTGATAATCACCGACGCCCGACAACTTGTTGAGCCGAGCAGCGCTACTCGCAACCGCAACAAAAGTGAAAACGCCTGGAGTGGGCGAATTCAGCCTACGTCCACCACTATCCCGAGGGTCCTGCAAACATAGATAGTCAACGTTGTCGATACGTTGCCATACCAGGATATCCTTCAGTCAGTTACATCCGACGTAAGCATCGGTACGAAGAAGAGCATCTCGTCGAAAGCCCAAACCGAAGGTATCGGTCATGATGGAAAGACAAGAAAGAGAGCACATGCAAAGAATAGATAAGTGAGCCAATCCAGTAGACAGACAGGGGGAGGGGGGAAAACACGGAGGTCATTGACCTAGTCCAAATATTGTTGCAAACCGCGTAAATTATATAGCGTAACCTATGAATGAGGGTAGTAAAAATCGGTTAGAAAATCAAGACAACCAAGGGGCACGTCGGAAATGAGTGTATCAACCCAAGATAAACAGTGTCCAAGAAACAAATGCTCCGCAATAGAACTCCTATACCCCTCAGGCCCGTCTCCATCGGTCATCTTGATGCAATGAGCTTTCGCAATGTCCACCAGTTCAGCCAAGGGCATCCTCTCAAACTCGGCATTCACTATACGGAGCAAGTAAGACGGCTCGTCAGCGAAGGACACATAACGCAGGCGGTCGAGTCGGTGCTGAGCCCCTACAACAGTCGATCGTCTCTTGTTGCGATCGACGTGAGGAGCAAATACACGTGAATAACAGGACAATGCAGAAGGGCTAACCCGCTCTATGACGCCCGAAGAGACGACGGACGCAACACAGAATACATGAGGAAAAACCCGTGAGCTCCTGCAGACCTGCATATAGTCATGACAAAGCGAGCCTCTTCCTCCTGCGCAGAGTCCTGCCAGTATACGCTCCATGATCCGCTCATGATACAGTTCATGACCCCCACACGTGGTGTTAACGACCAACCCATGGCCAAACAGATTGCGGACAACAACGTCGTTGGACGCAAGCGGAATGAACTGAGCTGATGCGGGGTTACAAAGGCTATGGTATATATCCATTAACCTATGCAAACGCGTTCGATGCCCAGAGGCATCTAGAAAAGACGGCTTGAGGTAATAAAAGAAAATGATTAAAACGAACATACAAGGATGGTCGGTGGCATAGGACGCCAGCTGAGAAAACCAATCAAAACCAAGAACAATATCCGTTGACAGATCTTCCTCGATTATGAATGAAAGTGAACACTGATGAACAAACAGTTCCGTATTGACTGTGACAGAAATTGGCATATGACCAGGAAAATGCACAACTGGAGAACGCTGAGAGATGGGCGACTGAAGACATATCGAATAGATGTATCGCTCCTGTTCGATGATGCAGGTGGGGTTCGCCATAAACGGGAGTACAGGCACCGCACCACGGGAAAAGTACATGCCAAATAAGAAAACAATTTCCACGCCACAAAAAAAATAGGGGGCACAGGAGCTGGCTGGCACACTGCTTTTTACCGCCAAACGGAAGCACAATAGGGACATACCCATAACCCACTACCAAGGTAGCGGGAATTACGAATCCGCCGACTTAGTAGTCGTCATTGGCGGCAGCGGAGGTTGCTTACTGGGCAGTTTTAAAACTGTTTACAAATCATGGCTTTTCCTCGCTGCATTAGATACCCTTGGTTGTCAGAAAATCATGAAAGAAATTGCGTCCTGGACTTCTGCTCTGGCCTCGGCACCCAATGCGAGTCGTCGGCGGTAACATACGGGAATCCCGACGGCGGACGGGCTCAAGAAATACATCATATGGTTAATTGAACGTCCAAACCATACACCATTCGGCAAGGGCACAACACGGTTCTCTCGCACTCGAGCCTGAACGCAGATCAGAGCGATTAACAACGAGACGACAGGGCCAGAAAACCATTTAGATGTTACGGGACGCTCTTTGACCACACAGAAAAGCTTAACTGAACTGTTTGCGGAGAACCAAATGTCTAAAGCCTTATGCCCCTTGAATGATTCTTATAAATATCTTCAGTACCCAAGTTCCCAGAACGAAAAGCTATGCGTGTTGATACGAGGAAGTAATAGACATGCTTGCTTTACCGGTGGAAAGCATCAGCGTTATCTCGAAGGAACTCGATCTGCTCCTTCCGATAATCATCCGGAATGACGGTTATATTGTCGCCATTCAGTTGTAAGAGCACCTGGAGCCACGAATCAGTGAGAGGAAATCCTGCTTCGATCGACGTACCTCATTATCCGCTGTGTATTGCGGCCAGAAAGGACCTGGAAGATGATGAACAAACATTCGATAGCAGCACAAAAAGTCACTCACGAGACGTCCCTAAACCATCATTAGGATCCAAGCTCGTAGCGAAGGAAACCCAATAATCGATCATCATTTCACTCAACAGCATTGATGAAGCAGGCTCGCTCGAAGAATTTAATTTTCCGTAGACGAAGTCTATCTCGGATGTATGTGGAACTGGAAAAACATATTAGTATCAGCCAAATGGATTCAGGAAGAGGAGAAAACACACCTCCCAATTCGGCCGAGTACGACGATGAATTCTGCGTGAATTGGTATCCGTATGCTTTCACGCCGGCTGCGGCAGCAGTCTGTGTCCATGTCCGACGTTGAGCGTCAAAGGTCAAGTCCCCAGCTGAAATAGATGATTGAGCATATTGTATTGTGAAAGAGAGACGATGCTAACTCATTGATGCCACCCTCTTCCAGCCTGAAGGCAACCCAAAAGTCTCATTTCCGGTGCCATACGGCGCACCCAAGGATGGGTCGTCAGGGTACAGCTCGAGAAGCTGGTCCAAGATATCATCAGAGAGGTAAGGTGGGAACGCAGAGTAGGTGGTCTGTATGAAATCCTTGATGGCGTCATCGGTGAAATTGATACTCGTCGACAGGCCGAGAGTCCCTGATAAGCACCAACGTTGAGTTCGAACCCCCCTGTAAACGATTCATATCATACCTTCATCTAGGTTTGTGCCAGATATGAACGGAATCGTAGCAAACTGTCCCTTCGCCCAGAGACGTGTAGGGAGATCGGGAAGAATAGTACCCGAAGGACCGTCCAGTGCCGGATAGAAAGCCATTTCTTCTATGGCCAACTCATATGCCTCCAAAAATCCTTGATATATAGCAGACGAATTCGCCGCCTGCAAGCAGTCAAAAGTATTATTCGTGCCAACGACGGATTCACAGCCCGGTGTCCCTCCTACGAAATACTGCCAGGTAGATTCTCGCGTAGATGCGTTATATATTACAGGCGAAGACGCGGAACCGGACTCCATGATCTAGCCAACGAGTTAGAATGACAACTTCTGTTAAACGATTGCATGCTTACTGCAGCCCTGGCAAAATCAGAAATGGACGCATTTAGAAGTAACAGATTCGTCAACATTGCTCCAGCACTTTCTCCGAAAATTGTGACCTGTTCGGGCTCGTCAAGGAGGATCGACGTACAACGAATTTGTGCACCTTGGTTTTGTCACCACCGAACACGCCAATATTCTCTTGAACCCATTGCAGGGCAGTTAGCTGATCTCTGACTCCGAGATTGAGTTGTCCTCTGTCGTCGGCCTCCTGTCCTTGAGGGAAGCCCAGTGGTCCTAGCCGATAATTGAAGTTCAGGTAGATAATGGGGGTACCCTAGAGGCAATTAATCAAAGAAACATAGATGGATCGCGGAACTTTACTCTGGCAACACTCTGGGCAACGATATAGCTTCCGTTGTAGGACGACGAAGCACCTCCAGAGAAACCGCCGCCATAGGTCCTTCGGCGTCTCATTAGCACAAGGATGATATGAATGAAAAATATAATCCTACCAGAACATAACAGGCAAGGGATCTTCAGAAGATGCTCCCTTCGGCCGAAATATGTTAATAGTCAAACAATCCTCCGAGATCTCATCGGTTGCGACGTTCTGTTGTTTCCGCAATTAAAACAGAATTACAGATACCAAGTGAAACAACCTTACACTTTGAAAACAGGCTAGTCCAAAATTCTGGGCATCGAATTCATCGGCGTCGATAGTAGTTTTCAATACAGGATGTTGTAACCGCAAGGCTCCAACTGGAGGTTCGGCATATGGAATACCTATCCTTTGTTTTAGCCTTGAACATTGCACGGAATATCAATTCGGACTCACCTCCAAAGAATTCTTGCTCTAGCCCTGCAACATCCCTTCCAATGAGCGTCGTGTTGCCCAATTGGACCTCGGTGTCTGCAGCAGCAGCCAAGAGAGCGTAGCATAGAACGGGTACCACAAGAAGCATGGTTCAAGCGACGAGGAATGGGGGTGAATAAACAGTCTCTTTATGTAGCATTTCGAGTTCGGCGAAAAGTGGAATCCGTGAATGGAAAAACGAAGAAGATGGGCTATCATCATAAAATGCGGGATCTTCGTGCGCAGTTGCTGCGAGGCAAATGAAAATGCTCTGTTTACCTGTCGTCGACCAAGGTTAATGCTATGGAAAATCCGAGACAAATCCGACGCGTCGAGAAGCGGAAATTGACATCCGAATTGTCAACGTTCTGACTTTGACATGAGCACGGGTTCGCGACTCCCGATCAAAGGAAGTCGTCAAAACCTTTGAAACAGAATACCTTGCACCTTCAGCCAGGGAGCTTCCAGAGTATCGAAAAAAAAAAAAATACTAAGCGTTGTCGGATGATTGTAGTGAAGAGAGACGCGTTGTTTGTTTGGTCAGCTTTGCGGAACGCCTACGATATCTGACATGACTGACGGTGGTGAGTCTTTCCCTCCAAGTCATCACAGCTGTGCAGCGCGAAAACCATAATTATCGGAAGGATAAAATCAGGAAAGAATTTGTACCTTTCTGCTTAGAGCTCTATTTTCCCAATGCATCACTGTTGCGGTTGTTAATACCTCGACATAAATAACGGAAGAGCTGTTCCCGAGTGACGTGCGTTTATCGAAAATTCAATCATAGCTCGAGGTTGCATACTAGGGGCGGCCGTGATCCTTCGGGAGAGATACAATAGCTTCACTTGCTCATCCTCGGACCTCCATCTATCTCTCATGACAAAGCTCTGAGTCTCTTTGATGTTCAGTCATGAGTATACGGAGAAATTCGAGACTTTACACGCTATGTAGCCGGGGATTCTAGGACGGAAACTAGTTCTCCGTGTCAAGCCCGGCTTTCAGGTTTACAGTTCGATACACAGAATCATCAGAGCTGCGCAGTAAGCTGCTAAGGCATACAGTGGCGTTGCGGGATTCGGCTCCGTGACCTGAGTGTTCGAAACATCCCAGTCACTTGACGAGGAAGGAAAAGTGGCCAGACGCAAAGTAATCAAATCGCTGATCCATATGCAATGCGTATCGAAGCCTTCATTGGCTGGATTATCCGCGTTCCCTACGACGCATCACCCTCGATCTGTCGAATCGCGGTTCTTCGCCTACTGCGCAGGGGAAATAAATATGGTTTCAATCTACAAAGAAAAAGAATGGACCATTAGTCTCAACTACCATAGAACGCTATGACGAATTAGTACAGACCTCCCCCGATTCCACATGCTTATCACTAAGCTTTACTTAGTCCGTTCTCATGTGACCAAGGCATTCTATGCCAGATCACTCTTTCTTCGTCGATACCACGCGCGCGCGCTACCACGTCAAATCCTGTCAGTTTCTACACGCGTGGGTTGTTCGCTCCTGCATGTTCAAGCATCTAGAACTCACAGATAAATACAAGCAAACGGATGGAAAACATGGACCTACTCTTTCGCCAGCTGAGGACTTCCTAGGCCCAGCTGTCCCGGAAACCCAAGCGGCACAGGTGGAATGTAAAACCATCATGGAGGTGATCGAATCAGGCGGTCCAACGTGTTATTACGGTAGTGAAGACGTGATGACGCGTTAATAGCAGTTTTCGTTGGACTCCGAGCGACGCTTACTTAGCGTGCGCCGTGAGTATCTCCTTCGCGAAGAGAAAACTCATGTAAGCATCACACAGGGCATAACAACGTTATAGTATGCTGAATGCATCGACTATATGCTCGGAAAGGCGTTTACTGATGATCCAAAGCTTGAAAGCGGACGGTCCTATGCGATGAGGACGCAGCATAGGGTAAAGCCTGGATATGAGAGCAGTTGAGCTCAGCTTCTGGGTTCGTGGGTAGATATTAACAGTCGGCTGCGCGTGTCGTCTTGCCGGGAGAGAAGTTCAGAAATGACTCCCTAAGAGACTAGAGGGAATGAGCATGGAACGATGATAGAGAGTAGAAAAGCCGCTTACCGGGTCTAGGGTGGCAGAAGCAAATTGGAACCAGCAAGCTCCTAGAGGAAGAGCGCGGACTGCCAGGGGGGGAATTGAACATGCCGCCATCAAATGGATAATATGGACTCTTTCGAATTTTCCTGTAGGCCCAGAGGAGAAAAGAACTATCAAAAGATGAATGATGTTTTCTGGTATTTTAGATTTATGACGCACCATACATGATAGGCAAGGCGCCTCTGGGATGGCAGACACTACATCAACCGTCTTCAACAGTATCCAGCTATTCAGGGTGCAATTCCATCCCAAGAACGATTGGTTCACCAGCGTCCCGCGCCAATTCCATGAATGATGATGCGTTCAGCCGGGTAGCCCTGCCACAGGCGATTTGCAGGTAAAGTTGGTCGTTTTTCATACTGGGAACGGAAATACTACAGCAAGCGCTATTCTGGAGAATTTTTTTCGGAGAACGATGAGATGAGCATTGAGGACAACTTCGAAGGATGTCATCGAGTCAAATTGATGGCCGTCAGTCGGCACGTCTGCCGCTGACCGCCGCTGATCTAAGCTTTGCAGTCGCGTATCGGCGGGGCCTGGCACGCGTCTTGTCTTCCTTCCACTGTCACCAGATAACCCGCTCTCATTCTGGACGAATCAAATACCAGAAACGTTCCTAGAGACAATTCGGGACGACAGCGTCGGTACTCATTCTCCAACGCATTGCCAAGGCCCTAGGAGATAACGTCGAAGTAACAGCTTAGATCTTACCTTACGACGCACTCTCAGGCATCAGCTACCCCTTCCCTCAAGAAAATGGACAACTCTTCCTGAATCTCATTCCTGGACGACGTGGTTGAAGACGTCGAGAAGGACATTTTATTCGCACCTGTTGAAGACGAGGAGCTGGATATTCAGGATGTGTGTACCTCGATGCTGTCGTTTCTGGCCTCACTCTGACGAAGTGTAAGATCACCCGCAGAAAAATCATCGGTATGCTTCGAGATGGGATGGTTTCCATGCGAATCACGGGTCGCGTCCAGCACGAAGAGATACCTCTTCGCCGTCACTGAGATTGGTCGTTCGAACAGGAGAATTCTGTGAGCATCCTTTCTCGATGTCGATAGTTGTTACTCATTTGTCAAGGTCAAACGCTATCAGCGACCTCCGATTTCCAAGGCAGAGGAACCTTCTCCTCTGTTCAGTCTCTCCTCGTGACTACCCAAAGATACAACAACTGAAGACTCGTTTCTACCGGCGACCGGTCCTCGACAAGGCTTGGCATAGCCTCTCCCGACGTATTCCTCTCCCGGAGAAGGCCTGGTCCCGTGAAGAACAGCGTTACGTGAGTGACTTCGGCTTAAACATCGACTCGTCCATCGATAACCTCTGCCCGTGAAGATCTCCCGTCCGAAATAGCAAGCAAAGGTAGAAGAGAAGAAGACGCAGCCGGAGCCAACAGCAACACCACCCTCTGTAAGCCGAAACTCCCTGTAGGGTCGCCGTGATACTGATCTTCTAGCGACAGGATGGAATGTCTGCGCTGGACCGTGCAAAGGTGATCGTAGATTCAAAGAACTGCTAGCGTCATCAGTGCGAGGACCACACGAATGAAAAAAAAATCTTACCAGAATATCACGGGCAAGGGATCTTCGGAAGACGCCTCCTTTGGCCGAAGCAGTCCTCCGACATCTCATCGCTATTCCTCGCCATTAAGATAGATTCGCGCATATCGAGCGAAAAATTCTACACGCTGTAAAATAGGCATCGAATTCGTCGGCGTCAATATCGGTTTTTAATACAGGGTTCGGCGAATGGAATACCTTGCTTGCATTGAGCACACATAATGGCATGTTGGCTCACCGTACTCCAAAGAAGTCTTGTTTCAAGTCCGTAACATCCCTTCAAACAAGCCCAGGTCGACCTCGGGAGTTTCAGTAACAGCGAAGGGAGCGTAGCATAACACCAACACCACGATGAGGAACTTTGGGAAAGAGGGTAGCATTTTGAGTTTGGGGAAGAAGACGAAGATGTCAGACCATCGTCATAACGCACAGGTTATTCGCGCGTATAAGCTGCTGCGTGTCAAGTGGGAAAAGGTTTCGTTGATATCCAGAAACCAGAATAGAAGAACGGATCGTTGGAAGGGTGCAATGGGACTGACGCAACGTTTTCGCATCTTGTTGAAGATGTCTCAGAGTAGTCGTTGTTGCCTTTTTCGTTATTAGGTGATGACGAAGAGAGGCGACTCGGATCTGCTCTACCATCATGCAGCGTGAATCTGCCCACACCGACATGTGTATCTTCATCCAGGAGCCTGAACAAGGTGCAACGAGCGCCACGTTCCTTCTCGCGACCCTCAAGTTTCATTACGACTTCCTCCTGCGGGGCCTCGGAAATATCCATGTCGAACACGTCGAATACCGTAAATCGAATTCACTTTGGGACACGGAGCATGAGTACCTGGTGGTGATGGTAAAGGAATCGTCGGGAGCTGGGCGGACAGGGTATCTTTTGGTGGACAGGCTGGATGACGACCCTACAGCGGGCGCACTCGCCTCTTTTTTCCCAGCAAAGAGATCCAGAAGATGGAATCCACCCGATGCCCGCGAAAGAGTCGTCATCTTGTTCAACACTGACGAAGCTGTGAATGTACAGGGTCAATGTGCCTGTGATGTTCTTATGACAATGGACCTTCGCCAGGCGTCACGACATGTCACCTTCGAGGACTTTCTGCTCCTCGCCAAGACCGCCTCGAGGAAAGCCCCGTCGCATTCTCAGTGCTTTTGGCTTGCCTACACCATTTGGACGGTCCTCGAGCTGGAGACAGGAGCGCACATCGAACGGACAAGGCATGCCATACGCCGGGGCAAACATTCTTGGCTGTGGCTGTGGGCGAACCTTTTTTCTTCTGAGAGAAGCGCCGATGGGGTGGACGATTCGAGGACGCCAGAGACGATAAAGTCGGAGTGGGAAGAAGCAAAAGTTGTTGCGAGCCAGGAGTGGGATGCGTCACTACAGGTGAGCTTGACCCCTATTCTTTCGAAAAGAATAGACCTTTTTCATGCATCTTTTAGGCGCTTCGTGCTCCAGAATTGGCCGAACAGGAAGCACTTCGACAAGAACAAGCCGCTTTCCAGCAAGACCTAGCAATCCTTGAACAAGAACGGGCTGGTCGCCTACGGGCAGAGGCTCAGGTCAATGAACTTCGAGCGACGCTGTCAAGAAGACTTGAGCTTGCTGGTAATGTGTCCAACAATGCGTAAAGTCTTTTTATTTCTCCTTCATTCGCTGTTCTATGTACTACCGCCTACCATCTCACTTTCAAATTCAATAGACGTTATCTTCTTTCTACGTTACTGTACTTGCCGTCTTTCTATCGACCATTTGGATCCCCCGACTCGCTCTTTCCCGTTACTGCCATGCAACTCCTGCAATCCTGCGACGACATCCATGTTAATAACTTGATTGTACAAGTTCGATCTCGGCATCACATTTCTTCAGTGGAAGCGCCAGCTCAGGAGCTTCCCACAAACCTTGATGCTCCTTCCTTCCGGCATCTGCGGACATCAACTTTAACGTGCCCTTGATCCCATTCCTGCGCGGATCATCTCATCTCCCGCCGACCAGACCCTACTTTCATCTCTCTTCTGTACGATACCTTCCAGACCCATTTGCGGTCCTGAGACGCCGTTCGGTACGGCGTGCCGAATTTCTGAAAACTCGCGTTAAAAACATCTTTGAATCTGACTCGTATGCCTCGCACCACTACCATAGATACCTCGTGTCCCGCCAGCCTTCAAGAGTTTTTAACCTTCCTTCCCCCCGATCTTGGCTGCACCCAGGTGCGAAATATCCAACCCTCGGCTCCAACTGACTCAGAAACTTATACTGTCCAAGATGTAGCCCTTCCAGAGGATCGCCATCTCCTGCCGACACATTGCGCGCATCTTCCGGCGATTCCACCTTGGCCGATCACTAATTTGAAGGCTGACGTGATGACCACACCTTCAAGTCTTGGAGGGAATAGCCGGATGTTAGCAGCTTGGAAGTGTCGTAACCTCTATTTCACTCCCGAGCGTTTTGCAAGTCACAAGTGGGCTTCGAGCGATGCATTCTCTCTGCTCAGGTGCCTTTCCTCATGAAGGGTAGAAGACTGCAGAAGGTATAGTTGAACTAAGGAAAGCCTGAGACCTATAGTCAAATGAAAAAAAACGTGTTTTATGTGTGTATGACAAGCGTACAGTTTCAGTCCAGCACTGGCAAACGGTTTCAAAAGCACAATACAAAAGGGTTCACTAAAGGAGGAAAGGACAGCGAAGTACAGCGAAGATGCATCGAAAGCAGATAGCAAAAATTAAAAGCAGGACTAGGTGTTATCACATAAAACAGTTAAAGATGGCGGGTGAAGGAAAAATAAAAGACTCTACACATTAATGGGCACGTTAACGCCAGTAGAGTACTGAAGTTTCGTCAACGTTGCTTGAAGCTCGTTGACTTTGGCCTCTGCCTGCATGCGAGCAGCCCGCTCCTGTTGAAGGGTTGCTCGATCTTGTTGGCGAGCAGCTCGCTCTTGCTGAAGCGCTTCCTCCGCCTTTATCCGGGCCAGTTCTGGAGCACGAAGTGCCTAACAAATCCATCAGGAAGGTCTGTCCATCTGAACAACGGCAATCAAGCTTACCTGTCGCAACGCATCCCATTCCTGGTCTGCGTCGACCTTTTCCGCTTCCCACTGCAACTTTATCATCTCTGGTGTCCTCGACTCGTTCACTCCATTGCCTCTCCCTACCGCGAGTTTCTTGCCCAAGGAAGAATGCGTGCCCTGGCGTTCAGCATGCCTCGTCTGCGCTACAGGAGCTCCTGTCTCCAGTTCGAGAACTTTCCAAATAGTGTAGGCAAACCAATAGCACTGGGAAAAGATGAGGTGGTACAGCGGGGTGTTCCTCGAAGTGGTCTGGACGAGAAGAAGAAAATGCTCGAGGGTGACGCGTCTTGGCGCCTGGCGGAGGTCCATCGTCATAAGAACATCATAAGCGCATTGCCCTTGCACATTCAGAGCTTCGCCGATGTTACGCAAGATGACGAGTCTATCGAGGGCATCTGGAGGATCCCATTTGGTGACTCTCTTGAGTTTGGCGCCGGCGCGATGAATATGGTTCGAAGTCTCCCACTGATTAGAGGGTGCGGCTGCAGGAGGCGGCGGGGTCGTCAAGGAAGAAGTAATACTCCCCCATGCGCTAGCCGTATCCGAACCAGTAGGGTTGTTAAGTGACCTGTCCACCAAGAAATACCCCCTTCGCCCATCTCCTGAGGATTCTTTCACGGTCGCTATCAGGTACTCATGTTCCAAACGCGAGCGACATTTACGGTATTCAACCCCTTCAAGGTGAATCTTTCTGATACCTTGCCCGAGGAAAGCCGCATGGTTCTTGAGAACATTGAGAAGAAGCGTAGCGCTTGTTGCTCCCTGTGTATGCTCCTGTAAGAAGATACATAGGTCGTAATTGGCAGATTCGGACAGCATGATGAGGGCAGAGAACAGTCGGGTGTCACTGAAAGAGTATCATCTCTCTCCATCGTCGTCTTTAAGGACAAGAAGAAAATCAGGAATCAGGGTCCATGTTGTCCCTGGGTCCGGTCTCGTTGCCAAGTGATCGGGGTCTCTAGTACAAGTTTACCGAATGAACTGCCCTTTGGGCACAAGTCCAATTAAAGAGCCAGACCCAGCGTGTGAGTGCTGGGAGGGTGGCTTCGGGGTTTGTTGTAATATCACTTCTTATCCTTTGTTACCAGGCTGGCTTCTCCAGGTCTAGTAACGTCAGACTGCAAAGAGACAGCAGGAAAAGATAAACGGAAGGCAAACGATATGAATAAGCGTTCAACTCACGTAGCCTTTTGTATTTGTATTTCAACACCGTTCGCATCGATATCTACTATACGAAAGTAGACTGCCGGGCACTGAGGCGGTAGTGTTACCAGCGCCAGGTCCCAATAAGGATGATTAGCCAGTGACATAAGAAGGACCTTACCTGCGCTTGTTGATTCGCCAGCATCACGTGACTATCAATTCAGTTCTGAAGATCTTGATAACTAGGGCTGAGGGAAAAAGGGTAGGTTATTTACCAAAATGGTTTTTTACAGTAAATTACATAGTATTTTACCATGTATTTTACCAGGGGGTCCTGAGGGGGGTTTCAGCTAGGTAAAATACAGAGATCACATGCAAGTATTTTCACCCACAAAGCAGCTGCAGTAGGCTGTAGGTCTATGTAGACTCAAGGATAATTATTCAAAGACTTTTCATAGGTCACTGAAGCACCAAGGGAGACGATGACATGGCGTCTTGAATTCTTAGGAGACTCCGACCGCATTTGGAAAAACGAAGAAATCATAGGAAAACTGGAATATATTATATATTATATAATCACGTGACAAGGTATTTTACATAGTAAAATACCACCTAAAAAACCCCCTCCAAGGCTCACATAGGTAAAATACCGACCGCCAACCCCCTGGAGGTTTTTCCCTCAACCCTATGTTGAGATAAGCGGTAATTCTCCAGCCGCTCACCCGGATATAGCAGGGAACCCTCGCAAACAGGCGAGGGTTGTCTTTGTTCGACTACCTATTTATCTACTCGCTGTGTACACTAATAGAAGCAACAGGATGTAATAAACTAGTTCTTGCCTGACTAACCCTGACAGCCGATGATCCCGACATCAACTGCACTGTGATGCACGACACTTGAAACTCCAACACACCCCCGCAAGTTCGCGCATCAATACCAAAAACAGAAAGAAAAGAAAAGAAAAAACATACACCCCCGGAAGGTGAATACCGTGGTGGGAAAGAATAGCCTAGAAAGCAACATCAGAATCGCTCTCGATAGCCAACCTGGCAAAGTCCGCTGCCGCAGTCTTTTTCTTTCTGGACCTCCACCACTTTGCCCTCTCCTCGCAATCGGCCTTCAAGTGCCCAGGCTTATCGCAGAAGAAGCAAATGAGGTCAACTCGACTGTTGCCCTTTGCCTTGCCGCTACGAAAGGCGACGGCTGCAATGTCCTCGCTATCCTCTTTGTCCATCTCGGAGCGTCCTGGGGCAAGTGATGCTTGGCGCATCTCCTCGTTGAGCAAGCGAACGATCACATTTGAGAGTGTGAGCTGGTCGGGTGGGGTCGCGTCAAAGTTGATAATGACGTTCTCGTAGGAAGGGGGAAGTCCCATGGTGAGTGCAAGGATTAGATCCTGGTCGCTAACATCGATGCCGGCCAGTTCTATCGCCTTCGCCATCCGCCTGATTTGCCCAACCCAAGACTCCATACCCTGCCCCTCAAGCATCTTCGCAGTCAAGAACTTCCTTCGCAGGGACAAGCTTGTCGCAAAGCCCTGTGCACGATGCACGGTCTGCAAGTTCCCCCAGATCTCCCGTGGGTCCTTCGAGTCCATGTGCGCCAGCTGCCCGACATCCACCCTCAAAATCATCTCGGCCCTAGCCTCCGCCATCTTCTGCTTATCCTGTGCCTTCAACTTCGTCGTGATCTCCACCAAGATCTCTGACTCCGACTTCCCATCTCCATCAACCTCAATCTCAACAATGTCGGTCCAGAGCTTCCGACGCGTGAGCTCGGCCTCCATCATCACTCGCCATTCCGCAAAGTTTCCGACCGATAACTTGGGAAAACGCGCACCAAACAACTCGTCCGACATTTTGCTCTATAGGCGATCTCGACGCGGCAAACAACGAATGTGGAGAGCAAAAAACGAACAACTGGACCGTCTTGTGGACCAGAAAAGCGAACAGCCGGACTGTCTCGTGGACCAGCAAAGCGAACAACCAGACCGTCTCGTGGTCTAGCAAGTGACAAAGGTGATCTCGACACCAGTGTCGGGGTGGCGGTGTAGCGATAGTCTCGAGAGTCAGCACAGAGAACGAGAGCGACAAGGACTGTGGGTTATGCTGCCTGTTTGTGTTGAGATAAGCAGTAATTCTCCAGCCGCTCACCTGGATATAGCAGGGAACCCTCGCAAACAGGCGAGGGTTGTCTTTGTTCGACTACCTATTTATCTACTCGCTGTGTACACTAATAGAAGCAACAGGATGTAATAAACTAGTTCTTGCCTGACTAACCCTGACAGCCGATGATCCCGACATCAACTGCACTGTGATGCACGACACTTGAAACTCCAACACCCTATTGATAACCGCCAAAGCAAGGTATCAAAATCGTGAACGGACAACCGCTAGTAGTGGTAGTAGTAGTAGTAATCGTCGCACTGGCAAGTGGTCCCTAAAAAGGAAACAGCCAGTGAAATCCGTGCCGTTGGCCTTGTCAATGTACTTCATAATAGCGTAGACCACGTATGACCCTGCCGCTGTGACTGACAATATGTAGTAAGCCATTTTTAGATCCATGGAGACCTTGACAGGCAAGGTAAACTCCGATAATACCTGAGCGCAACTCGGTATTCGGGGTCCTTTCCTGTCCTCGGCCAGCGATCAATCACTGGCTAATCAGCACGATCACCTTATCCAGGGTGTGCGTACTTTGAATTTCAGACGTCCTCGCACCTGGTCTGTTCTCTGAACACAGCCACTTGCTCCGGACCCACCGGCTTAACCCGTTCCCGTGCAATTCTGTCATCCACTTTGGGACGTTTGAAAAGCAACTTGGGGACGTTTATGGGATGAGGTTCGGGACATTGGAGGGAAATGGTGGGGACGTTTGGGGGTAGGGTTCGGGACATTGAAGGATTAGTTCAGGACGTTTGAAAAGGCAACTTGGGGACGTTCATAGGATGAAGTTCGGGACGTTTGAAATGGGGGCATCGGGACGTTTATGAGTGGGATTTGAGACATTTGAAAAGCAACTTGGGGATGTTTATGGGATGAGGTTCGGGACATTGGAGGATTAGTTCAGGACATTTGGGGAGGCGGGGTTTGGGACATTTGGGGGATAGGGTTCAGGACATTTAGGGGGTGGGATTTGGGACATTCATAGGATGAGGTTCGGGACATTGGAGGGAACTGGTCAGGATGTTTGGGGGGTGGGGGTTCTGGATGTTGGAGGGAAATGCTTGGGACGTTTGAGGATGGGGACGTTTCTATAGAAGAAGAGCTGAGGACATATTCAATGTAGAAATTGGAAATTTGAGGTTGAAAATTGAAGGCATTTGAGAGTGGGAGTTTGGGGCATCTATTTTGGAATAACAGTTTCATGGAGAAAAGATGCAAAGATGTTTACCATCCTTTTTATATGGGCTTACATGAAGAATTGGAAGTTGAGGCCATTTCTTATACTTACCTTTGAACCATATGTCACATTTGTTCAATGTCTGGTAGGCTCACTGAAGCTTTGAAGCACATATTTCTAGGGTCCTAGTACCTCACACCCAGAAGTCTGGACCTGGCAGTCACTGAGTAGCATGTCAGAACTTGAAATGTTGTGTATGAACCAATTCTAGAACTGATAATTCATCGCAAGTCATCTCCCCCCCTCCAACTTTGTCCAGTGAAGTCCATCCTCAAAAGTTCCTGACCTTGTACCTTCCAATGTCTGGAACCCTGTCCACAAACGTCCTGAAGCCAACCCCCCCAAACGTCCTGAATCTGGCCCCTTTTCAAATGTCCTGAACTAATCCTCCAAAGTCCCAAACCCCACCTCCGAATGTCCCCACCATTTCTCTCCAATGTCCTGAACCTCATCCCATGAATGTCCTGATGTCCCCTTTTCAAATGTCCCAAACCCTACCCCCCAAACGTCCCGATGCCCCCATTTCAAACGTCCCGAACCTCGCCCCCCCCCAAATGTCCTGAACTTCATCCAATGAACATCCCCAAGTTGCCTTTTCAAATGTCCCGAACTAATCCTTCAACGTCCTGATGCCCCCATTTCAAACGTCCCGAACTAATCCTCCAACGTCCCGTTGCCTTTATTCTGACAAATGTCGGCACGGTGCGGCAGCTGGCTAGGATGATCCGACCTCATTGCTAAAATAGGCTCCGGGTCATGTGATGCTCCTGATGTCCACAATCCTCGTATGCTCTCACCTTATGGCTAATCAGCACAATCACCTTAACAAACCGCTGGGACTTACCAAACCCACCGAATTCCGGAGATTATTCGTCGACAAACTGATCAAGGATGGAAAACGGACGAAACAACAGTATTAGAGAGTTATGGTAAGTAAGGTCAATAACGAAGATGCTTGCGTAGCGGTAGGACCAAATTCATGATACGGCGAAGAAAGAATTCAATATCGGCCTTAGCTATCGCGAGCAGAGTGAGAAAAAGAAGCACTAACAAGTAAGCGGGCTTGGCGTAAATGTTGAGAAGAACGAAACTCGCAGAAAAAATGTAACAGATGGCCAGGCTGCAGTGCTCGCCATCAACATGTGCTTTGTTATCATGTTCTCAGTATTCTGGTCCGTGCGTAGGCAAGGTCGCGGTGGTGAGGGGAAGGTCATGGCTACAGTTATTTACCGGTCAATGAAACAGCAAAACTGGATATTTACTGTAGGTTCCAATTGGTTGGGAATTTTGACTAGGTTTGAATGTAAGAATGTGTAATACTATACAACAATAAGATACAGTAAAAAAAAGATGCTCAAAGGTGCGAGTACAAGTCCGTTTTCACAGCATTATCGTGGCGTGGGTATTCTAGGCTATTTTGAGTCATTGAAACAGTCCGGCCCATATACCCAAACCTCATTAGTCAGCTACTCGGAATCGCTCGAGTGCTATAGAAAAGTGAGATCTCCTTTCCAGTCTCTCTCTGATATACAGCCTCAAAATCTTTGCAGATTTTTCTTGCACCTTTCCGAGGAGCACCAGGTAGTTTGACAAGCTCATTCTTGTATGCAATCATTTGCAATGACTGCCTTTTCCATTAGCTGGTCATGGCATTTGTGAGCAATCTGACACTTTTTCGAGTTTGATTTGGCATGTCCAGGCATAGTAAAAAATTGAACAAGAGGAGAAATAAAGTTCGGAGGCAGCAGGGCAATAATGGACGCATTGGACTGTCAGACTGTCCATCAAAGGTGATGGCTTGGCAGAACCGCACTTTTATTTATGCCCTAGACTCCTCAGATAATGGCCGCTTGGTCTCAAACCTGTCACACAGGTTCTTCAGAAGGTCATTAACATTATTGAGGCCTTTGTGGGTGATTACATTCAGATGGAGGACACACATTTCCAGGTCAGATTTTGAGTTCATGAGAAAATAGATATTTTTAGAACAGAAGCCTCAATTTCTCGGGAATATTATTCATGTCACATATGAAGAATCACTGCAGAACATGAAGATACAATACACATCAGCAATGTAATACAAGTTGATGATGAAGGATGAAGGGAGGGAGAGCAAGAGGCTAAGTGTTTCATTGAACCATGGTGTTGCAATGACCGGTAAATAACTGTATTTAAATAATGCCAGCGACTCTAGACAAAATTGGAAAAAATCGTGCGAAAAACCTTCATTCATCTCCATCAATGATCTTCTTGCTTGCCAAGAGGTGACAAAGGAGAGAAATAATATCCTTCCACTGCCAGTGGCTCACCCGGTTATTCTCCGCCATCTTTTACTTGATAATGCGGCCTGAATCTGCTATCGACGACATGTGTATCTTCACGCAGGAGCTTCAGCGGGGGGCAACGAGCTCCACACTTCTTCTCAGTGCCCTGAAGAATCGTAACGACTTCCTTCTGCTCGGCCTCGGAAATATTCATGTCGAACGGGTAGAATACCGTAAATCTCAGCTACCTGGTAGTTCTTTGGAGCATGAGTACCTGGTGGTGACGGTGAAGGAATCGTTGGGAGCTGAGCGGAGAGGGTACCTCTTGGTGGACCGGCTAAATGATGACAGTCAAGCCGGCTCGGATCCAGCCGATGTGCAAGACATCGACTTGACATCAGCTCCCACTTCCTCCTCGACGAGTCTCACCGCTGCACCCCCTAATCAGTGGGAAATCACGAACCGTATTCACCGCGCTGGCGCCGAGATCAAGAGATTCAGCAAATGGGACCCTCCTGATGCCCTCGACAGAATCGTCATCCTACGCAACATCACCGAAGCTCTGGACGTACAGGGACAATGCACCTACAACGTCCTCATGACAATGGACCTCCATCTAACCCAACGACGCGTCACCCTCGAGCACTTCCTTCTCCTTGTCAGGACCACTTCGAGGAATGTCCCCCCAGATTCCCAGTGCTATTGGTTTGCCTACACTGTTTGGACAGTTCTCGAACTGGAGACAGGAGCGCCCGTAGAGCGGACGAGGCATGCTGAACGCCAGGGCACACATTCTTCCTTGGGCAAGAAACTCGCGGTAGGGAGAGGCAATGGAGTGAACGAGTCGAGGACACCAGAGATGATACAGTTGCAGTGGGAAGCGGAAAAGGTTGACGCAGACCAGGAATGGGATGCGTTGCAACAGGTGAGCTTGATTGCCGTTCTTCAGATGGATAGACCTTTCTGATGCATCTGCTAGGCGCTTCGTGCTCCAGAATTGGCACGGATAAAGGCAGAGGAAGCACTTCAACAAGAGCGAGCTGCTCGCCAACAAGATTTAGCAATCCTTCAACAGGAGCGGGCTGCTCGCATACAGGCAGAGGCTAAAGTCAACGAGCTCCGAGCAACGTTGACGAAACTTCAGCACTCTACTGGTAACGTGCCCGCTCATGCGTAGAGTCTTTCATTTCTCCTTCACTCGTCATTTTCGACCGTTCTATATAATACTACCTCGGATATCGGTCAGTTGATGCAGCAGGCGTTGGAAGCTATGAGTAATGACCTGTAAGGTGTTTAGGTACAGACTCGAAACTATGAAACTAGTTTGAGTGGCCACCTTTGCTAATACAGCTTAGGCAGAATGGCGAAGGGGCGACATTGGTGGTCCGGGGTGTGAATCACGGTCGATTTAACGCTGACCTCTTTAAGTCTGACTCGCATGCCACTCAACCCATAGATACTCCATGTGTCCATGCCCCGCAATCATTCAAGAGTTTTACCATTCCTTCGCCCTCGACCTCAGCTGCACCCAGATGCAAAAAATCCGACATCGATGCCACCTGAGATTTGTACTGCCCAAGATGTAGCCCATCGGCCTATCTCCTGCCGACCAGACTCTATCCTCCTCCCAAGGCTGATCGAATTCCTCGTCGGACTGGTCAATAGCCTCGATATCGCTGGCGTGTCTTGTCGGGATGCCTCGGAAAGTATGGAAATGATGTCTTTCCGAGGCGAAGAGGACGTGAGCGAGTATGCCTATGAGGTCTTTTCAGCTATACATTCTATTGTTCGGGCTATTGCTGGTCCCATCGGTGCGGTCCGTCAGCATGTCGAGGAAACTACGACCTTGCAATTACCGACGAACGGGGTGCCCATCCAAGTCTGTTCTGCCAACGATAAGGCTTATTATATATGGCTGTATGCGGAGTAAGCCATTCAGTCTTGACGCGACAAGGAAGCAAACTGGCGCCAAGGCTCTGGCTGTGAAAGTTTGTGTTTTATCGAAGTAATCATTTTCTTCGTCGCTATCTCACTCCGAAGCCTATGCCGCTTGCGCTGCAAATGGCGACCGCAAAAAGCAGAGTATGGGTTTTGCTTTGCGGGATACATCGTTAATTTGGCACAACTGAGTGGGTTTTTCTAAATTTCCCGGTCTTTCAGTTGATTTACCTGCCATTTCTAATCCTCTCTCCCGATCCTGCTCCTTTCGCTCGTTTTCAAACTCCAAAACACAAGTCTTCCGTATCCAAACCCATTGACGCAGTTCCAGGCTAAGATACCTACCGAGCTATTTCTTGCGATAGTCGTCTCTATGCTATGCACTAATTTACTTCCCGGGCATAGTGCTGAGAATCCGCCTGGTACGAGCACGAGGGCGGAAGTGAGAGTGAAGAGGAATTCATTGATACTGTGTTCGGGGATGAAGTCGGGATTCAGGGTTTGAGTTTACAAGTTGCGACCATAGCATCCGTGGTTGCTGTTGTCTAACGGTATCCGCCGCATTTCTATCGCTCTCTTGGATGGTCAAAGTATTCCACCATCAGTAGTCAAGACTCTAGCAGACTTTACTACGACAATCATTCATGCATCTCTGCCGCTGTGCTCTTCACACCCCATTAGCAGGTGCCCACACTGTAAGGAAGTCAGTTGTCGTAGACTACACAGGGAGTCCCACTCACAACTCTTCCGTAAAGGCCATAACGGATGCGGCCAGGAAAATTTGCACAGGACTGGATTCTGATCAAGACCCAAAAAGATAACGCTATAGGGTATAGATGATAATAGATGTGCGCTACCAACACAACACAACACAAAAAAGAAATACGCATAAAAAATATATCTACTTTACTTCTTCTCCCCAACAAATGTTACGGGACGCTTTTACCGCAAGGTGAAGCTTAAATAACCGAACTGTTCGCAAGACCATTGAAAGTCCAAGGCCTCGCGCTCCTTCAATGGCTCTTATACATGTTTTCAGTAGACAAATTTCAAAAACGGAAGGCTATGCGTGCTGATACGAGGAAGTAATAGACATGCTTCCTTTACCGGTGGAAAGCATCAGCGTTATCTCGAAGGAACTCGATCTGCTCCTTCCGATAATCATCCGGAATGACCGTCATATTGTCGCCATTCAGTTGTAAGAGCACCTGTGGAGCCACGAATCAGTGAGAGAAAACCCCGATTCGATGAGTGTTTCGACGTACCTCATTCTCCGGCGTGTACTGCGGCCAGGAAGGACCTGGAAGATAGTGATGAACAAACTTTCGACAGCAGCACAAAAAGTCACTCACGAGACGTCCCTAAACCATCATTGGGATCCAAGCTCGTAGCGAAGGAAACCCAATAATCTATCATCATTTCACTCAACAGCATTGACGAAGCAGGCTCGCTCGAAGAATTGAGTTTTCCGTAGACGAAGTCTATCTCGGATGCATGTGGAACTGGAAAAACATATTAGTATCAGCCAAATGGATTCAGGAAGAGGAAAAAACACACCTCCCAATTCGGCCGAGTACGACGACGAATTCTGCGTGAATTGGTATCCGTATGCTTTCACGCCCGCTTCGGCAGCAGTCTGTGTCCATGTCCGACGTTGAGCGTCAAAGGTCAAGTCCCCAGCTGAAATAATCGATTGAGTGTATCTTATTGGGAAAGAGGGACGATGCTAACTCATGGATGCCACTCTCTTCCAGCCTGGAGACAACCCAAAAGTTTCATTTCCGGTGCCATACGGCGCACCCAAGGATGGATCATCAGGGTACAGCTCGAGAAGCTGGTCCAAGATCTCATCAGAGAGGTAAGGTGGGAACGCAGAGTAGGTGGTCTGTATGAAATCCTTGATGGCGTCATCGGTGAAATTGATACTTGTCGACAGGCCGAGAGTCCCTGATAAGCACCAACGTTGAGTTCGAACCTCCCTGTAAACGGATCATAGCATACCTTCATCTAGATTCGTGCCCGATATGAACGGAATCGTAGCAAACTGTCCCTTCGCCCAGAGGCGTGTGGGGAGATCGGGAAGAGTAGTACCCGAGGGACCGTCCAGCACAGGATAAAAAGCTATATCTTCTATGGCCAGCTCATACGCCTCCAAAAATCCTTGATATATAGCAGACGAATTCGCTGCCTGCAAGCAGTCAAAAGTATTATTCGTGTCAGCGACAGATTCGCAGCCGGGTGTCCCTCCTACGAAATACTGCCAGTTGGATTCTCTGTAGACGCGTTATAAATCACAGGCGAAGATGCAGAACCGGACTCCATGATCTAGCCAATGAGTCAGAATGGTAACTTCTGTCAAGCGATTGTGCTCTTACCGCAGCCCTGGCGAAGTCAGAAATCGACGCATTTAGAAGCAGAAGATTCGTCAGCATTGCTCCAGCACTTTCTCCAAAGATCGTAACCTACTCGGACTCATTATCCAACAGAATCGACGTATAACGAGTTTGTGCACCTTGGTTTTGTCACCACCGAACACGCCAATATTCTCTTGAACCCATTGCAGGGCAGTTAGTTGATCTCTGATTCCGAGGTTGAGTTGTCCTCTGTCGTCGGCCTCCTGTCCTTGAGGGAAGCCCAATGGCCCCAGCCGATAATTGAAGTTCACATAGATGATGGGAGTGCCCTAGAGGCAATTAGCCGAGGAGACCGTTGATGGAACGCGGAACTTTACTCTGGCAACACTCTGGGCAACAATATTGCTTCCATTGAAGGATGACGAAGCACCTCCGTAGAAAGCGCCTCCGTAGGTCCTTCAGCGTCATCAACACAAGGACCACAGAAATGAAAACATGATCCTACCAGAACATAACGGGCAAGGGATCCTCAGAAGACGCTCCCTTCGGCCGAACTATGTTAATAGTCAAACAATCCTCCGAGATCTCATCGATTGAAACGTTCTGTTACTCCTGCAGTTAAAACAGAATCGCAGATACCAAGCGAAACAACCCTACGCGTTGAAAACAGGCTAGTCCAAAATTTTGAGCATCGAATTCATCGGTGTCGATAGTGGTTTTCAATACAGGATGCTGCAAACGCAAGGCTCCAACTGGAGATTCAGCATAGGGAATACCTATCTTTTGTTTTAGCCGGGACCATCATTGCACGGAATATCAGTTCGGACTCACCTCCAAAGAATTCTTGCTCCAGCCCTGCAACATCCCTCCCAATGAGCGTCGTGTTGCCCAGTTGGACCTCGGGATCTGCAGCAGCAGCCAAGAGAGCGTAGCATAGAACGGGTACCACAAGAAGCATGGTTCAAGCGATGAGGAATGGAGGTGAATACAGTCTCTTTATGTAGCATTTAGAGTTCGGCGACAAATGGAATCCATGAACGTCTGGAAAGACGAAGAAGATGGGCTATCATCATAAAATGCAGGTTCTTCATGCGCAGCTGCTGCGGGCCAAGTGAAAATCGCTGTTTGCCTGCCTTCGACCAGATTTAATGCTATGGAAAATCCGAGACAAATTCGACGCGTCGAGAAGCGGCAGTTGACATCCGAATTGTCAGCGTTTTGACCTCGACATGAGCATGGGCTCGCGACTGCCGATCAAAGGACGTCGTCAAAACCTTTGAAACAGAATACCCTGTATGCAGTATTTCCAGGGTATCGAAAAAAAGAATCTAGGTGTTGCCGAATGATTGTAGGTGAAGAAAGACGCGTTGTTTGTTTGGTCAGCTTTGCACAATGCGTACGGCGGCAGTGGTGAGCCTTTCCCTCCAAGTTACACCAAGTTATCACAGCTGTGTGCGAAAGCCATGATAATCGGAAGGACAAAATCAGGAAAGAAATTGTACCCTTCTGTTTAGAGTTCTATTTACCCAATGCATCACTGCTGCAGTTGTTAATCACAGCAGAGGCTGGGTCATTTTAGATCGTAAAAAACGAAACCTTAAAAGGTTTTGTTCTAGCGAAGCCTTTGTCAGTCCCAAAAAGGCCGTCTGTAAAAACGGTATGAAAAATCTTTTCCCCTATAGAACAAAGGAATTGACATAATGTTTCGCTTTATAGTACTCAAAACGAGGGCGTAAAAACTGAAGCTGAAATCGAAACCTTTCAGAATCCCATTTTACGCCATCAAAAACGCACCAGCCACTGTAGTGAATACCTCGAGACGTGCATTTGTCGAAGGTTCAATGAGTCGTGGTTGCATACTAGTGGCGACCGTGATCCTTCGGGAGAAATAGAACTTTACACGCTATGTAGCCACAGATTCCAGGACAGAAACTAGTTCTCCTTGTCAAACCCGGCTTTCAGGCTTACAGTTCGATACATAGAGCTGCGCAGTGAATGTTCGGCGGCATTGCGGGATTCGGCTCCGTGACTTGAGTATGACGAGGAAGCAGAAGTGGCCAGACGCAAAGAAATCAAATCGCCAATACATATATCGAAGCCTTCTTTGGCAGGATTATCCGCGTTCCCTACCACGCATCACCCGAATCGCGGTTCGACTAATATTATGTACTGCGCAGGGGAAATGAACATGATTTCAATCTACCAAAAAAAACACAAGAATGGACCATTAGTCTTGACCAGAACACTATGACAACCTAGTACAGACCTCCCCCGATTCTACCTCCCAATCACTAAGCTTTACCTGGGCCGTTCCCATGCGACCAAGGCATTCTACTCCAGATCACTGTCTTTCTTCGTTGATTACAGCTCGCGCACGCATTCACCTGTCTGATATTACACTCGTCCACTCCCACCAATTTCTATACGCACAGGCTGTTCGCTCCTGCGTGTTCAAGTATCTAGAACTCACAGATGAATAGATAGAAGATGTGGACATATTCTTTCGTCAGCTGATAACTTCCTACCCTGGAAACCCAAGTTCGGTGGGATGTGAAACCATCATGAAGGTGGTCGATATGGTAGGCGACCCAAGGTGTCAGCTAGATTCATTACGGACACGATGACACGCTCATGTCGGACCCTGAGCAACGCTTATTTAGCGTGAGCATCTCCCTCGCAAAATCCAGAAGCGGCAGTTGACATCCGAATTGTCAGATACAGTGATCCAACATAGATATCCGGAACCCAGAACCGAAGAACCGATCGCTAGAAGGGGACACAACTTTTTGGAGTCTTGTTGAAGATGTCTCAGAGTGTTTGTTGTTGTGCTTCTTACTCGCGCATCCCAAGCGGAAGAGAAGAAAACAAGAGTCCGCTTCTGTGCAAAGACAAGAGATCAGTAAGGGTTTTCACGGAAATAGTTACAACACTAGTCTATTTATAACACCAGTTTTCAGAAATCCGGTACACCGTTCTCCAGACCGTAGATGAGTCCACCGACGAAATGAGAGTATAGGGTCTGGTCGGGAGTAGATGAGATTATTCTCCGCAGGGAAGTAGATGCCGGAAGGGAGGTTTGTGGGAAGATTGAAGAAATGGGATACCGAAGTCGAACGAAATTTCGGTGTACAGTCAAGTTATAAGCATGGATGTCGTCGCAGGATTGCAGGACGGCAACAACGGGAAAGCGAGTCAGGTAATCTGAGAAAAAAAGCAAGGACAGCAACGCAGAAAGAAGACAACGACCATTGAATTTGGAAGGAGACGGTAGGTAGTAGTACATAGAACAGCGAATGAAGGAGAAATAAAAAGACTTTACACATTGGTGGACACGTTACCAGCAAGCTCATTGAGTCTTCTTAACAACGTCGCTCGAAGCACATTGACCTGAGCCTCTGCCTGTAGGCGACCAGCCCGTTCTCGTTCAAGGACTGCTAGGTCTTGCTGGAAAGCGGCTTGTCCTTGTTGAAGCGCTTCCTCTGCCTCTTCGCGTGCGGCCAATTCTGGAGCAAGAAGTGCCTAAAAAAATTGCATGAAAAGGGTCTATTCTTTTCAAGAATAGGGGTCAAGCTCACCTGTAGTGATGCATCCAACTCCTGGCTCGCAACAGCTCTTGCTTCTTCCCACTCCGACTTTATCATCTCTGGCGTCCTCGAATCGTCCGTCCCATCGGCGCTTCTCCCAGAAGACAAAAGGTTCGTCCACAGCCACAGCCAAGAATGTTTGCCCTGGCGTATGGCATGCCTTGTCCGTTCGACGTGCGCTCCTGTCTCCAGCTCGAGGACCGTTCAAACGGTGTAGGCAAGCCAAAAGCACTGAGAATGCGACGGGGCTTTCCTCGAGGCGATCTTGACGAGGAGCAGGAAGTCCTCGAATGTGACATGTCGTGGCGCCTGGCGAAGGTCCATTGTCATAAGAACATCATAGGCGCATTGACCCTGTACATTCACAGCTTCGTCAGTGTTGAACAAGATGACGACTCTTTCGCGGGCATCGGGTGGATCCCATCTTCTGGTTCTCTTTGCTGGCGAAAAAGAGACGAGTGCACCCGCTGTAGGGTCGTCATCCAGCCTGTCCACCAAAAGATACCCTGTCCGCCCAGCTCCCGACGATTCCTTTACCGTCACCACCAGGTACTCATGCCCCGTGTCCCAAAGTGAGTTCGATTTACGGTATTCGACGTATTCGACATGGATATTTCCGAGGCCCCACAGGAGGAAGCCGTAATGATACTTGAGGGTCATGAGAAGGAACGTGGCGCTCGTTGCATCCTGTTCAGGCTCCTGGATGAAGATACACATGTCGGTGCTGGCCGATTTGCGCTGCATGATGGTAGAGCAGATAGCCCATAGTCTTTACGAAAAAGGCAATAGCTGATACTCTGAGACATCTTCAGCAAGACTCCAAAACGCTGGTTCCGTTCCAACGACCTGTTCTTCTGTTCTGGGTTCTGGATATTTATGTTGGACCACCGTATCTGACAATTCGGATGTCAACTGTCTCCTTCTGGATTTTTCTCAACCCGTTGACGCAGTTCCAGGTACGATTTCTCTGACGCTTCGTGCTCAATACGATGGCGTCAAGACATGATTTTTTCCAGCATCAAACTATGAAGTGGAGACATTTTAACACACGGTAAATGGGGTAGAATCACCAGTTACAGAGCACAAGAGCACTTACAAGCCAATGTAGCCCTTGATTGTCTGAACAATGGACTCAAGAGAATCATAAGAAGCGTCCGACGTAATGTCTGGGTTCCAACACTGAGGGTGCGAGGACCTCAGAGAGTTTGTTTGTGCTGGTACACTCTTTTCAGGCTGAGCATCTTTGCTAGTCGAGCCTTTCAAGGCGTAGCACGCCCTCCACCTCTTCCCAATCGCAGAAATAGCATACAGTCGCTCCAATTGCTGATTAATCGGCCCAACCTCGTCGAGGCGCTGAATGACTTGGACGATCGCAGCCTCCCGTCCCGAACCCGAATCCACGTGAAAGTCTGACGGGGGCTTGATCTCAACAAGCAACAAGGGGTGGTGGTGAAACTCGACAACAAAGGTAATCGCAAAGTCGACCGTTTTTCTGGTGCCTGGAATGACCCACTGTGGACTGACGTCGAAGCCCTCGGTCGGAGAGAACCAGTAATTCAAAATCTTGTCATACAAAGGGTAAAACTTGTTTTCGATGGTGTCGTCGTCGTACAGTTCAGCGGCTTTGGTTAAGATATATTGCGGGTAGCCACCGCCGCGGAGACGAAGCGCTACGTAAAGTGTCAGTGGTATGAAGCGAGGGTATCATGAATGCAGTAATAACATTACCTAGATGAACAGTCGACTCCTTCTGGATATTGTAATCAGAGAGTGCGTGATCATCCTTCAGCTGTTTCCCAGAGAAAATGAGCCCTGCCATCGTTCATCAGTGCTATAAATCCATCTACGAAATGACAATGAGCATACGCTGTTGGTCCGGGGGAAGGCTGTGAAATATGGTGAGCAACGAAGACCAGGCGATGGTTGAACTCACTTTTCCTTATTCTGGATCTTGGCTTTGATGTTGTCAATAGTGTCAGAGGCATCGGCCTCAAGAGTAATCGTCTTCCCAGTCAAATTCTTCACAAAAATCTGCATTGTGGTGGATGGGAGTATGATATAGCTGATATAGCGAGAGTTGTCACAGTGTCACGATCCCCCTGGCCTCCTCGCCGTTCTAGCTCACGTGTGTCCGACGCGTCGACGCGCAAGAATTTGAATTAACTGCCACGGAAAGTGGCGCACACCGCTGAAAGTTTCAAATTTCAAGTTCGTTGATTTTGGACGGTCAGAGATGCATCATTGCGAGGTGGGATAAGTGTGAGGAGCTGCGAGATCTGTTGGACGTGTAGTATGTTTCTAGAGATGAGATCATAGATAGAGATACATACTCACATGGCCTGGATGCTTTCCCATAAATCTCCTTGACGGTATTCCTGTAATGAAGTCAGTTATCACAGAATACGCAGGGGGTCTCACTCGCAACACTTCTGCACAGAGGACATAACGGATGCGGCCAGGAAAATTTGCACAGGACTGGATTCTGATTAAGACCCAAAAAGATAATGCTATAGGGTATAGATGATGCACCACCACAACACAACACAACACAAAAAAGAAATACGCATAAAAAAATCATCTACTTTACTTCTTCTCCCCATCAAAAAACGCAACGAGCTGCCCAATCGGGACCTTCCCAACTGGCTTGGGGGTAGCAATCTTGCTCGCATTCATACTCTGCTGCCTCAACACATACGGATCCACAAACTTGCCTGGTGCAGGGGGCGTCGGCACGGGGCTACGCTCAGTCGACCGCGACCGCAATTTCGGCTTTAATGGCGATATGGACGCCTGCGGGGCTTGTAGTGAGGAGAACCCATACGTCGACTGTGCCCGAATGCGTCGATCCGCATTCGGGGGTGACGCAGGCGCAGAATTAGAACCGGTGTTGCTTCCAAGTATCCTCGAAGCGCTGGACTTGCCGATGGTCTCTTCTTGGAACTCTTCCTCATCGCTGACAGCCTTGGGGGAGCTTGAGAAGTAAGCTCTGCCAATGGAGGATGAGGCGGATGAGGATGGGCCGTCGGACCGTTCCTGTTCCTCTGGAGGGGACGTGATGGGTTCGCCTAGTGCGACGGTGTATCGTTTTCGGGGAGCTGGGGTTGGGCTGTAACTGGGTCTGCGTGATCCAGGGGGAGGTGGTAGGTTCTTTGGTGCTGGGCTTGAAGAACGAGAGGCAGGTTGAGCCGACGATAAAGCAGATGAATAAGGCGAAGGCGAGGGGGAGGGTGAGTGACTAGCGGTAGCCGCTGTGCTAATGCCTAAACCCACCCCGACTGGAGGAAGACCAGAAATGGAAAGAGGTCGGGTACGGGAAGCTGAAGGGGGTGAATGAGGAGGCGAGAAGGAAGTGACAGTGTTTGGAGGAGGGGAGGCATAGTCGCCTGTTGGGTAAGGGAGACGGCTGACGGAGCTCTTGGATGATCCCAAGGGCGGACTGGTCTGAAGAACTGTTCCAGACGGGTATCGACCGTGATTTGGGGTATTCATAGCAGGTGTTGGATAGGAATTTCCTTGAACGACCCTAGATGATGTAGTTTGTGGTGCAATGGATATTTCTGCCGATTGGCGTGAGGGTACGGAAGAGAGATTGGCGGGCGCAGTTGCCAATTTCGCCATCTCCCTTCCAAGTTCCCCTACGCGACTCTGAATTTCAGTCATTTCATCACGGAGCTCTTGCATTTCTTTATCACAATTGGGAGCCGGAACCGGGGGCTCATGGACAGAAGCTTCGTCTTTTTCCTTCTCCTTATCAACCAGCCATCGCTCGACGTCGCTCATACGTTCCTCCAAAGCTCGAACGTGACCAACAGTCCATTTCTCCAGTTTCTCAAATCGCTTTGCGATGGTGAGAAGGGTAACATGTACATCAAGTGTACCTTCAGCATCGAACTGCGCGTAAAGAGGAGGCGCTTCTCGAGACGGTGATGATCCAGAGTCAGTATGTCGCATAGGCGACGGTGTTAGATTAGGAGGCATAATAGTAGCGCTTGGACGAGAAGGCGTCGGAGAAACATTGGGCGAGACAGGTATAGGTCGTCGGGGTGGTGTAGTGGGAGCATTGAGGTTCAGGTACGCAGGATCGGAATACTTGGTCTGCGTGTTAGCCGGCCAGCCTTTCTCTTTCTCCTTCTCCTTTCCCTTACTGTTCCTCTTCTGCTCCTTATCCCGTGCTTTGGTGTCCTGTATCACCTGCTGCGCAGGCGTGAGTTCCTTGGTCGGTGTAAGCCGATTCTTCGCCGCTGTCCACCAGCCCATACTCTCTTTTTGGGACGCGGATGGAGATGGAGGATTGGAGGCCGGCATTGTCTGTGAACGAGACGGAGGAGGAGGAAGAGACCGCGTCGATTCTAACATAGCCAAAACGCGGTCTTCCACCATTTTGCGACCAGCAGCTTCCTCTGTTAAAATTCGCTCGGCCTCCCTGCGGCCACGTTCGCGCTCTCTTTCAGCTTCTGCCTCAATTTCGGCGTCCGTGGGCATGCTACCGGGAGACCGGGGCGCGATACCACTAACAAGATTTCCTACTCGATTCGCCCAGTTGGCTGCAAATTGAGACACGGAGGACGTCGGAGAGGGCGAGCGCATCCATTGCCCATCTTCATCGTCGTCATCTTCATCTCCGTCTTCGGATTCGGCATCGATGCCTGTGAACGTGTTCGGGATGAACTGGTTGCGAAGAGGCGATGGTGGTCGTCCTGACGACGATTGACTGGGAGATTTTTCAGGCTAGATAGATGACATTATATACAGAATAAAAGCAGTGAATACAGGACAAACCAGAGTCAAGGACATCGAAGACGGACTGGTCATTCTTCTCTGCCGCTTCTGGTCGGTTATACTCGGAGGCTGAAGGTTACTCGAGGACATCGAATGAGTCGACGAGTGCGAAGGTGAATTGGCCATCCCCGTCGATGTCTTGCTCTTGAGGAAGGGGGGTCGATGGCCTTGTCGTCGTCCGCGACGTTGAGGACGGAACGATGAATGGCCTTGAGATTTGCGGTGCTTGATTCGCCGGCGATCACGTGCGTAATCTTTCCCACGCAATCTTTCAACAAAATTTTTAATTCTGGATCCTAGGGTAAAAAGCAACCTTCCACGGGAAAGCGCGGAGTACATACAATGAATTTTAATTTACTGAGAAGCCTCTGAATATTGTAACTTGTGCGTTCTCTGTCAAGAAAAAAGCGCCGTACACCGGAGGTCGACGGTAAACAAGACCAAAGGATCCCTGTATATCTTCCACTCTAAAAGAGTACGTTACTTTCTATTGATTTGCAGCTAAGAATGGGTTTCGTCTACGTTATCGGTATGTTTTCCGTCTTATTCTCTAATTCCCTAATAAAAATTTGATTATCTCCGTCAGAACATATGGAAGACGATGACGAGATAACTCGCGTCATCCCGCCCTGGGCAACATTGGAGTATGCGGTCTGTCCTCGTCACTAGATGAACTGCTGGACGTGTACCTACCAAATTACTCAGCACATGCGAATGCTAGCAGGACCCAGTTCCCAAGTGCATTTTACACATTTATCAAAATCATCCGCCGACGCGCTTTCTGCTTCGTTCATGGACAACAGCGGCACCTTAGCTAAAGCGTCGTGTTTCCAATCCGGAGTGATGGACAGGATCAAGGATGTACTACCAATCGAAAAAGTGTGCCTCTTGGATCCCAAAGCAGAGAAGCAGCTATCGCCGGAAGACGGAGATGGACGGTTTGAGTGGTTTTTGTTCGGGGTATGTTGCCCCATCCTTTCAAACTATTAGCACTAACGGAGGAAAGACCATCTAGGGAATTCTCGGTAAGGATCTCCACTGAAATACAGCGTACACCATTTTTTTGAAGAGCATTTGGTACAGGTGATGATCCTCCACGGGATAGAACTGCTGAGCTACGAGACTTGGGGTTTCCCACACGACGACTGGGTCCCATTCAAATGACGACGGACACTGCCTTAGGTGTCACAAAACTAGTCGTGGAAGATAAAAGTACGCGTTTGATTCTTAAAATACCAGCTCGTTTATTGATCCATTCTTTACAGTTCCCATCGATAAGATACCTTACATCGTGAGTCCAGATACAATAGCTTCTGGTCGCAGGCTAGTATATATATATGAACCAAGGAGCAGGCTCCTCGCGGTCTCTTCTATCCTTAAATCGGTGCGGAGATCGATGACGGGCCAAAGTCGTGACCCTCCAGTCCCTCACTCGAGACTTCCGGTCGTTTCGCCCCCATTCGTCCTTCATCTATAGATGCTTGTACTCATATTCATGGTAACAATCCTTAACAGGACTACCCAACAATCACATTCAACGCTAAAGAAAGCGTCGAAATGCCTTTCAGTCCGTCCTTCCCCACGCACCTGCTATTTCACTCACTCACTAACCCGCCCACACAGGATACATTGCCGAAGGCTCAGAGCCAAAATTACCATCAGGAATGCGGCAACTGTTACATGAAGACCTCAACAAGAGCTTCGACTTCTGACAACGACGTGATAGATTGAAAAAAAAAAAAGAGATCTACAGGCATACCTACAACTACATAAAAAGCAACAGATATATGTGATAGATGTCCTCATGCTTGTGTAATTAATACCGAGACAGATGAATGAAAGGAGAAAATGAACGATGCGAGTAACAATACAACCAATTACAGATATAGATATATACGATGGGCCCAGAAAGAAAAAGAGAGCAAAAACAAGACAGTTTCTCATGAAGGCGGAGCAGGAGGCTTATCTTCTGGTTTAGGCTTCGCGTCCCATGGTGCTGGTATCCTGGCTACATCCACGAGGTTGGCATCAGCCTTGACATCGTTCAATCGTTCGCGCTCAGTCATGTTCATCCGCGCACGACATCGCACCAGACGCAACTTGGTCCTCTTGATCCCTATAATCCAATAATCCATCAACGAGACTAGCGGACATTCAGAAAACACCTACAAGTAGCAATAGTCTCCCGATCCTCGTCCATGAATGGATTCTCCGTCTGCAATAGATCATCTTCCAGAGCGTACAGACACCACAATGATTCTTCATACAACTTCTCGCACTCGTCCGGGCTGGTAGCCTGGTCGAGAAGTTCTTTCCGCGCTGCAGTGCGACTCTGTCATATCAATCAATAAATGGATTTCATCTCCGAACACAAATATGGACTCACTAAAACGAGCGCACGGTCATAGACTAGTTGGTCTAGCCACGTCTTAGGTCCGTCGTACTGGGCCGGCAACCACGTTTTGACCAATATCGCTCGATCATTACACTTCAAATAATGATTCTTGAACCACGACAATGCTATCAATAACACTCATCAGCCATGCAGAATTCACATGAAGAGCATATGAAAGACGCACCATCATCAAACCCTTCACTGACGACAAAATCCCCGTCAGGACGCCGCATCTTCATATGCTCTTGATGGTTTCGCAGCTTGTTGATGCCCTTCTGCGAAAACGACATGAGGAGCATATACACCGCAACACACGTCACAGCGTTGTATTCAGCTTCCATCTCGCCATTTTTCCGTCTCCGAGCCTGTCGATCAGCCTCTCCATCCCGCTTGGCAAACCTGTTCGGATCGGCAAGAGGTTCTGGCGGTACCCAGTTAGATGGGAAAGTAACAGAGAGATTGGACTCACTCTGCGGAATGGCCTTGACATATTCGTACATTTCGTCGGCCCAATGAGTTAGCACGTCAGTTTTCTGTGCCAAATCTTCTAATTCAGCGAGGAGTTGTTCCTCGAGAGGATCACGTTCTCCATCGCCATCCAAGGCTATTATTTGTGGTCTTCGAGGAGAAGAAGGCGCACTGTAATCACGCGATGGGGATGAACGATGGCCGAACAGCTTCTTTGAGGCTAAACTGAGTGCCCTATTTAATGCATTCGTAGCAGCTCTCGATGCTATGCTTGACGGAGAATGTGATAGTGGCGGAGCATTGGGATGTGGAGGGGGCGGAAAGGTGATATCCACTGCCGGGTCTTCGACTGAGGGTGAAGGTGGTACGCGCCTATCATTCAACGGTTTGCGGGGAACGGAGCTCAGCTCTGATGACAGAATGTAAGTAATCCAGTATGCCTGGGTTGTGACACGAAAACATTTACCGTCTATTGCACGGTTGAACTCCAGAGCGCGACTGTCTCCGACCAAAACATACTCGCGACGGAGAATCCCATCTTCTTCTGTCTCTCCAGGGATGACAGAAGCTTCTACGGGTATAGGAGGCTTTCTCTCCACGGTGACAGGAGCTTGACTTGACTGCCGCCTAGATATGGGAGGTGGTGGCGCGTGTTCCCGAGTCGGCGTCGGACTATATAATAGAAGTTAGTGAGGATAAAATTACTGCGGGGGAAGGTCACGAACTATATAGGTGTCTCCGCCTGTGGCGCATCACCCAATGTTGACGTTCTCCGAAAGTTGAATTTACTTGGAGGAATCATCGCTGTAGGATCCAGCACCTCCGGCGGGATGATTCTATGATGAGGGGGAGTTGGCGGGCGTCCCGTCCAAGGCTTGCCATCATCGTATGTGGGCTCCGGCTCGGGAGAAGACTCTCGTGGTTTAGGGAATTTTGATTTCGCCATAGCTTGACTGCCAAAGAAGTCGTCGAAATTCGCGCGTTCGACCGGCTTCTGCTTAAGCAAGGCACGGATGAGCTTCTTAATGTCATTTGGTACAGGAAGGTCGGTGCTGCCGCCGCCTCCGCTCTTTCCTGCTGTTGACTGAGGGTCTTCGTCGGGAAACTTGATGCCTTTGGAATGCTCAATCTTCTTTAGAAGTTCGATGTGGTTTTGAGCACGAAAGGGAGGCTTTCCGACTGCCATCTCGTAGAGAACCGCACCGACAGACCAGAGATCGGCTTTGGCATCGTACTTATTGTAACCGAGTATCTCAGGTGCCATGTATAATCTATCAAGGCGTCATATGATACCACTCTCTGACAATTAAGCACGACATACGGTGAACCACACAGCGTTTCCGCCATCATAGCGCTGGGTAGAGAACGAGCAAACCCAAAGTCGGCTACCTTAAGGATTGGCACGCCTAGAGGATGACCTTTAGCGAGTTCTTCGGGACTGGCGGGCTTCAGAAGTAAATTCTACGATGCATGAGCGTAGTCCTGTACAATACGGAAGTATGCCACTAACCTGAGGCTTTATGTCCCTATGGATCAGATTATGATGTCGCAGGAATTTGAGAGCCCGAGCAAGTTGTCGCAAGAAACTTCGTAAGACGACTTCATCTAGACCGCCTGTCCTAGGGTGAGGATAGTATTGCGGTGCTGCGCCAGGCGAGGGAATGTACTCGAGAGTCTCGACGCGCCCCCGTTTCTTGATGTAACCGGTGAGGTCCCCGCCCGAGCAGTATTCCATAATGAGGTAGATATGATGCTCTGAGCGCTGCACGATGTTAAATACGCCTCAGAGAACGATATATTAGTATCGCCTACCACAATATCAGTGAGCCTCGTTATATGTCGGTGAGAGAGCGACTTGAGGATCTGGATTTCGCTCTGGAGGTTGTCGAAGAGCTTGGCAGATAGATTGTCTCTCTTGACAGTCTTGATTGCGACCTGGACATGAGTTTCCTGTATTACATTCGCACACAAGGTCAGGGTCGCCAACAGCGAGAGAGTAGCGACGATACACACCTCGTGATATCCTTTGTACACCGTAGCGAAGCTTCCTTTGCCAATCTCTGATACAATCACGTACGGACGGACTTCATCGTCCTCTTCCCTTCTCGTTACAGGAATGGCGGTAGTTACCCTGCCCGTCGACGGAGGATTTGATATCGGAGCTGGAGTCATTAGTGGCAATTCCGAGGGGACGTTATCAACTTCGCGCCGGGGTCAATCCTGCTGTGCGTAAGGTTGTTAAGGTTTGTTTATGAGGACAGTTGGTTTCCTCAATGTCATCGACATCGACGGAAAGAGACAAGGATAGCGAACCACGTGCTAATGACGACGCCGGACGACGAGCACCCTTTCTTGGAATTCTCACCCGCAAAGGTCGCTGTACTGTGCACTGGTGCGGTAGTTAGTGTAAAAGCGATGCCCATGAGGTGCATATATGCGTGAAATGAAGCTCATCGTTCGGCACCGGGTATGTAGCCGTAATTTGAGATTGCCCCTTGCAATCGACCACGATGACGAGCACGACCACCCCTCTTGAGCCATTGTTCTCCTTCGTCGCCGAGTCCTTGCTGGCGCTTGAAAGGGCCTTTTACAAATTACCAGGCTCTGGTGTCATCGAGCGGTATGTCAGAAGCTCCCACCAAAACGATCCCGGTCGCACGCTGTTGGAACTCGTCCTTGTCGCGTTAGTCATACGGACCCTTCTCCAATCTCGAACACGGGCAGACAGAACTGGAAAAAGCTTCATCGAGTTTTCTGAAAAGGTGCGTAGTATATATGCGATGGATCCAACCGTTGAGAATGACAGGGTCCTACCAGGAAGTTGACGAACTCGTTGACGAATGGGTTCCAGAGCCTCTTTCACGCCCTTTGACCTCCCAGGAAGATCTCGAGCTCTCTTCTGTGCCAATCATTGTCGGTCAGAATGGTCCCAAGCCCAAACTTGCGTCGACGGGCAAGGTCGCCTTCAACTTGTCTAGCCTCAACTTTACCGGTCTGGCTGGCAACGAGGTAATCAAGGAAAAGGCTGTAGAAGCGCTCAGGAAATATGGTGTTGGGAGCTGTGGTCCTTGTGGATTCTATGGCACTACTGGTACGCCCGCCGTCAGACACTGCGTTTGACACGGGCGATTGACTGTGTTTTAGACGCCCATCTGGATTTAGAGCGGGATATTGCAGATTTTCTGGGTACAGAGGCTGCTATTCTGTATTCTCAGGGTTTTTCTACCATCACATCAGTCATTCCGGCATTCTGCAAACGCGGGGACATTATCGTCGCCGACCGTGGTGTCAGTTTCCCTATCCAGAAGGCATTGCAGATTTCTCGCTCCACCATCCGCTGGTACGACCATAATGATTTGAAGAGTCTTGAGGAGGTACTTCAGAGTATCGAGAAGGACCGAAAGAAGAGACGGGCACCCCTCACCAGACGGTTCATTGTTACGGAAGGAATCTTTGAGAAGGATGGTGTCATGGTGGACCTTCCCAAGCTGGTGCGTCTTCACTTCCTGTACCTTCGGCTTCGCTCACAGTTTTCCAGATCGAACTCAAACTGAAATATAAGTATCGTCTAATCCTCGAAGAATCATACTCGTTTGGTGTCGTGGGACGGACCGGACGTGGTCTAACGGAGCTATACAATGTCCCCGTATGTCGCATCGCCAGACACCAACACGCAATTCTAACAACACACGACAGGCTTCAAAAGTAGATATGCTCGTCGGTTCTGTCGCCATCGGGCTGTGTGCAGCTGGCGGTTTCTGCGCCGGAACACATTTCGTCACTGAACATCAGGTACGCAAGCATATTCATCATTGTCCATATTCCTCCCTAACACGGTTATCTCAGCGAATCAACGGTACAGGCTTTGTCTTTTCCGCCTCTATGCCTCCGCTCCTTGCTGTCAGCGGTTCCGAGGGCATCAACATCCTCCGCTCCTCCCCGTCCATCTTCGAGTCTCTCCAGGAAAACGTCCGGGCAGCACGTGCAATCCTCGATCGCATCGATTGCATCACTATACCCTCTCACCCCGCCTCGCCCATGATCCACATCCAGATTCGTTCGTCCTCTGCACAGACCCTGCTCCCGTCTGCTGCTGCACACCAGTCTCCTAAACCATCGAACCCGTCGTCCATCCTACCCAGGGACGCGAGCAGATGGGATTGGGATATCGAGACGGAAGAGGTTTTACTCCATGAGGTCGTCGAGGAGGCTCTAGCACAAGGTGTCATGATTGCCAAGGCACAGAGATTGCGAGGTCAAGAGATGGTGGAGGCCAGGCCAAGTATTCGATTGGCAATGACGAGTGCGTTGACGAAGAAAGAGACAGAAAAAGCTGTCGGCATTGTGAAAGCCTCTTTGGTGAAGATTCTTGGAAAGAGACGATTCTAGATCATTCACAACAGCTGCCATCCGGATTTTTATACCAGATATCTTAATGTCGACTTTAAACTCGCTACTGCTGCAATACTATCTCACATATACTATCTTTGGGACCAAAGAGAAAGTAAATTAAGCATAAAAATATCTAAAACTCTACCTAGCATGCCAAAGGTTATTCACCATCAGAGAAAACTGCCGACGTTTACCCCCCCTAGTCCGCTGCGGGAACTTTTCCTCTTCCTTACTCGCCCGAATATCGCTAACAACCCTGTCAAGCATCCTACGCCAATTAGCCCTCGTCTGCTTCCTCCTAGCCTCAACATCCGCCGCCTGCTCGGCAGCTTGGCCAACCAGAATCTTCCATTTTCGAAAGTCTACTAGATCAAGTCTCACACGAGTATCATCGGGCACGTCGCTATAGAGCGCGTCCAGAGTCCGAATGAAAGACAGAAACGCGCTAAGCATTTCATCGTCGTTTCGTACGTGAAACATCCGGCTTTTAGGTTTTTGCTTAATGTTCAACAACACCCCCTCAGAGATGCAACGTACAACTTCATCGCGTCGTAAATTGCGTGTCCACGTCTCGATGGCGCGGATGAGCCGAAGGGCGTGCCACCGAATCGGTATCACTGGACTAGGGTTATCAGAGGCACAAAACAGAAACAGCTGAAGCAAAGGGTCGAGACGAGAAAGCAATATATGATGGGGAAGAAGCACTGATGGTTTGAAAAGTGACTACGCCGAAGAAATACAAAGAATCTTGACGCCTGGATAACAAATGACTACTGATTCTTTTTTTTTTTGCTTGATGAGAACTCACCTTCAGGGAAAAGATCCCATTTTATTACATCGCGGGCTGGCGCCGCAGGATCCCGAACACTGATAGTTCGAAATAACAATTCCAACGCGTGAAGACGCGCCTCATTGTCAAGATTCTGATGATGTTTGGCCAGATAATTAAACAACGCCGCATCCATAGAGACCCACGGATGGGAACCTCTGGAACACATTCGAGCGAGCGAAAATTGTTCCACCCTAGATCCGAAATGCAATGAAACAGCTGCCTGACCATGGTCAAATTCTGAGAAAACTTTTCATCCAACCAACTGACGCCACGGGCGGCGAAGCGGTCAAAGGAATTCTGGAAGTTACTCGTCTCTATGGAGAGCCAATCACCTCGAACGTGCTGCTTCTTGAAACCACGGAGAAGAAAGAGGGTTGCTTGTAAAAAGGCCCATGATTGGGGTGATCGATAAGCACAAGGTAAACGGCCGCCGTTGCGCAAATGGACAAGACAAGGAAGAACGGTTGTGGCCACAACCACGAGGAAGCCAAGAACGATGAACGAGGTTACGATCGCTGCAACCACATTGTCCAAACTCCATAACAAATCCATAATTCCCGTCAGAAAAAGGACAAGGGCGACTTGAAGAAGGAGAGGCAACGTGGCTAGGAGATATCACGCACTCTCCAGGCTTCGAAGCTCTCATATCGCAACTGTCGCATGGCAAGGGTCTCTCGGTACGGTAACGAGGGATCCTTCTGATATTCTCCCAGCCATTGTTTGCACAATATCCCGATGACCACTGTCATAAGGCTCAGTGTGAGACTGAGAAACCAGAAAACATTGATCCGCCTCGAAGCATGGGAAGGCGAAAAGTCGTCGACGCCATCCACCTGAACTGTTGTGCTGGGATCGGAAAGCTGCCGGGATATCTGCAAGAGTAGCTGGGCAGATATGTCGGAAGAGTTTGGCTGAAGCCATTGGTAAGACTCTACTGTGAACGCCGTCACCGCGGCAGAAAAAAGACCGGCCTACAACGACGTTGTCAGCGCTTAGGGTGGCCATGACAGCAGTGAAGACGACGAACGAAGACCAAGAGTGTGTCGATATGCTCCTTCCATCCTCTGCATAACTCATTGTCGTATTTTTCGACCTGGTTGACACCTGCCTCCCAAGGATCTCCCGTTCTTGATATAGGTTGCTGGGCTTGTTCGTCGAGAAACTGTGTTACTTTGAGCCCTGAGAAACACTGCAGCAAGATAATCGCGTACCTCTGTCAACCTCCGTGCTCTTCCACCCATAAAAGACGCGGTAGATGGTTCTTGTGATTCCGGCATCAGTGAAATATCGAGGCAATCTTCGTTCGAAACTTTACCGGTGCCTGAGTCGCTCGCTGTCGATGCGCCTTGGGCGAGGCTAAGGCCAGCCATCGCTAGGGACTTCACCGGTGAAGTATCCGTATTCATCATTGTCGAGACGAGCAGCAAAGAGCGCGCGCTTGATAGAGGACAGTTTCATGATGGCGGCCAAAAGGTACCTTGTTGCCGGGCGCTGATCTTTGTCGTCAATTATCATGATCTAATGCTAGTTCCTCTGCTTGATAACGATCTTCAGATTTGCATCTACCAAACTGGATAGCAGCAGTGGACACTGGTTTAATATCTTATTCTGAAGGAACTAGATTTATTTTTTTTTGGTCTTGACCAAAGCTTTCTTTTCTTTGCGGCTGTGGTCAGTTTTCAAAGTATGATTGCCGGCGGTTTCTCGCATCCAGCATCATCTTGGCCCCCACGAATTTCCTGTGAACGAGTCGTCGACTATTGGACACTGCATTCAACCCAGAAAGACTCAAGGCTCAGTACGGTGATGCAGTTATAGCATTTTGTTGAATTTACCTGGCTTCTCATGGCACGTCTTCAAAGTCAAGCTCAACACAAGCAATCATGTACAGTTTCTGGGTCTGCTTTTGTTTTGCATAAATGTCCAGACAGGAAAAGCCGACCATATACAACTACCGAAAAGGCACGTCTATCAAAGTCAAGAGGAATCGCGTAGGCAGTACTGAACAGTTGCATATCTGAGTCGACGGAATGCGTAGAAATATGTGGGCACGAAAGTAAACTGCAGAAGACGATAAATGTACATGATACAAAGTTAACCAAGAAGTGACGATCGGTATCAGGTATCTTCACAAATGGATATCCGAACAGATGGTATAGGATGTGAGGACAATAAGATTAACGATGGTGGCTGGCCCTTCACCACACTATCATTTCTGATTCATGCTCATCAGGTTCCCCTTTCATAATTTCACCCTTCATACTTCGAACCGACAAAGACTGGAGAAAGGCATCATTAATAAACAATAACATCCGAAATCATTGTTGAGAGGGGGCTCACATGAGTTCTTTTCTCCGGTGGTTGAAGTTTTTGAAGATCAAGCTCAACACACACGTTATACACTGTGTTTTTGTTGTACGCGTCGTCTCCTTCGACTCCAAACAAAAAGTGCCGTCCATTAACGGTAATGAACGTTTGCAAGTCGAGGTCCAGAGCCCATAACTTCCGGTGCAGATTGAGACACTGGACACGCTCTTTTGGAGGAATGAAGTACTGCCAAACCTCCGGGACAAGATAATCTTTGTGGTCGGGAGACTTGATCCAGCCCACGATCACCGTGAAAGGATGTGACAGACTAGCTGCTAGAGCCTCCCTGGGAGGTAAACCCGCAGCACGGGGCAACGGAATCGATGATCTCTGTGGCGGTTTGACCGCATATGAATTATACCATTGAAGTTCAGCCGGGAATTTGCCATTTGTTTTAGATACGCTTTGAAATGTTCGATTTTCAGTATGGAAAAACACCATATTGTGCTCCGACATTGTAATTTCCTGAAATAATAGATTGAGGATTGAATACGGGAACAGAATCGGAAAACATACGCACCACATCAGTTTGAATACGACCAGGAGTCAGGAGGATCTTCATGCCATCATAGACGGGAAGAGCCTTGCCTCCAAAACCGAGATTCGGGACATCAGCGGTGTATGGTTCGTCTTCTACAATCCAAGTCCAACGACAATTAACGCATTCTGCCACAGAATACGAACGAAGGACGGTACAATTTTGGACATTCCGACTTGGACGCCCGCCAAAAATGTAGAGCCGGTTGTCAATCCCCGCCATCGTCGCGTCGATGCGGCCTTTAACACGTCCTACCACATTGACATACGCCCACATCTTCGTCCTAACATCAATCGCGATAAGTTCTGAAGAAAGGTCTTTTTCTTTTGCAACGTCGTATCCGCCAAACAGGAAGACATATTCGCATCCGTTCATTCTTAGAAATGTAGATGCGGCGCGGCACAGACAAGGTAGTGGTTTGGGTTTTTGGAACGGGACGCCCATAGATAGCTGAAGAATGCTGATTAGATACACGAAACACGAAAGATTTGATGCAAACACGTACCGACCACGTTTGCCACGACATGTCACTCACATTACCGACATGGAAATCGCAAGTCCAGTCTCTACTATCCTGCCGCTGGCCTCCGTACATGTATATCCTTCCATTCGCGTCGTCGACAGCGATTGTACTGTTGTCGCTAAAATAAGGCATATCACCCGACATCGGCACTTTTTGCAAGCCATATGCGAAGATAGGTCCTGCTACAGGCGTATCTCGATTTGGATCCGGCTGGGCCATACTGGCGCTCCCAATTTCATCATCAATCTGAACATCAAAGGGGATAGGGTTACTTCTGCCGCCAACCCTACCACCTCGTTTCCCCTTTCCTCTGCCTCTTCCCCTTCCCCTCCCATTTGCTGAAGTTCCAAAATTACCTGATTCGTTGTCATCCGAAGTCAAGGAAGGTGCACCCGGTGCGCTCTGTAGACCTCGCGACCTAAGAGATGCTCTTTCATGCCGCTCAGACACAGATGAAGAAGGTATGGCTGGCATACCTGCAGGTAGTAAGTTACTGACCCACGACAAGTGAAGTTCAACGGAAGTTCGTGACCAGCACGTGGCGCGGTTTGATCAGTCTTGTTTTTTTTCTGAGTCTTACTTTGAAGCAGGCTTTCCAGGTTACCTTTACATTCCGAAAATACACCGAATTGTGACCGAGTTCTCAGTTCTGAAAGAACGATAGGAAAATCGGACCCGGCGGTTGGTACTCTGAATCAGTTCCTGCCGCGGCTTTGCTGGGAATGCAGACATATGCGCGACTCTATCTAGAAAACAGCTAGACCCACGATATTCTGACTCTGGACTGCCTTTCAGCCTTCTTGAAAGTCTGTGGTCTGCTGACTAAACGAAAAGGTTTTGCACTACATAACAGGCACCGCTCTACACACCAAACCTCCCCGGGGACCTGTGATTTCTTATCGCTCCAGATCAGCTAGTAGTGTCCATATTACCGAACCGCTTTCCTGGTTGTGTTGATATCCAGAACATTGCTTGGAACACTAGCAGACACAGACGTGCTGGTGATGCGATATGCTCGTGTTAGGCCTCGGCGCTGTTCTTGATTCTTGTGCTTGACGGTCTCGTTGACGACGTGGGAGTTGCATCAGTGCGATGGTCGATAGTAGTCTCGTTGCATTGTGCCCTTCCATCGCGTAGTATTGGTCACGACCTATAAGGCATCTTCTATGAGATCCTTGCGTGATGAACTGCGCTCTAAGCACTGATGTTCTGGAATGAATACTTGAATCCCGTAGCAGCTGACTCCTATCACTCACCTTGGCAATGTCAGCACGTCTACCTGACTTTGAGGCTGGGTCCAGACCTAGGGTTATTAGACGGGACTGGGAACTAGACATTATTCCTAGACGTTCATATTGTTCTCAGCCCTACATACAAAGGAATACCGTCCCGGGTGATCGCGGAATTGCCAAGTCGGACTTCGGTTTTATGGTACCAATCTCCGCGAGCCTGTATGACCAAGGCAGGCCTGAATCTCTTGATCAACCCATTCATTTTATGCCTGCCACCCCTATGGCTGAAGGTGTGTGCTTCTCGTGTTTCGGTACGCAGAGTGGCGTGTGATACTGATAATGTTTTTATCCAGTGGCGCTCAGAGTGAGATTCCTCAATATGGTGAGGACTAAACATTCACGGATAGACTAAACCCATACAGTGGCCTCGTGAAATTGACTATAATTGTAACAGCGCTCTTGATTGATGAACCGGATCTAGAGAACGCAAGAACGATGTGAATATGCTACGTCTTTAAGCGCTTCATGTGAATCGATGACTGATGAATGGAAGACGTTGGCAACATCCTGGAAATTGACCCATGGCGAAAACCGGAATCACAGATGGGTCCTGTTCGTTAACTTTTGTCACTGATGGACGCTGTTAATTACAAACAATGAAACTCATGTGGTGAACACGTTCCCTGAAAATCCCGCGTCACTAACTACATCATATCTCTAGTGCGATCATTTCGTTGGTGGCTGCCTGGCTGTTAGGGTCAGGCAAGCGAGATCCCCGTGAACGAGTCGCATGTCATCGATGACCAGCCGGGGACCGGTCACGAAGGACTCGTCAAGAAGCCCAAACCTGATAGTTATCTTTCTCCATTGTGTATGTGAGGGTCCTCTAACTAACAAATGACCACTAGGAACACGAGGAATTTTTATTCAGATTCAGAGATAAGAGAGAAGTTAGAACTGGTCTCTGGAGCACCGTGCCGAGCGAAGGATTCCCTTCCCACTCTGATACCCGACGATCTCAGGTCGACCTTCATGCTGCCTGTTCTTCTGTTCTTCTATTTGCAAGGAACGTCTCTTGAAGCAGCTTTGCTGCCAAGGGTCGGTGCCTCTTCGGACCCGCCAATCTCACGGGGGATTTACCCTTCACATTCGATGGTGGATGGAGATACTGCCAGTGGGTTGAAATGCCCTCACGGAATCCAAAATATTCAGAGCCGCGAGCATTATCACCCTGGCTGCTTACTAGAACTTATCCTTTGCGCTCGCTACTCGTGTTATTTCTCTTCAAGAGCGTTACCCTGATGATACCAAAATACTACCATTATGAATGTATGCCGTATTATCTATTATACTGCTTCAACAATGATACCGTCTAATCTAAGAACTCATCTAATGTTTGGCCGCCTTGTTGAGGTCAGCTACGGACTGGGTAATGTAGTCCGGGACAATGGGGGATGGATTTGGTCCTGTGATATCATCTTCCGCCGCGATTCCTAACCTTCGTGAGGCTCCAAACCCGCGTGCAGAGGAGACATGACCTACCTGTGAGAACCAACAGCGTAGAAATTCCACCGTTCTTGCCGAACAAGATGTCCGTATTAAGTCTGTCACCCACCATAATGGTGCGCTTGGGATCATAGTTCACTCTGTCAGAAAAAAAGAGAAAGGTTAAACACGAATTGCGGCGAAGAAGACAAGAAGAGTACACATACTTTGCCTTGATGCAATCCAACATGGTACTTGCCGGCTTGCCAATGCTCACAGGGTCTTTTCCTAGCGCGAAGCGCAGGGGCGCACTGACAGCCCCAGCCCCAGGTAGCAACCCATCCGCACTAGGATACGTGCTATCCTCATTCGTAACAAGAAACTGGCATCCGGGGTTCCGCGTAAGATATTGGAAGGCCTTAGACAACTTGGTATAATTAATCGTCGTATCAAGGCCGCACAACACGGCAGCAACGCTCTCATCAAGAACAAAGTTGGCTAGAGAGAACGGCTCTAGAGTGCGATCCGCGGGATCCTGGGAGGGAGTTAGAAGTGAGTATGAAAGTAAATATGAAGTGAACGGGGTGCACATACAGTTCCGCCCAGGTAGGAGACACCCTCATCGCGAAGTTCCTCTTCTAGGCCAGCCATGCCAATTACATACACTTTCTTGTCTTTCGGTAGCTTGATTACAGAAGACAGATACACAGCTGCTGCGTACGCAGATCCATAGATCTCGTCCTAAGCAAAGTAAGTGTAGAGTTAATCCCCACTATTTTGCATACCAATAATTCCGTTTAACTTACGACATGTGCCTCGACGCCTAGCTGGTCGAATTTGCCCTTGTAACTCTTCCTCGATTTCGTCGCGTTGTTCGTGACAAACAAAACGGTCTTGTCTGTTATTGAAAGAGAGAACGGAAAAAAGATACATTATTCGTACTTTTTCGGAAAGACTGGTGTCTACGTACTTCGATTCCGAAGGAGGCGCAGGACATCGACAGCCCCATCGATGAGACGGTCACCATGCCAAAGTACTCCATCGCAATCGAACATCCATGTGTTGTACTTGTCAATCAGTGATGCATAATCTTCAGCAGAAGAAAGGCGAGTGCTCATGACAGGTAATAATGGTTGATGGAGAACAAGTCCAGGCGCCGTCACGCGTTACTAACTCAGATCCGACGCATCCGACGAGTTATTATTCTCCTCCATGAACGACGGACAGTATCGAGTATTTTCTGACAGGTGGTACATTTATTTCATTGATACAGGTTAAATGTACTATCTTACAGAATGTCCAGCAAAGCATTAATCGCATTGCCATATATTACATCAAGCATATTGAACAAATCCAATCAATACACACAGATATCAAGAGTATATACTCCTCTCAGCGAAAGGGATTCGTTTGCGACGGGTTCGCACTCGTCACGTCTCTCTCGGCTTCTCTTCTACTAGGACCATCGTCAAAATCGGCGAAGGGATTGTCTTCCTTCTCGGCGGCAAATGCTCCTTTACCATCACCTCCGATGTATCCAGGAGGCTTGCTGTCATCCATGTGGGGCGGAGGCCCTGGAGGCGGAGCGTATGCAGGGGCAGTCTGGTATGGCTGTTGAGGGAAAGGACCTCCGGCATATGGCATGTTGTAGCCGTAACCCAAGTTCGGTACAGAAGCATTGTATGGCGGGTTGTAATGCGAAGGGAAGGAGCCTGCGCGCACTTGGTTGGACGGAGCACGTAAGGCATTAACAACACTAGTAGGGTCTAAAGCTTGGCGGAGATAAGCAAACGCTAGGGCGGTGAACATGCCCGCGAGGACTGGTTACACCATGAGCGACGCATGAAGTAGGTCAATGATTGATACGCACTGAGAGTGATGATAAGAGAGACAATATCAGCCCAGGAGTCGTGGTCCCATGCATCATTGCACCCTGGAACAGTCTAAGCACTGGCAAAAAAACAGAAGACATATACTCGACATACATTCCCGCGCCTCACTTGCGTTAAGGGTATCATGGGATACTGGACCCCAGAATCCAAATGGGTAATACAGGACATCCTGGCCGGTAGAAAAATTGGCACATTCGTTGATTATATCATTCTATCACGTATTAGCTATTGTGCCAAATGAAGATGGAGTTAAATATACCTTGAGAGAGAAGTGAATTATAGCTTGGACCAGTCCAGCAGCAAAAACAATAAGTGTCGCTAAGACAGAGAGGTAGGCGTATATTCTGATGAGCGGGAGCCGTTGCTACGAACACTAGATTAATGCTGAGACACAAGGAGCAGCAGGAACGTGGCGCACGGTATAGGCCGCAAACATCCCAAAAAGCTAAACACCGTGTCAGTATCCTTCTTACACAATTATTATAAACAAAACACACCTCACATACGAGTATTCCCATATGAAGAACTCCTATTACAATGCCAAACGTAACCAGTTTCCCAAAATTTTCTGAAGAACATTGAGACGTATGAAACGGAGAAATTACCAAGACTCACGGTCTTTTGCTACTGAGATGCTTCTAAAGTTTCCGATCTATATACAATTCATTCAACGAAGCCTCATAAACGAGCAGAAGTGATACGAACAGCACTAGTAAAGGAGTTTGGTCAGTAATAAGCATTGGCAGCAACGGAAGAATGGACGCACGAGAACAATGCCCACAGGGCACCGAGGAAAGCACCTGCTCAATGTTCATCAACAACCCTATCAAATCCATTATGCAATTGAGATCCACGCACATAACATCACGACAGGCCGAAGATTCCGTTGATACACCCGTGTAACAAACGCATAGGATGGCGGGGCTCCTATGCATCCATGCTAAGGTCAGATGGACGTAACCATATGGCCGAAGTTGTTCACTTGCCTGCATGTCCGGATCAGCTAGGCGCCCATTCAACACAAAGAAGACATACCTTGAGGTGGGGGTGGCCTAGAATTCATCATGAATGGCAATAAAAGAAAAGAGTAAGAAAAATTGCAGGTATGAAAGGGGAAGATGGCTGTAGAAAAGCAGGAGGCGGTAATGGCGGTGCTTTCCCGCTAAGCCACGTTGTCTCTGTTTGGCTTCAGCCGGGATCCCCGCATCACGTGAATCTTCCTTTTTAGCCATAGGCTGAACAAAAGCGGGCTTCTATTTTTATTCCACATACCTTGTTGTCTGAGTCATTGGTCGCATAGGGAAAGTGAGCTGTGTCCCACTTAACAATCAGTGCTGCGGTAGTTATCGACAAGGTCTCCTGTAGTCGTTTGCGTAGTAATGGCCACCATGTACCAGTGCGCAGCATTGAGCAATGGTATTGATGACTTCTTTCGTCGTTCGTATCACTGATCGTAACGTTCACAGCACCAGCGCCTGCTGGCAACGGTTTATTTACGCCCGCAGCATAGGGTGGAGGGAATTCTTCTCCTACTCTCCCCCACTTTTTTGGACATGGTCCGTCCGCCCCCCTTGCGACTTTATGGTTGGTACTTCTTTTCTGAGTTGGAAGGAAATAATAGGTCCGGTACCATGCGCTGACAGATGATAATCTCAATCCTGGCCCCATTTATGACTCATTCTACTCTGGGAGACCACACATGCGCTCCGGACTGTCCGGCCGTTTCTTTTCACGAATCTGTGAGACTGATTTGAGGTGGCTGGTCATTGCTGGTATGTTCAACAAGGTCTCTCTCTTGATAGTTCAGCCGATTCTAATCATAGGCTGCGCCAGTGACCGTTATCAACTTTTTTAGGCTCTCTTATTCGTATGTTTGTCGTCTTCAGTTGACCACCGCGTGACTGACATTGCTTCATAGAATGGTATGTGCCTGCCTAGACTTAAATACGCTCTCCTGAACTCGGCATCTCAGTTGAACGCTTTTCACGATGCTGATGTTGATAGCAGCCGTTAAGTGACATGGAGGTCTGGTGTCATTATTTACCTGACACTTCGGCAATCTTAGATCAGGTCATGAAGCTGGGTACAGTATCGATCACGCTGGGCGTGGTATTCTTCGCAACCTGCCTGATAGAAATTTTTGGCACCGTGTCCGCTGTCACGGTGAGAACTTTGAATCTTGGCAACTGTGCCCACGTCAACTTTGAGCGCGGTATATTAGCGGCAGCTTACACTTATACGAATATATGTGGACCTAACATTTCTTTCTGCCGTTTCGTTGGCGGCCGCCGGCGTTATCAACGCTATCGCATATTTCGCCTTTGCGGTAAGCCATGTTTCTGGCCTTGACCCTGTTTGCTGAGAAGTACTAGGACGATATCATCGAGGAATGCAAATCGCTAGCTTCCAGTGGCGACCTTGGCCTAAAATCGCTTTTTGTACGTCATCCATTTGCGTCGCTTCACTTGAACGACCTCATCTTTCTATTGAGCAGCGAGGTAGCCCATGGCAAACGCGCCCGATCTTCTACAGTGAGGAGGCGCGAACGCGTGCGTATCATCTCGCGATGCTCCATTGTATCTCACCTTCACTTATGCTTCAGAATGCGGAAACGCTTGGTCAAACCACGCATCCAGCGAAATTCTTTCTATTCTTTTTTTCTACTTGATTCCTTCAACTTTCTCTTACCTTCTCGCCTACACATACCACCGACAAATGCACGCCCAGAAAATCCATCGTCGAAGGACAATCCGAATGGAGCAGTTTGTCAACAACAGCGTCAGCCTAAGTCCAGTATACGACAGCTACTCCGACCAAGGATCAGAAAGACCTAAGGCAGGTAACAGACGAGCGGCGCCGCTCACATCGCCCGTGAAAGGTAGTCGATGGAGTGACTCCTCGACTGTAACTGTGTCCTTGTCTCCGGGTCCACCCAGCTATAGTGGTGCTGGTAAACATTTCGGACATTACGATGTTCAACTCACTGGCTATACCGAGTGAAGGTGCACTCCACCACATCCTTGTCCGAAATCTTACTTCCCTAAGTGTCTAGTACTGTAGCTCTAGCGTCCTCGTATAGTTTCATGATTGCCAAATAATCTATCGTGCTGTATAATCTAGCCTCGATTATCGATATCATGAGACCACACATGTGGAAATGGAGTTTGAGAATGCATGATACCTGGCGAGTGACCAGGCGGCGATATAGCTGTAGACACAATTTGGATATCGATTTTACCGGGCATACCGGGACCAGGTCTTAACAGGCAATGCAAAGAAGAATGATTTCGGACGGTTCTTGCTCATCGGTGGTAAGCCAAACGTCTCGGACGCCCCACGAACGCCAGCAGGATAGATAATTAGGTCTACTCCACTTACAAAAATATACCGACACTCTTCTCCTTGGATTCCGCGCTCTTTGATTCGCTTTCTATTGAACGGCGGCAGAAGCATGGATCACTAGGAGCACAATTCTGCCCGGTATGTGCGACAATGCATCATCATTTACTTGGAATTAGCAATTGAGGCCCTATGATGACTCGATCAAGTTTAGTGCCATCAAGGGAAATACCGACTTGCATCTTCATCTTGAATGGTGCCAATGAGAGGAACGCAAACATCAATAGCAGGATACTTATCTAGGAACGCGGCGATGCGCCAGACCGGCGGCTGAAAAGCCAGCCTTGTTTGAATTCACAAATATCACAGCCACGGGACCGGGTTGCAAGTTGATGGAATTGCAAAGTCATCATCAGGCCAGAGCCCCTCAAACCCGCAGAGGACCCGGCGAAACAAGTGAACAGTCATCGTCCATCCGTCCATCCGTCCACTCTCTTGTTAACAAAACGCTTAGCAACACAAGGCACGTCCATAGGGCTCGCACTCACTTACACGGACGCATACCCTGCATTGTAAATCACCGTGGTGGAAGATGTGGCTACAATCACCGAACTGATCGAATCTGCGCCACAACCCCAGGAAAACATACATCAATGCCCACGAATACTGTGGAATTTGCATAACCAAGTTGCCTTGTATTGTTCGAAACGGTGCAGTCCCATATATGACAATCTTGGCACCACACGCCCTAGAAGCATCGTTTCGCTGCGTTCCCATCGCCAATTTTGAAGTATGCCCAGTCTTAGGGCTTGCCCGATTTTCTGTGACTGTACCTGATAGCAACAACTTTTGCCGTCAAGCACGGTGCCTTTATCGGGTATTCCGGAAATAGATCGACAAGGCCGTGCTAGTAGGAAGACTCGCCACGTCTAAGCCCTATTCACTACTCAACAGAATTGTGGTGGAAGCCACATCCTGAAACCCATGAATGCATACTCTTGGACAGACACCCCGTGTCACCAGACTTGGGCGAACCCCGAGACCGCAGCATGCAGTCCCACAAGACGGCTCCTTGTGTTTCGTCTATAACATCCTTGATATCTGGGCGGTTAACTCCGGACTAGCAGGGATTTTCGTTGGCGCCGAAGAAGACCGACTAGACGAGCATCAAGCATCAGGTACGACCCTTTCGCGACTTGATAAATTCCTAGAAGGAAATAGACAAGCATTGCGGATTTTTATTGCATCCTTGAAAGCTGGAGTGATGGGCCAGAGGGAAACACTGATGCCTAGCCACATTCTGGGAGGAATCTTCGGAGGAACGTTACCTGAATTAAGTCTCGGTGAAACATTGCAACTAGAAGTGGGTGCCGGACCCACCTGTGGGAATACTCCGCAAAAGATTGAAGATGAACAGAGCGCTAGCCGCTCTGTTAACATTATTATAAACAAAGATTGAGATCGAGTATTTATCCCACGACGGCGTAGGAAGGGTCGTTACAAAGGGTCTCCATAGATCAAATAGACGTCGAAAACAATTGTCGCCGGACGTTCGAGGCGACTTTTTGAATGGCCGCGATACCGAAAGAAGCTCGAAGAGCGTACCGGCATACACAATGAATGCTATTGGTAGCCCCCGGCGATTGAGTTATTTTTCGAAGACCTATTCTTTGGAAGAAGTCGCGGCACCGCAGTTTCGTCGGATTTGAGGAGCAGTGCACTTAATAGGGGGAAGCCTGATCCAGGTCTTGGTCAGTAAGTAAGGTTTGTTGATTTGAGCGATACTCGCAGAACTATCTGATTCGGTGTTCGATCGTCGGCGTTTCCAGTTATTCCAGCGGCAAACGAACGGGGACCCTCGGGAAAGTAGTGACAGCTTGGAAAGACTCCCGTACCGCAATCAGCGAATACCAAGTAAGTGCATACCAGCGGGAGTAATGGAAAACGAGGAATTTGAATCACATTAATGAGCAATGGAGTGTCAGTCCCTTCTGATGGAATCCTGAAGCCTTTTTGACAATAAGAGGTCCATTTTTGTAGTCAACGGGCGGTGTATAGATAACGCACCGAACGAGTCCATCTCCACGTAGCACTGGATGGAGCACCACAAATGAGTGACATAAGCAAACTGACCAAATATTTATTATCTTATCTTATCTCTGATCACGTAATCTTTATCTCACATTTTAGATCTCTTACTCTCACCACGATGACCAAAAGGAAAACCAAGACAGCCAAAACGGCTCCCGACGGCGCAAGCAACGTTCCAAACAGCGGTGGCGTACCAAGGAACGAAGTCGGATTTTTCCCTTTCGCCCGGTACACTTCTGTCGTCGGTGTCCATACGACTTTACTTCTCTTCACCGCATTTTTTCTGCCGCGGACAAGGATACTCTCGGACTTGGCCCAACGGAGTGTCGATTTTAGCCAGTTGACGTCGCGTGACAGACCTCAGCACCCTTTTCTGGAGGCATTGACCGCCAGCCCAGCTATTACTGTCGCGTGTATGTGTGCTGGCAGCGTCGTGTTGCAGGGCTGGTGGGGAGGCTGGATCAGAGATTGGTGGTTCGACTACACCTCAAGGGGATTTGAGGATAGTACTCGTGTACAAAAGGCGGATTTTAACAGCCGGAAGCTGTCCGTAAGCGCCCTGTTACAGTATTCATCTGATGAACATAATCCCATTTTATTTTACCAGGCACTTAGAAATGCGTGGGCACTGACCCTCGCAAGCTCCGCCTTATTCCACGCCATACTCGTGCTTTTCGGGGTACCGCTCTTGAGGTTATTCGATTTCATTCTGGCTTTCGCATCACAATATAACTTTTGCATCAAGCCACTGGTTACAGACCTATCTTCTAGCGCTTTTCTTGTCTATTCTCGTCATCTTTACGCCCGCATATACCTACGGACCACCCACGCTGTCTTCTGATACAGAGTCCCTGGTTGTCAGGATGACTTGGGTCAGGGTTTTCGCCGAGTTTTCGTGAGTCTTGTCACGCTACTCCCGACAATGATGTTCTGACGGTCGGGATAGCGTAAGGACGCCTGTAGAGCGAGCCATCGTCTATCCAGCTGTAGGCACTTTGGTCGGCTGTTGGGTCGGCGCAGTCCCCATCGCGCTCGATTGGGATCGGCCATGGCAGGCGCGTTGTCTTTCTTGATCAATTGTATCGCTAAATCTGAATATCCATGATCAGGCATGGCCTTTAACACCTACTTTTGGCGCCTTGGCAGGATACATCTTGGCATCTATGAGCGCTCTTACAGCTAGCGCAGTTACATCTCTAGCGATGGAAAGTATTCGAAATGAGCGACAGAAAGCTGTTTAATTCAATTATATGAACATCACAGTATTTTCGTGAGTACATTCAACAAGTACAGCTCTGGTGATGCGAACTAGGAAGGCCTTACTTGTCGGATAAGGCTGTCCTGCGTTGAATTCTTATGCAGCTGCGGCCAACCCGTTGTTCTGAACTAGAACACTCATCTGTTACTATTAACGGGGAGAATGAACCCGGCTATAGTTGGCCCGCAGTTCTGCCTTCTTCTCGATAACGCCTTGACTGGCTCACAGCGTCTGTACTTGCGTTTCATCCAGTGGAGGCTTCTATATTTTTATGATTCATAGAATGATATCTCCATACTAATTGTCATTTGGTCCACGCAGGATGGAGTCAAGTTAAAAATGATAGTGCCTCAGTATCCTACTTGGTCAGCTGGTGCATGGTCTTTTTTTATCGGCCGACCCACAGCACCGCTACAATCGTCTCTCGGTATTCTCCGAGTGCACGAGCTTCCCTGGCACTCGGTAAGTCAGTTTCGGCGATGTTGAACCTGAAGGCCAACACACCCAGAGAAAACATGATACGGCGCCAATTGAGACCAGCGGCCATCATTCCACCGTTGGTCTGCTGTTCTTCTCTGAGCGTCATAAAGGCGCGTTCCCATCTAGACGATCTTATCTTGACGTTCGGTACGATCCGACAAGATAGACAACATGAACCATAACGGCGATCTGGAGTTCATGCCCATGGATATGAGTTGCCACTCTTTATATCGTTCGATTGTTCTTTGTGGCTTTTCATCCAGCCGTTACATCGCTTTGCGCTCCACGTTCTGACTTTGATTATCACCTCGGCGGGAGAATGCAGTGTTCAATTGATTCAGATATTGCAAAATTCCCAATGACAGTGCCGGGCGGCCCACCCACATGCTCCCATTCTCGGCGTTTCTACTTCGATCCTCGCAACGTGAGTCATAGCTATGTCCTGTCTACTTTCCCTGTACCTGACTCCGTTGCAAGAGTAAATAAATTCAGACACCACCGTTTGATTTTGGGGTTCTCATGCTACCTTCAATTGATTGACGGTATTAATTCGTGGGCTCATATTCACTACTCTAAAGCATGTCACTGACATCTCACAGATAGCAATATCAAAAGTCATCAACGCCCCCAACAGGTTTTTGCCGGCCGTTCGGTTTGGAAGTGGGATCTCTATCTTCTTTGGTCTTATCCTCCTTCGTCGCGTCCTTCGTCTTATCGGCGCTCTCGGACTTGTTCTCGCTGGTGTGAAGAGATTTCTCAGGAGATTCGGTGGAGCTGTTCAATGGCTGAGGGTCATCGTCCTTCGATGAAGTATCGCTAAGTTTATCTTCTGGGATTCGCAATGTATGCTGCTTCGAAAGCTCCTTCTGAATCATTTTATCAATCTCCTGCATCTTTACCTTTAATCTTCCCAGAATGACCTGCATTGTCTGAACCAAAACGCCTCTGTCATTTTCGGGGAGAAACGAGATGAACTCCGCTTTCTTTCCTAGGAAAGCTGAGCGTTTAGGTGTCTCTTCGGCATGGGCATACGCAGGTGACGTTTTGGGCACGGACTGGATGAGTGGGAAAGGAGACCCACTCAGCTGTTCCACACTGTCTTTTGAAATTACAACAGCATCCAGACAACCCAGAGGGCCTAGCTCTTTCAACTGAATGCGTATTTCAGTGAAAGAGGATAGGAAAGGAATTATTCGCTTACCGTTCGAAAGTCTGTGCCAACCAGTCTTGTGGTTTGTTTGTGGAGTTTGAAATACACGGCAGTGGCCTGAATATGTTCAATTCCGGGATGCGTTTTGATATCCTGATATTTGGCCTTCCGTTTCCTTTCATACCAATCTAATAGCTGACGGGGTTATTGCATCAGCCATGAGACATGTATCGATGAACTTCTCGACTTACAGGACCGACTGCAATTGAAACCAGGTTCGATCCAGACTCGGCGCAGGCTGCCGCGTGGGCTAATGTTCCAACAAGATCTAAATTGGTGAGAATCTGGCACTTGCGCTCGAGATAATTCGAAGCAAGGATCCCTTCTTCCGTTGCAGGGATCTGGGTTCTGGTGAGAATCCACACAACCTGCAAATAACGATATGACGCTTACAGTGACGACGATAGAGTCCCTCTTTATTCCGCTCTCCTCAAACATATCAATCACCCGGATGGCACTCCTTAAGATCCTGCTGGCGTTGCCATGTAAGCGTGGGTCGACAAAGGTGATATGTGGACCAGGGGTTCTATCTATCATTGGTTTTCCGAGTTCAACGACCTATGAGTAATCATCAAAAACCGCGATAACCGCAAAGGCCAGGCAAAGAAACTGACCAGACGCTCTAAAATAGCCGCATTCATGCTGGGTGCCTTCATCTTGCCCTTGTCACTTTGGTTGGCAACTGATGAGTCTTCCGTCGATTCTATCGACGGCTTGATTAACTTACCGGTCATCCAGCGACATTTTGACTGCCACCCAGAGGTGGTAATAAATATAAGGCGAATCTAGCGCGTCGAGAAGGCGCGCCGGACTTAGCATACTTCCGTCGAGGTCGTGATATGACAGGCCTGTCGATCAGTATAAGTCCAAAGATTTCCTGTAAAGTGTATACATACTTTCGAAGTCAACAGTTTCCATCATGACAGCTGTGTTTGCCTTTCTGAGGTCGGTTCGCAATGTAGGAGCTGAATTAATTCTGCGCTCCCCAGGGGCTGTCTTCTTGACCCTTTTAGACGCGTAATTATTCGCGATTCTCGTGGGGATAGTTGATGAAGATACATCCTGGGCGCTGGAAGTTGATGGTTCCGGGGACGCGGGTCTTGATGGGACGGCGGGCTGATCAGGCCTATTAGCGGTCTCGTGTAGTTGGTTCATGGCGTCTGTACTGGAGAATAGGCGGCGCGAGTGGCATAGGTGAATACTTATAGCGCTTGGTCAATAGGCCACCGAGTGACTATGTTATCGGACAAAGGTGATCGTGCCACTCATGACACTTTGTGGTATTGTCTTCTGAGACCGGTCATCTTGTTCACCTTCAGAATTTAGCTTATCATCGATATCATCGCCCTGCCTTTGGTCCGACGCGGACGAGACGAAGCAACCTAGAAAATAGGATCACACAAGGATAAAACCTGAGCGAGGTTCACAAGGAGTAAAGTCAAGGATACAAACGGGTCACTCCGAGCGCACGAAAATTCGCCAAATTCGCAAGTATGAGTCCGACCATCGCCGAAACACATTCTGCTACAGACGGGAGTGGAACGCTGCAAAAGATTTTTTTTCTACCGTTGATGCGGCGGTCTCCGTATATTTCATCGCGTCTTGTCCGATAACAAAGGAAAAAGCTGGCTTCTTGTGTGGCTGTGTCGGGGACGTTTCCCTGCTCGCGAGTATATCTCAATTTCAAAAATTCTCCGGTCCTAGGATGCGAGGTTGGCAGCTCGGAGAATAAAAAATCCTCCTCGCTTCAGTAGACGCGTGTCTTTGACTCCTGTACACAGGACGGAAGACCGAGCGTTGTGGACATCGAAACAGAGTCGTAGAGTTGTTTGCCTTTAATATGCTTCCTATTCAACTACAGTACTCGGATTCAGGCTCGTTTTGATATGATCAGGAACATATCCTGACTTGCAATTTCCTTTGCCTGGACCGTTGTATTTCAGTGTATTTCAGTATTTGACACACATCCCTGACTTCCGAATCATATCCTCCTATCTCTGACGTCTTTGCTACTTTATGCCAGTGCGCCAATCTGAGAAATCTTCAGAAGAACCTTTCGTGTCATGACAAGAACACGCGACAATTTAAAGCTTGTGACTCTTTTGGAATCCATCGCGGTAACGCTGTAGCAGGTTTATTACTGACGCGTGGTCGGGGAAACGAAAATAGAAGGGTGACAGTGTAAATTGAAAATGCTGCGTACTTTGGGGGTCGTGTTGGGGTTATGGGGCAAACATATTGAGGGGAAATATTCCCGAACCGTCCGAAGTCCCGCAAAATGTCATGCTGCTCGTATTTGAGAGACTGCACACTCACCAAGGAGTCAACGCTGATTTTTGTACTATTTCCAAAAGCTAAACGACTCGGTTCTCGTAATGGATCACCACACCGATCGCAGAATGATCTGCCTCTTACGAGATTTTCTCTCGAACCTTTCCTTCCATCTTCGATTATCGATATCAGGTGTCATAATGTTGCCGATATCTTGCGATCGGAATCTTCGCTGTTGCTGAACTGTGATGTTGATGAAATCAAAGTCAAGAGAGGGAGAGTAAAAAAGGTATATTCAAGGAGGAGAATATAGGTATGTAGGTATTTCCAAGGAATCCACGGCAACGACAGCGGGGGTATGCATGCTCTACAACAACACAAGTAAAATACGAGTAAATATACAGAATGTTAAAACACAGTTCAGCAGGACGATCAACGATGGATGGGAGCCCGTTCAGAGGAATATGAATGCCAATTGTCCATCCCGTGGTCTGGCTGAGAATAGAATGATGGAAGGGGGTTCGAATAATGGTTCGTCGTGTGCGAAGTATGGTGGGCCTGCGCGAAGACGTCAATCCACACAATAAAAGCGAAGCCAGAAGTCGCGAACTTACCGTGTAATTTTCATCCTCCACCTTAACGGCCCCATAGTGCCCGCCCCCGTTTGAGTGATTTGAAAGACCTTGATGAGAAGAAAGCGGCGGACGAGGATTTACTGGAGAGTTCGACGGGTGCATTTGTGCAGGCTGTGGGGGTAAGACAAAAGAATGTCATTATACGGTCCAACGCCCCCCTCGGTGATGTTGGGCTACAGCAAAGCCGGGGAGTGGTAAAAGGGAATAACACTCGCCGAAAAAGGGGGACTGGATGTTGCGCTCGAGCCTGAGGGGGTATTAGGCATCTGGAACGTAGGGGTATTGATATTGTAGAGTGAGTTGGACCCCGAGTTGTGCGAGGACACGTTCCCGTATTGGGACCCGTGTGGGATCGTCAGCGGAGGCGGTGGTCGGAGGTCGTTCATATGTGCGGGCGCGTCCTGGCGGGCAGTGAGCGGGAGGGCGGGATATCGAAAAAACGCGAGACATACCATATAGACTTGGTCGTCCATGTCAGCTTTTCTTCGCTTGAAGTCTCGATCCATGTTTCGCGAGTCATGGGAGATCGTCCGCCGCGTGACCTCAAGAGACAGAGGGCGGCCAGCGGAGGTATCGGAAATCATGCGACGAAGTTCCTCGTTTTCTTTGTGCAGTCGGCCGTTTTCTTGTTCCAGCTCGCGAATTTTGATGAGCGGCGGCGGCAGGGCTGCGACTTGGTCGGGGGATACTCCGAGCGCAGTCTGGAGCTTAGTCACGGTCTGCTCCAACTAGACATTGAGGAGGTGATGAGGGTGCGTCGGGTAGCAAGACATACGGACAGACCTGTTCAATGTAAGCCTTTCGCTTAGCTCGATGGCGAGCTTGAGCCTTCGCATTACGGCTTCGCTCAGGGCGTTCTGTGTGTGCCGTATGACCGGAGAGAGAGGACATCAGGGATTAACGTAAGAGTGGAGAGGGGATAGCGTTCGGAAAGTCGAGGTCAGATGTAAAGTGGAATCGAGTACCTTTATATCAATGAAAAAGAGGCTACCGCCCACCCTTCAACCTGCTTTAGAGGATTCCATTTTCGATTGATTTGGAACTGTATGTCGAAATTTCACTGGCACGGCTTATTCGCTTTCTTCGATCAGCCGAGGGCCCAAATCCAGTATGACCCTGAGCCGTTCCCTGGGTAAAGAAGATATCCACTCAAACGGAGTCAAATCTCCTCGAAATTTCGAAAAGATTGGAGTTTCAGGACTTCGATCTGCTGCCTTTGGTGAATAAACTCGGACTCGTCTCCCTGATTTCATATGAGCTAATTCGGTGGATTGATCTCTCCTGGAGACCTGGTCCATTTTGTAGATTTGCCATGCACCCGTGGAGGGCTGACATATTCCGGCAGCCCGGCAGTTGCAAGTTCTTTTTCCTTCTGGCTGATTCGGACACGAGCGTCGTCGTGCCTGGGTCGCACCGTGCTTGATCGGGGATCAATTCAAATGCTTCCGTTTGTCCAATTTTGTTTTGGTTTATGTCCAATCCGGCTGTCCCCGGATAATTTAATCCCCGACTCCGCTTGAGCTCCGCGAATCCGTATCTGTAATCTGGGATCTTAGATCCCTGTAGTCTGGCTGCTGACGAGGGCTATGTGCGTCATTCGTCCCAATGGTTTTGTGGCGTGGTCGCTCTCTGCGAGGATGCTGCTTCGCCCCTGCCTATCGTCGACGCGTCACCAGCGCGTCCTCGGATCCATGGACAAGTATCTCCTTTCCCCGCACGTCAAACTCTTTTTCTGCAAATAAAACATATAAAGTAATCAACATTCATGCATCCAAGTTCCGTAGCAGTAAAAATGGACGACGTCGCATTGTTCCGGCTCTTTGATCGACATGCGAAGGGCTTCACTGCGACTTTCTGAGATGGCGATGCTCCTTTCACTTTGTACTACCACTATCTTTCATGCCGGAGATCCAGAGCATTTCATTTCCAGCCCAAAGCCATGTTTTTGTCTCACCCCCCCGCCTCGGCGATGTCGCTGACCAATGTCCGAACTGCACGGTAACAAAGTCAGCGTTTCCCCTCCCGACTGTACTACAAACTTTGACTCTGAATTTCTGGACATGTCACCGGTCTTCTCCGACTCCATCTATCTGCAATGCGGCGGATATATGGGTCCTGTTAGCCATCAGCGACTCACGAGCCTGAGATATATTTATCAGTATATTCGAAGCCCCGCACGTCAGAAGACCGTCGTGACCGTGCAATAATGTCAGTACCGACAAAGACTTGAATGTATCCTGTTTTTTTTTTTTTGCACGCGACGGCTTGTATGAACGCCGATATAGTGTCGATTTAAGCGAGCCACAGCGTACTCCAGCCTTTACCGAATATGTAGGATCGACCGCACAAAACAAAGCGGCGTGTTGCTATTCTCCAAATGGAACTGGATGGATACAAAGTGGGGGGGAGGTTCAACTCAGCACCAATCGTTTTCTCTTCAATCCATCAATGAAGCGTTCCATCAGAGCGCAGTACTGGGAACCCGCCTTGGTCAGATCAGCACTAATATGCAGTAGGTATAAGAACGGGCCACGATTGCGGGAGAACACTATCATAGGCACGGCAGATGATGGTTGACATTCATTCAGGAGGACAGGCGGCAGGCTAAGCGTGTAGAAAACTACAATGATAGGCCTGAGGTACAAATAGCACAAGCCACTGCATATACTTCCTCCTTCTAGGAAGAGCTTGCATTGAATGTGGTAGGTGTCTGAGTCGTAACTATAATTGTCCCTCTGCTGACTGACATCCTCACTCGTTCTGAAAGCCGCAATGCCTAGCAGGCTTGATATGCCAAGCGTTCTCGTATGCTATTAATATCCTTTCCCTCCAATGTATTCGGAAAAAACGCACCACAAAGTGCACAGGACGGCCATCACCGAGAAAAATAGGCCATGCCGGAGCTTGGAAACTAAGGGCACCAGAAGTAACCCGCGCGCCAATCTCAGGGGTACGCTTTAAGCCAAAGTAAATTGAACCTGAAGCCTAGCTCCCAGAGTGGATGTATGGAAAGGGCGAGTTTTTTGCGGTGGCGGCGGGGGGGCATGACCTTCGAAACGAGGATGCAATTGTTGTCGAATAAATTCATCCTCCCATGAAACACCGAATGAGCGTCATCATATTTATTTGTTCTGAAATCAGAGTGGTGATCGGACAAGTTCTGGGGCAATCACTGATATGGTAGGCGCATGGCTAGATCGATTACGGTTGGCAATGAAGGCCATTCAGTGCTTTAATGCATCCAGCTATTATGAATTCGTTGGTGTTGAGTAGAACCGACGGTCGAGTCCAGCCAGGGTCCTAGACTGTAAACGATCGTGCAGAACGTCATCGTTGCAGGGTGGGGCGAAAATCTTCTCTGGCGAGAGCACTGAAAGGTAGCTGGCAGTCCACTTGCGAAAGGGGGAAAGTATTTACCGGACAACGACCCATGGCCACATATATCTGGAGGGTCTGCGCTTCCGACGATTAACGAGAAGTCGTGTCGGTCAAACCATAAAATGATTCACTGCAAGAACATCTCTATTTTCGAAAGAGGCGTCAGTTCTAATAAACGGATTTATCATGACGGCTCCCCGTTCGTCGCGTCCCCCCCACGCTCTCTGTCCGATCGCAAAAAAAAACCTGTTCATGGGTAAACAGCGAGGAGATTCACAAATAACTCGGTCGCTCCCTCCTCCATTAAGTGCGGGGCCACGGGTGCTCTCGGTCATGGAAAGTGGCGTCAACGATCTAGAGTTTGGCAGGAGGGACCCTAAATTCGGATGCAGCAAAACAGACCCTTGGTGCAGTTCGACGGTCACCGTGCGGGGGGAGACTAAACAAGACAGAAGGAATAAGGCCAAGCCCGCAGTAATGATTCGGGAAAAAACCTGTGGTGGGTCCGGAGTTTGCTACACACTCCGGTCAATACAAGGACAGGTTCCAATTATGCGGCAAGGATAAACGCTAGCTACACGTCTCAGTCTTGGGCGATAGGCGTGTCTACCATTCAACATGACACAAGGCGGCCGTTTCGTCGAGGGGTTATTGGGCTTCTGAATGTGTTCCTCAGCATATCTCCCGTCCTTCCGAAAGGAACCGTGGCCTCCATCATACACACGAGGTTCCTTCCCACTCCAGCTGCTTCTACCCGAAAGAAAGACATAAAATTAACTTAAGACGAAACAGTAAGTACACAGAATACAGAAGAGAGCCACAATAATTACTCGTCCTCATCAGAGACAATTAAACGACCTTTCCTCCTCACAGGCAGCGACGACGGGCTCTCGGGCTCAGGCTCCGGTCGCTTAGGGATAGTCTGATGATCTCTCTTCTCCTGTAGTGCCGAAGATGGCGGCGTGATATCCGAGGTCCTGGGTTTGTAGATGGGTTTTGGCTTCGGTAGTGGAGGTGGAGGCTGAGGTCTCTCATCAACGCCTGTTGAATGCCCCCCTTCCTCCACCTCACTGTCAGTATCCAGGTCCGACTTCACTTCATCAGACAACACGACCACAGCCATATCGTCTGTCTCTCCTTTCCGTCTTTTTTTGTCACCCTTATCCCCCGCTTTCTTTCGACGTTTCTTCGTGCCATGCGATTTCATCGTGGTACTTCTCCCCTCTCCCAACGCAACGGATTTACCCGCAGCTTTCTCCCGTCGAGCTTTCTCCTGAGCCAAGAACGCTTCCATATCGCCGTACTCCTCGTCACTGTCCTCAATGAACTGTGCCGATTTGTACTGCTCTTCCTCCTTTTTCCTCTCTGCCTTCTTTCGCCGCTGAGGCTCCTCATCGTCACTTGCTTCCTCATCTTCCTGGTCAGATTCTTGCACACGGGTCCTCCGCCTCCTCCGGCGCGTCTTCGCCAGAAGCTGGCTAGCCTTTTTGTCGTTCAAATCAATCGGAGAGTCCAAGAATTGATTGATGACCGTCAGAGTTCGTCGCAGCTCAACGGGACTTATGGCCGCCGGAATATACCACTCTAGTTCGTCCGCATCTACATCGTGGGGAGCGCTGTATATCAGGGGTATCCAACAAAAATAAATCTGTCATACCTTCGTTCTCAATGTAAAACTTGCACAATCGGAAGAGAAGCTTGAGTTGAGGATTCTTCGTGACTGCGTTCGCATGTTCATCCTTAGTACATGGTATCCCTAGGGATGAGATTCACTGTCAAAAACCGTTGACAGGAAGCATGAATTATCGATACTCACGATAGTCTTGCATTTTGGCAAGCGCCTCTGATGATGGAGTGTCGAGGTTTACGGCAGGCCCTTGATCCTCATAGTCCGCATCGTTTTCTTGGGCATCAGTCTCCTCAATGATTTTTTCGCGTTGGGCAATAACTGTCGTGAGAATCTGGGAATGCCGGGAATGTTAACCCCATGTAGGCGAAGGATACGAGCGCGCACACCTCTTTCGTCCAGTCCACTAATTCTTCTTGGCCGGCATCAACTAGCACAGCCACAACGATGCCAACCTCTTCACTCCACGAGTGTCCTTTCTTAACATGCACATCGGCTGGGATCTTTGCATCCTCATCTTGCGTGCGCTCTTTGGTAGTCGAACTCTCTGGCTCATAACTCGAAAACACCTTCCAATGACCGCGGTTCTTGGGAAAGAAAGCCTATTCACGGGTGCTATTAGGTGCATGCTCTGTCAAATCTCTGTAATGAAATCCACGCGTACCTCGATTGCCAAAAAAGGGTAACCCTCGAGGGCCTTGAAGAAACGTCGCAGAATGAAGTTTATGAGATTAATTAAATCTCTATAGGGCTGCTCTCGCGGAAAGGACCGTTGATCGGCTAGAATTGTTTTGAAGAGATCCAGTGTCGATACCTGCGCAGGAAAATGGTCCAGGACTCTCGGGGATGAATGTCAAAGAAAGTGAGTCCAAACCTTGAAGAATAGGCCTTCTGCCTTGGCCCTAACGGCTTGGCGGTGTAGAAGGTTGACGACCCGCTTCATATGCTCTGACGAGCTAAAGTCTTTGTATCGCGCTAGATACGTCAGAAGCGTATGGTTAATATCTGTTTGGGCGAATTTCTGAAGGGGTGAGTTAACTATTAGATCGAGGGGGTCTAATCGTCATCTCACCATCTCAAATGCTTCGAAGGTGAACATAGTTTCATGGATTACTTTCTCCTCTTCGACTTCTTCGACCTCGGCATCTGGGACTTCCCCTAAGGTGTGACATTAATCGGAGAGTTAATTATGAAAGCAAAAGCAACAGACCTTTGCTCTTACCCTTCGTTTTCTTCTTACGAACATACATTTCCCCGGACTTTTTCTTCCCCCAGCGTTCAAGCATTCTCAGGAGCGAATATCCAAGATACACACTTGAATCGAGATACGCCAAGGACTGGGTGCCCTCCTTGTACGTTCTAAGACTCTCAAACGCAATGTCCAACACTTCTCCGTTGTAGATCAACTGCTGCTGCAGTATATCGGCTGCCTCGTTCAATACTGGGTCCGTGATATCGGACGACGCCATATTATCGATCAACAGCAGCAACTGCGTAAGGCATTCGATTCCGGCTTGCAACTCCGTCCACAGTTTCGGCTAGAGTGGGAAATCGAATCAACGCAAGAACCTAGCGACAAGAACGAGACGAGACCGAACGGACTTTTTCCTCGTTGGCCTCTCTCATCCGTTTCAACACCCAGACGATCCAGGTTCGTTCCGTAACCTCCGCAACAAGATCGAAACCCCATCCCCCCTTGTCCTTCTCTTTCGCTCGCATGGCCAAGAAGAACTCGAGGAACCATTTCGTAACGTAGAGTAAACGAAGATTGTCCTTGTCCGTGATCTTGGCCCGTTCAGACCGAATATCCTTGATCAACGCAGACAAGAACGCTAACAACGCGAACAAGGAAATTTTTGAGTGCATTATGTGAAAATCGGGAATTGCACCCACAGTTAAAACAGCCGTCCAAGAGATTAACGGCGAATTGCCGCAGTGTTGTCTTTGCTTCTGACGACAGATTGTCCGCTCGACTGAGTTCGTCGACGACCTTGTCTCGCTTCTTGGTTGGCTTTTTTTTCATGTCCCAGATAGTACCCGTGGATTCTTTGATGGCCTGTTGGCGATGGAGGACGAAGGGCTGGGTCTTTGTGGACTCGACGTCAGCTTCGTTACCCGCGTCCTCCGCCGGCTTGGGTTTCTTGTTGGGGTTTAGGGAAACTGCTATAGTTGTTCCGAAACGTGAATGGCGTGATGATGCCTTGCGAGCGATCTCTTTCTTTCTGCGGTCTTCAGTGGCTAGGAGCCGGCGGAGGTTTTCTTGGGGTTGCTAGAAGGGCGTTAACGAGGATCATATCGACGTCGGTGAGAAGCAAGACAAACCTTCGCGGGATCCAGAGTGAGGGATGTGGGCTTGGTACCTCGAAGTAGGAGATAGATGATCTCGAGGACAAGAGTGTTCCAGGTATTGAAGAGAGGGTCGTTGCCTGTATTGGAAGCGATGGTGAAGAGGAGCTCGAATGTGTGCGTTTCCGACATGACACGGACAAGCTTAGTCTGTAGAGCGGAGAACTCGGCCTGGTCCGAGCTGAGGTGCATGTTAATGGGGAGGTCCTTGATGAAGGCTAGGTTCCGGAAGAGATAGAGTACGACATGCACGATTTGTCCATCACGTGGCGTACGCTCCTTGTGGTGCTTGGCGAGCGGTGGAAGCAAGATGCCAAAGAGCGCCTGTATCACGCCGGGCTTGAGGAGCGCCGCTTTGTAGTGTAAATGGCTCTGAAGGAGTTGGGTATAGTCGGTGCCCTTATCGAGCTCGTCGTCCAACTCCTTGAGCTCTTCAGCCATATCGATGGGCCAGGTCATCGCCGTTAGGAGGTCAGCGCAGGCTATTGCTCGCTTGTCCTCGACTAAGCCTTTGCCTGCCGTTTCGAGGAGTATCGGGATGATGTCGTTCATCAGGACGCGCGATTCCCAGAAAAGGCGGGCAACAGTGCGTTCATCATCAGTGTCGTCCTTCCGCCAGAGCCTCTTGAGGTCCTTAAGACACCCATAGGCCTCGTCACCGAGCCTGTACACATCGCCTTCATACCCACCGAGCGCATCAACGACTCGTTTGACGACTGGCCCGAGGATATCGCGCCTCGTGAGTGGCTCCTCGTCTTCGACATCCTGTTCGAGAGCGCTTCTGTCATCGTCGTCATCCATTTACGCGTCGCGGTTGTCCAGGGCCGTGGTGGTGCAGTTGACGCGTCCGTGGCACATGTTTGCGCATGTTGTTCTGTTCCCCCGGCAAATTTCCCTCTTCGAATTTTGCCGCACCTCCTTCTGACTTTTCACTCTTCCCCTCTGCCAGCCATCCTTCCACATCCTTGGCGCTGTTTTCTCACCCAATGACTCGCTATCAATGGAAGACAAGCGTGCCCAAACGTATGTCAAGTTGCTGCGCGCGGTGAAAGGGTACTAATCCGTATGTGACAGCCTCCAGGCACTGTCCGCTTGCATTGCCAGCCAAAAAGAATTACTTGCCCGCACTCATTCTGGTATCGAACGACTGCACGAACTACAGAAAAAGGCATGTTCAAACCCCACGACTGTCGTGGATAAGCTAGCGGAGGAGGTGGGCCGTACTCCCGTGCTATCATCTGGATTCGGTTCTGATCTTGGGAAAGCTGAGTGACAGGACGTTCAAACTAAGTGACCTAGCGGAGGATCAAGCCGGAGCACCGCTACATATTGATTGGTCGATGTACGATCACCATGGTTCGTGTTTTTTAGGTTTAATGTCGTATAAATGTTTACGCCTGATCATCAGACCCTGCGCCTTTCCAAAACATGGCTTGCACGGCTCGCATGACCTATGATCAACGGAACATACCCCATACCAAGCAGCATTCTGAACTATCTGATCTACAGAAGTATGTGAAAGAGGCTCGACAGACCATTCTGGACCCCATATTCCAACAGCTCGACCTTTCGTGGAACCCAGATGTCATTGAGACGGCCAAAGTACACGCGAGCCACGCCGAGATCAAGAGAGACTTGGAGAGAGACAAAATACGCGAACTGAAGCAGCATAAGATCACGACTTCCTCAGGGTTGACGGTGTCTTCATCGCGTGTCCCCATTGGCCCCGGTGTTTTCATTCGCCGTGATGTCGAAGACGAAAGCATGGATGTGGATATTTCACTCGATGATACCACGCCTTTACTTACAAAACCGACGATAATCATACCACCATTATCGGTGCTCAACCGCAAGGCGTCTCGGGTGCGCCGTCCCACTGCAGAAAAACAAATCGATGGCGGCGGCGGTGGCGGCGATCTGGACTGCGACAATCTCGCTTCTGAACCCTTGCCGAAGTCCCGGCGGAAGCCGCCTAGCGCCAAGAATGATCTCGCACCAGACCCGCCTGCGAAATCCTCGTTGGGGAAACGAACCCGAGGTCCAGGTAAACCGAAGCCCGAGACATACAACCAGGCGTGGTCAGTGTCGGAGCAGCACCTCCTAGAGCGGCTACTGGACGAAATTCCAGAAGGGGAGAAAAATCGGTACTGGCTGTGTATTTTTGGGTTCTTGTTGTCGTCGATACTGATTGATACTTCTTTTGGTACAGGTGGAAGAAGATATCGCAGGCGATGGACAACAAACGGACGCCGCGTCAGGTAGCCAGTCGAGTGCAAAAATACTTTGAAAAATTAAAACGGTTTGGCGTTGGCTGACGCCATATCATCATATCATACAACAATTATATACTATCGCTACTACCCCTAATCTACTACTACGACCATCTATACTCAACAATAAAGCTGTTCATTTGTCCATATACTTACTAGCACCTCTGTGCACTCACGATGGAGGACGTGTGACAACGTGAATTGTCCGAACTTTTGGCGGTAATACCCACTTACACGTATTCATCGTCAGTTTGACCACGTCTACCACCACCTCACCACGCACTCAAGTGATAGCATAAATGGCAGGGAAATTCGACGCGCAGAATGCACAGAATCTCATTGAGGTATGCTGAAAACATATGCATATAATTATTGATTAATCAATGGGGGGCGGTAGATCGAAAAACAGTAAGCACAGACAGGCAAGCACACTAGGAAGTCTCTGAAGATTCACTGGTAACAGGTTCGCTGTCAAAGCCGTCGAGCAGGCCCAGGTAAGCTTGGGCTCTTTCCTTCCCTGCGCTTGGCCGGATCGAATGCCACGTTCTCTCCGCAGGTATACTGGAACCTCCTCGAAAAAATCTCACCACGCCAGCTCCGTCTCACCAAGTACGCGTTGTCACAACCGTTGTCATTCCCCCCCCCTTGACGTCTCCTTCGGAAAAATAGACTCGACGATGAGATATTCGAACACACCCTGAAGGCCTTCCCTGAGATGACTTCGGAGCCGTACGACAAGCTGATCAAGCTCGACGAAGACTGGATGAAGAGCAAAGAAGGCAAGGAACGCTGGCGGGCCTTCATCCAAACGTGAGCAGCTGCTTCTCGCTGTCCGTGTCACTGTCAATAATAACGTTTTGTCGCAGATATGAAAAGAAGGTCAAGGATTACAATTTTGGCTCACTCATTCGGACGGACGCTCGGGAAGAGTATGGCGAGAAGAACACAATTTTCGGTGAGAGGAGCCAACAGATCTGTATGCATTGTATCCATTTCTTATTGTCCCTATGTATCTCCAGTAACCCGCATACAAGTAAGCCCCCGTTCAATCCTCTATAGCACCCTTCTGATCGAACACCCCAGTTCTACGCCATCGAAGTAGGTTTCCTTGTCTTTTTCGTGCTCTAAATCTATTTTTTTACATGGTTACATCAACTTTGTCTAGATTTCCAGGAACAGGCTTGGATTGAACGACGCCGCTCACGAAGTAGCCAAAGTCTCGGCTGAGAAAGAGAGGAGAGCCGAGGAGGAAAAGAAGAAGAACACCAAGTCATCATAAGCATTAACACTGAGTGCGTGCTCGTTGCTTCGTCTTGCTACCGTTCGATGTGCAATGCTCACACGGATCTAATGGTAGGTATATGGATAGTTGAAATGTGTACATCACAAATATTATCTATCTACCCTGTTCCACCCAAAAGACCGTGTATTGTCAACTCCGGCTATCATCGCCTGTCGACGATCCCCCAAGAAGGCCTCGTTAATGGCAACTTCAATAACAGCCCTAGCTGCCAGCAAAGAAAAACGTAACCTTCGACATCCTGAATCTCCCTAACGGGGGAACGGGTGCAGTTTCCTCCAGTCTGCACCCGTACCGTCCTTCACATTCACGGGATCTTCGAATAGCATGTCTTCCGAGTCTAGACGGGCATTTTGTGGATCATCCGATGTGTAAGGATCTTTGAGGCAAAAGCTATGGAATGGAATACCCCGTGCGTGTATCACACGAGCTCCGAAGGGATCTCTTGTGGAAGTTGTTGTATACTTAGGACCAATACCTCTTTTCTGCAGGAAACAATACACGCGGGGCCGATTGTCTGCCTGAGCGAGGGGAAGTGTTTCAAGCAAGGTACAAATTTGTCCAAGTCGGACCAGGACCAGGTGTGCGAGTTTTCTTTGACAGGCTGGAAAGAGGGCATTTCCAAAAGCGAACGTCCCAAGAAGGTTGGATACATCCCGCGTCCCGGGGATAGAGACTAGAGAACGGATTCGATTCGGTGCTTGTTAGCGCCTTGTACGTCTCTGTGTTCAGGGGACGCTGGACTCGCTTTGGTCCGAAGAAGTTAACTTACTGCCTGGGTACTGTTTTTGTGGAGTCTCGCAGACATTGGTTGTCGACTGGTTTTCAAAAAGACATTGCTCGCGGTTTCTTTGCAGGCCCGTTTCTCGGCCAGAGGACTAGGAGTCCATTCAGCTTCTTCATGAGGATCCAATGCTTGTCGCAGTGGCGTATGGCAACGCGAGGAGAGGAGGGTCCGTCTCGGATCTCCTCATAACACATCAGAGAAGGATATCTCGATGGGCACGATGACAACCGCCTTACCTCGATAAAATTTTCATTTCCAAATCGTCTCACTAGCGGCACAGCGTCGGGATTGCCTCGTATGCCGCCATCACGTGATCAGCGTCGGTCTCCCCGCCCTGAGCTCAGAACGAACAGCGAACATTCATCTGTTGCCAAAACAGATCGACATGGCTGGCGCATTGGTAACAGGACGAGGATCCCTTCTCCGATGGTATCGTAAAATCCTGTATGACATTGAGTTTCTAGGGCGTATTGATTTTGGTCCTTCGTGTACCTTTCAATCGGAATATCCTTTACAGGGTCAATTCTTGTTCGGACACTGGAGAGGGTCATTGTATTCGTGTAAATAGACTCGTCAGCTGGCAGGAGTAAAGTATCCATCAATTGTCCAACTTACTACGACTTACAGAGCCGACGGAGAAGGTTATCCTTCTCCTGACAGACGCCTAATTGCAGGTGCATCTTTCCATTTGGGAGTTCCTTTCGACTTGTCGGCTACAAGGATTTTCCAGGACAGACAGTGAGAAGTTCGTTACAAGGGGATTGGCTTGTGAGCCTAGCGACGAACAAGAAACTGTACCTGGCGCTTGCCAGGGGACCTTAAGAGACATTCGCGAGAAAAACAGATCACGCGAAGCTTGCATAGGCCCGGAGTGTTCATCGGGCCTTGATCAGACAAGTTTTGCTTGACAGTTACAATTACCAGGATAGCACATATGGCGAGAAGGAGTTGCTGTGAGAACGACCAGTCAAGTCTTGGCAATCATTGAACCCCACGACGGCAGCTTGCTGAACGGGACAAGTAGACCGCATATTGACCTCTCGGTCTGTATTTGCCGTGACGATGTTACATGCAATCATAGAGGTAACAGTAGGGCATAACGGAGGCAGAAGAGAAAAGAAAGGTCGTATATTCGGACCGTTTACTTCTTTTGCTGCGACTTGATCACCCTCTTGACAATCTTAGCCTCCTCAACCAAGAATGCCCGGAGAATCCTAAGGAAAGAAGGATGAGAACAAGCAATTGGTTTCAGCATTAATACAACGCACCGTGACTTGACACATTCTCCACATCTCGAACCACCGTATGCCCGGCGCACAGTCTTTTGGCGCTTGGAGATCGTAGCATACTGGCGAGGCCTCAGAGCCGGAACCTAGAAAGAATGATTGAATGATTATTTTGCAATTCCATATCGACGAGGAAACGTACACCAGGGAGAGCGATACCACAGTCACCGCACTTGGGCGCTGTTGCAGGCTTTTTGAGGTGGTGGTAAACGAGCTTTCCACCGGGGGTCTTCACAACGCGTCGGCGGTTCGAGGTGGTGTTGTAGGGTTGTCTTTTGCGGAGAGTGACGCGTTGGGCCATTGCAGAAACTGGAAGATAGTACTCGTCAGAACTGATACTACAACAGCCCGAGAAAAATTTGTCTTTTCCCGGTAGCAGAACTAAAGCATTGCACTCACTTTGACCAGGTTATGTCTATAGTAAGGGTATTAGAGTCAATAAATTCGTTAATGAAGCAGCAAAAAATCTCACCTTGTTCTTGAGGACGTCGATGCCGGTGACGGACTGAATTGGGCAGATGGGTGGCTGAACGAAACTGCACAGTTTTACGGCAATTCCCGGGCACGTGACTGAACCCAGTCTGATGCCAATCAAAGACAAACTTCGTCCTCTCCTTTTGGAGTTCATCGTTTGATCTTGAAGCTTCCCCGGCAACTCTTCGGTTTTGGCATTTCTAGAGCTTTCACGGTTGCTCTGGCTTATCGTCCGCTTCCAATCAAAACACTGGTCTAGACCTCATTGCCCGGCCCGGGGTTCCCTTGCTTAAACATAGGTATTACTTCGCTATGAGCAGGATCCACCGGCCTCTCGTTTGTTCTAGCATGGAAACTGTGATATGTCAAATTCCGAGCATATGCCTGAAACCCTCTACCAACGGTTCATAGTCGGCTATCTTTGTACTTGGCCTAGTCAGACGACGCGGTTGAAACAACAAACTTCCAATGTATTCAAGCAACGAGCTGTATCTTGTCTATGCCATGCGCTAGTTTTGTGGGATAAGCATCCGGTACTGCTCGCGAACAATCCCATCGCCTTTGAAAAGCGTTAAACTATAAAAGTGAATCATCATGGTAGGGGACACTCGACACACTTTTCAATCTTAAGGGTCGACAGTCTGTCATGATTCTATCAGTTTTTCTTCTGGCAGCGGCGACTGTTACCGGCGTATCTGCCTATGGTTATGTTCCTCTTCTCAAGATTGGCAATGATTATATTCCTGGTTGGGACATCACTAAAGGTATGCGTATACAGATCTTTCTTGCCGCACTCACAAACGCCTCCCAGACCCCTATACAACGCCACAGGTCTGGCTTTCCCTATGATATTTCTTTATCCTCCTAAGTAAATAATACCGACCAGCCTTTGCGCGTCGTTCGCGGGACGAAACTAGTAAGCGCTAGAGCCTTGTGCACCTTTCAATAGATATCAATTTGTTAATCATCCAGGACTCTGGCTACATCGCTGACGTTACTTCGAATGACATTACTTGTTCTATCGGAAACTCTGCTTTACCTCCCGTAAGTCGCAATGCACCATCATTCGCTGCCTGCTGAATTTGAGCCCTCTATAGGGTCATATATCCGCTAATATTACCGGAGGCCAGGTCCTGAGAGTAATGTAGAACACCTGGCCGCTTGGACACTATGGTCCTGTGCTCAACTACATGGCCAAATGCGACACAGATAATTGTTCGACATTCAAGGGCGATACAGGGTCTCCGTGGTTCAAGGTAAACCCATTGTATCAATACAACAGAAGCCCGTCTCAACACCTCTTGCAGATCCAACAAAGCGTCTTTGAGAACGGAGAATGGGCTTCGGATACGCTAGCCAAGAATAACTACACATATGACGTGACTATTCCTAAGAATATCAAATCCGGCAGCTACTTGTTAAGGCATGAGAACCTCGCTTTGCATGAGGGTGCTAGTCTAGGAGGGGCTCAGTTCTATCCAGGTAAGCAGTACACTATATCCGCCCAGATCGTACAATCTGACAATATATTCCCTTATTCGCAGATTGTATACAGCTTACAGGTATATATTTCCACCTCATCTATACAAATAGTTTCTGTTCTCATATGGTCGACAGTAAGCGGTGGCGGATCTTTGGCGCCCTCCGGATTGAGCTTCCCGGGGACCTACACGGTAAAAACATAGTCACCCCAAAACTCGAGAATTGCAGTGCTAATTCATACTTATCAGGCGACGGACCCTGGCATCCTTTTTAACGTGTACCTAGGCGACGCTTCGAACGAGGCCTATGTCCCACCTGGTGGAGATGTTTACCCTGGGTTGAACTGAACGTTCGGGCAGGGTTTGTGAGATCTTCACACAAATTTGTACTATGCTATGCAGCCACATTCATTCCGAACCCTCTCGGGGGTATTCACAGTGACGCCGCTCTATGATGGAAACAAGGGACGTGGATAATGAAAAATTAAGCAAAGCAACTGGGACGAAAACAAAATTAGTCTCGCGGTCGGCCGCAAGCGAATGGAAAGCAGATATAGAAGGGTCCATGAACGCATTCAGAGGTGTTCATAAAATCGGTGTATCTACGATTGTGATACGGCGTAACAGCCTAGTAATATATTGTAAGTAGCCGGTACAGCAACTTGATCCAAGTAGCAGCCTGGTTAGTTGACATTGGACCCTCTAGCCTCAGGTCATTAAGCGGTGCATGTCTATAGTACGCATATGACTGTCTGCAGCAATCATCAGGTGCGGGGTCACAGGAGATTTCTGAAATGAATTCAAAATGGGGCGCTGAAAGATGGGCGTCAAGTTATATCGAACACCCGTCGACAGCCGCTAGAACGAGCGCGCCAAATGTCCTGCATCATGATTCATCATATGCAATCACAGGTCTAGACTCTAGAACCGGTATCATACAATACATCAGTCAACAAACGCCTCTGCATTCCAGATTACCCTTCGACTTACTTTCCTTTCCGAAATTCTGCATCAGATGTACTGTATTGAGCGGTGAGCGATGATTGACTAACCCGAAGTAGGAGGGTTGGAGGTGAATTGAAATCCCTTAAACAAAAGATTTGCTGTGTGTCGAAACACAGCGCCACCATCACCTTGAGAACGGGGCAATCTGTCAGGGTTCGGTGAGGTGCCCGAGCTGAATCAAGTGTGCCCCTGGTGTCTTATACGTGTTCACATGTTAGTAGGTCCTCTTTCATTGTTGTTTTACCAATTCCGACGGGAAACACGTCGAGAACTTGACCACGCGTCGAGTCAATAGATGTAAAATCAGGAAAGAAGAAGAGGGATCGCATTTGAAATCTGGAGACTTAAGCAGGGAAGTTATGCCGACGCAGTCCATCAGGCGTCGTCGGTGACGGGATCGAGGCCGAGGTCAGCGTCATTTAGAGTTTCCGTTTTCTATGAAAGTATTGCCATCATTGTCATCATTTAGCGGTACGAAGTTGCCGGCGCCAGAGTTCAACAGATGGTCGAGAGGGTAAACAAACGTGCCTTCTGCTCTGTTTGGCCCTTTTCATTACCGGGTTGATGATGAACAATGTACAGTGGCGTATGGACTAGCCCAGTTAAAAGAACAACCTAGGGAAGATTTTGCGCGGGAAAGAGGTTTCTCATTGGGTGTGCGCCAATAATCCGGCGGGGCGACGAAGAAGCCACCTTCTGAAGGGACCTTAAACAAGCCACAGGAACCACCTGCAAGGCGAACTTACCGATTGGTGAAGCAGACAACCGCGTCTTCGGGTCACTTTCCGTAGTGAGTGTGGGTCGACCAACTGTTAAGGATTTCAATAAGCTGCTGCGTATGTCGCGTCGCCTATAATTTCACAATACAAGTCAGCCCTTGTTTTTTTCATGGTTCAGTTTGTCTTGTGGCAAGCTATCATCCTTGCGCGTGTTAGGATACATCGATTGAAGAATCCGGAGTAAGATGGTTTCTACCCATTCTACGATCGACAGTTGGCAGTCAGAGATTTCAAGCTGAGATGCCGATTGGGACCTACAGTGATTCGGATCCGATGTTGGTGTTGATGAGAGCATCGGGGGCGTTGGCCTCACCATCTCCGACGAACGTAGCCCAAGCAGCTGGACACCGAGTCGGAGGAATTAGCAGATTTGGGTCGTTATCTTAGCGATGCTCGTGGTATTTTACCGAATCTCTGGATATAGGGTAGATCGATGAGTAGGCGGTAGTAGGGCGGTAAGGACTAACAGACGGGAACATCATGGGAACGCGTTAAGAACGTGGTAACAACCTGTTTTTGGTCACGTATGTCGAAGATGACTTGGGATGGTGCGGGTTGCACTAAATGTCCGTCGCTCTGAGTCATGTGTAGACAAGAGGACATTGCCCTCGTCACGAGGTTATCCTAAAGTCCGCCAATTATACCATCTCTTTTGAGAAATGAGAATCCCTACGAAGGATGTTGCAGAGAAGAGCCACGGTCCGTGATCTAAGGTCATCTGCATAACAGAAATACTTGTCATGAGAGCGATGTGGGGCCCGAGTTGTGGTCATATTCGATATCTGAAAAGTCGACTGCGGCAGTAGTGACAGGAGAGATCTGTGGTTGACGGGGACCTTTGAATATATTCGAATGCCAAATCGAGAACCCGTATTGGAAAGCCTGGTAAATCGTCCCAGTTTCTTGATCCACTCCAACGAGACTGGTAACATGAGTTCAAGCAGAATAGTATTCCAGCAAGAAAGGTACCCCAAAGTCGTTCCAGATACAGTAGCAATTAAACACGCAGCAGTCAGAACAAAGGTTGGTCGGAACCGTGCGGAGACAGCGGCCAGCAACAAGAAACTTCTCACAGTCCGGGCCGATGACGCGTTTCTGGCCGCCAAGTCGCCGCATAGTACTCCTGCAGCTGAAGAGAATTCATTTCCGCTCAAATTGATATCTGTTACTCTGGAAACACTTTCAGAGCTTTCTATCGAACTCCCGAGTGTGAAGGGAGTGCAGTTCATGCCGCATCTAAAGTACTGCATGTTGACCTTAAGCTCACGCTTCATAATGCGCTGAAAGAAAGACTCCGTAGCCTAGTAAGTAGTATAACTGCACGCTTGAACTCCTCGCCCAGCGTCTCGAAATGTTCCCTCTGGTGGCGAACAGACATCAGATTTTGATGCTTCCTGGCGTGCTTCACGAAGTTGTGAAATGCCATTAAGCGCCCTGGACGGCTAATTTTAGAAGGTAAAAAATTTGGACGGCGTGAGGATAAATGAATATCAGGCGCGGGAGAACCCCAATCCTGTAGGCACCTGGACCATTCTCAGAGTAAATTTTAAGGGTAAGAAAAGAAAGGATTATATGTTCATGTTATTATGCACGTCATTGTGCTAACTACTTCGAAAGATCATCATACAAGGCACTGGTTACTCCTCGAGGTTAGCAGTCGAGGGCAGTTTCCGGACTGGGAAATTGTACGGAGACACAAGATGGCGGTATATTTAAACCCTTTAAAGTGTGGCGAGCATATAATGATCATCTTCTGTCAATAAATAAGAATCAGATAGATACCAGATAGAGAAAGGCCAACAGTGACTGCACGGTACCATCAGTGGATGGTAGACCTGATGAGTTGGATGCCGTTCTAAAATCGCAAACCAACGCTGGCCTTCTTTGCGCCATGTGTATGCGTCTCCGATAGAGGAGGCCGCCCGTATCAAGAGCCTCCATCAAAGATCAACCTAGGGGTGTGAGGGTGTTAGACAATAGCCACAAGACCGAGCAAATGAATCTTCCTTGTATTCTGTCGAATTCATTGGCGGCTAGGACCGGATGAGATTCCTGCATGTAACGCATAATCGGAGACATACTACATGGTGTGAACGATCAAACTTACCTGGATCCTGAGAATAATCTTGAAGGTGCCTTCCTGTAAGCGATACTGTTCAATCCATCTTCGATACATATTTTTTTTCCAAACCATGCCTTGGAGTGCTGAAAGACTCAACTCAACGGTATGCTTAGTTGGCGAGCACCATAGGAAACAATACCTCACGCGGGTAAGGTTATTGTTGCAGGAATGAAGGGCTAACTCCGAGTGGAGTAATATCGCTTCGCAAACTACACCTGGCGGTGGCACCATGGAAATGAGCGTGTTCTTGTTCTTCTCGAACGTGTCATTAGCGTGGTTTTGGAGCACGAGAAGGACCCTAGTGCCTACGGGCAGATATGTAGATATTTCATTTCGGATGAACTTGAAGGATGGAAGGGTCTCTATTCAGCATACTTTCCAGAGGGTGGGTAATAGCCAAAAGCTACACGAAGTCCAAGAAGCGGCCAGAGGTCACTTCCTGACCAATAACGTTAACTATTCGTCGGTTTGACAAATGGCCAAGCCCCGGAAAGTTTGGTACCTGGGCTTCAGTCTACCCGAATCTTGATGTAAATACATGATAGTGACTTGAGGGAGGGGGTCATCCAGATGCTGCTTATTTCTCATGTACTTGTGGAGACAAGTCACAAGAGGCCGCTCTTTCGACAAGGCGAAAAGGCCGATTCCGTTCGAAGCTCCACTGCATCGATAACAACAATTACCAGTTTCTGATGTAATCAGGGCTTAGCCTGCCTGCTAGAAGAGGACACGACTGCCGTCGTCTTAGTCTAAGTCATGAGTAGGGCCTGATGACCATGCCCAAACAACACGCGATCATTTGCTTAGTTTAGTCACGTCACGGTCCGTCACGTGACAAACGTGACCTTACGCGTTCCAATGCCGGGCCGGTTCGAACTTGCTAACAACTTTTCCAAATGACATTCCAAGCCTGCATCCTACTTTCCTGGTCTGCCTGTCTATCCATCTCTGACTTATCCTTCTTGTGCATTTGATGACTAACACTTCACTGGCGGTTTCTCGAGGCTTTTCTTACCTGCTGTTCTTATCCTCTCTTATCTTCACTTGGCTTTTCTGTAAACTGACTTCAGAGAGATTCCGGCGCTTTATCAAAAGTCTCTGGGACTTATCTCTTATCGTTTGTTTACACGAGATATGGAAAGAAGCATTCTTCGCACTATACCTGGACGTGTCTTATCTACAAGGCTGTTAGTAACCGAGAAGCATAGGCATCCAAGCCTTCGTTCCGATAGAGGCAGCCCTCAGCGATAAAACGTGTGGGAATGCATACGTGCGCTTGATCTGGTCCGTGCTCTTGTTGCGTAAAGAGAATATTCTTGATGGTCACCGCTGGAGTCGGCTGCTCGCAATGGGCGATGCGAAAGCGGCCATCATCGAGTCTATCTTAAGTACTTACCGGCCGTGATGCTAAGAGTCTATCTGTCCCTCAACAAAAAATAGTCTTGTGATTGACACCTATCACCGATACTCACGGAAATCCCATGTCGTCTTCCATTGATCCACAGAAATATCTTTGGACTGTCAGCAGGCCGACGTTCACTAAATAACTGCTGTGAGAAATGCCTGAGGTGCAGCAGAAGACATTGGGAGACGATAAGCGCTACTCTCAAGTGAATTTGAAGGGCCAATCGATATCTCTGCCTTCTGCCTTCTGCCTTCTGCCTTATCCCCCAATTAGAAGCCAGCATGTAAGTGTGTTGCTGCCTAGTTTTGATACGTTAACTAACGATAAGACCATTGTCATTGTTAGCGTGCTTCGAACTATTCTCTGAATCCATTAGGAATTAACGGGTCCCCGAGCATGCTACGAGTGGCGAGACTTTCACCTTGCATCCCGTGAAGCCAAGGGACGAAATATTGCAGTCTTTACCTCGTAAGTCTCTCGAAGTCGTGAGATTTCTACGTCTTGTACGAATGATAACTTTATACAAACAGTGTATTGTCCTCACACTACAATATAGCAATCGTCTCACTGCGAACGACCTTCGTAATAGAGATCAAATGCCTGCCGATTGTGACGGTCTTCCTTCTGAAGTTGGTTGAAGCCCACGACGGAGCTCCTGCATCATGCCATGGAGACATATCTACCCGGATTCTTTAGGCAGGAGCATATATATACTCGATGTGACCTCTTCGAAGTCCCAGATTTCTTCACATGGCCAGCGCACTCCTGAACAAGATCTACGCGTTACTTTACGGCAGTTCGTCCTTGCCAGAACCTCCGCAGTATGTATTCCCTCCCGCTACCACAGCAGACTGTACGTTTGCTTTTTGCTAGGCGCTTATGACTATCTACTGATCATTGCATTGTCTCAGTGGAATATGCAGATCTCGCCATAATCGACCTTTCCAAAGCGTCGACTGAAGCCGGCCGAGCTGAACTGACTGCTCAAGTACGCGAGGCAATGAATACGCAAGGTCGGTGGTGAAAGGCATTTCCCTATGTCGCTTCTTCCAACATTTTACAGGATTTTTCTATGCGATTAATCATGGATACACCCCGGAGCAGGTACAACTATCCATATCTGCGTGAAATGTGGCCAAAATTAAATTGTTATAGACTGCTCGAATTTTCAGCATAGCGAACATGGCCTTCGACAACGTCGACGAGAAGGAAAAGGAACTCTATGCTGGAAAGTCCCCCGATGTCTATTTCGGATACAAGCCTAAGCAGACTTGGGTCCGTCGGTTTTAATTTTCCCAGGCAACAGTACTAACTTTTGTTACAAAGGTCATTCGCAACGATGTACGCGATCAAATTGAACAATACAATAGTTTGTCGTCTTCCACCCCTTGATTATCAACGTACCGCTGATATATAGCACTACGATAGTCAACAAGTCGAATAAGCAAGAGCACCCGGCGGCGCTTCGCCCGTATTCGAAATACCTCGATGACTTTGCTCGACACAACCATTTCAACGTCGTCTATCCCATCTTGAAGTATGTCATCATCATTATCTGGAGTACGTTGCTGAATATTGTGCCTGTAGACTCCTTGCTCGAGGATTAGAGCTTCCGGAGGATACCTTGATCAAACAACATCAATTCGATGCGGAAGGAGAGTCCTCAAGTGCGCGCTTTTTTTTCTCACACATGCACGTACTGATCGTACATACGTCCCTAGTGAGATTTATGAAGTAGTACGTTTGCTACGGACCCATTCGTGTGTTCATTTTCTCATGTCATGTCAAGCTTTCCCCGTAGCAAGGAAGAGGAAGAGAAAACGGAGCGTGTGTGGCTAAAGGGCCATCATGGTGCGCTTACCTCGTGTTATGTGGTGCGAAAGGGTCACTAAATTCCTTAGATATCGGCTGCGTAACCGTGCTCTGGTCTCAACCCATCGGCGGCTTGCAAATCTTATCTCCTGACGGCAAATGGAGGTGGGTCAGACACATGGACAACGCTTTGGTCTGTATTATTCTCGCTTGTTTTACACCAGCCGAAGCTGATTAGAGAATGTCAATCAGGTCATTAACGCGGGCGACGGTCTTGATTTCCTGTGCGGAGGATATTATCCACCGACTCGCCACCGTGTCATCCAGCCACCTGCCGATCAGAGGAATTGTGCTCGTCTTGGAGTATTCTACTTCTGCTTTGCCGATGAAGATGTTCAGCTCGCCCCGCACACTGAGAGCCCTGTCTTGCGGAGGGTTGGTATCAAGTCCCAATTGAAGCCTGGAATGGTCGCACCGACTATGAGGGAATGGAGATCAAGCCGCGTGAAGTCTTATGGACAGGTACAGTTGACGGAGGGAGCTGAGAAAGGTGTCGAAGAAGAGGTCGTATTGGGTGTGGTTGTGAAGCATTACAATTAGCCTCTTGCCGACAAAGAACGACTCCATGTATTAAATTCCTTGTTCGATCACGTTGAATACTACTTACAGATATGTACACCAAATGTTGAAATTTTTTACCAAGAAGGTAGTTGATGAAACCAGTAGCGGAAAACGAGTCGGATGCAGTGGGCAGACGTGAAGGCTATCTTCCGACAATTCATGGTGTCTAGTCGACCACCCATTGACCCCAAAGAATCAGCCAATTATGAATAAAGGAGCACTACGGCCGATGGTATATTCCTATAGAAATAATTCGTAACTTTGGGATAACGTAGGAAGGATTCACCCATGGATGCTCAGGAAACTTCAGCTCTACGGGCCTAGCCTGATCGAGTCCTCCAGAGTGGCGAGAACCTGAGTATGTCCATCCGAACATTAAAGAAAGGAATGGGTGCTCACACCTTTCCGGCTATTACATCCTTTGTTCAAGCTAACTGCTAGAAAGAATACGGTTTATCAGAGCAGATGCAATGCTATTCGAGTTATCCAGGCTTCCACTTATCGGAGTCTCTAGTCATGAACATTATGTGAAAGGGAAACGTCTCACACAAACAGCTCAAGGAAGCAAGAACTCCAAAGCAAATGATGAGGGACCAAGCAGACTTTGACATAATGACTCGGAAGGTCGATCGTCCGGCGTAGTCGCATAAGGGCCGGTCAATCTCGCATACGTCAACATTCTGCATACTGGTGTTTACTCGTGTACTTGTCTTAGCCTCTCAGTGGTTCTTTATCAATACAGGGCGCCAAACAGCTCATAGATGAAGAACTGGCTGCCAGCGCTTCTGCCCTCCGAGTCGAACGGACGGGTAGGGACGGGTGTTTTTCGTCTTGGCTTCGGGAACCGCTGGTATCACATGCAGCTACTGTTCTCCAGTATTCAATACCTAGGCCTTCTGCTTCCTGAGGATCGTATGCTTCATTTCCCAGCTCCTTCTTTATCGGGGCTTTTCTGGCTAAGTACCGCTGTTCACACACCTTCAGGCGCTATTCTTATTCAACCCAGGCGAAAACGAGTGTCATCACCCATATGCCGAATTTCATGCTAAATACTTAAGCAAGTGCAGAAAATAATGCTGGATGTGTTGGGCTATCTATGTATTCCCTTTCCGTCTTCGTCAAATGGACTGTTGATAATGCGGGCATTATGAGTTCTTCTGTACCTTCGAGTTTTCCCTTGGGGTTGTCCGACGGGAAGCCGTTATTCGATTCTCCATTGAGGCTCAATATGACGGACGTTACCCGAGGAGATATCCCTGCGTCGCCGCCAAAGCTTACCGTGGAAATAGCAAGTGACTACCTTCTCAAGTGGGTATACTCAGGCCTGTCCTCTGTGTGCTAAGCTTGATCAAAGCGCTTATATATGCAGAAAAGTGAATCTCATACGACCTAAACTTTCGGCATGACCAATACTCAATGGCCTTTATCACAGCCTCCTCTATACGCATTTTCGAACGTTACACGCGAGGAATGTGCGTGTTCATCAGCTGGTCCTAGTTCAAGTTACTGCAGCTTATCACTCATTAGTGGAATATGCGGAGCTTGCAATCATCGATATTTCGAAGGCGTCTACCGAAACTGGTCGAGCAGAGCTTGCCTCCCAAGTGTACCAGGCTATGAACCAGCAAGGTTTGAATGGCGCGAGTGCATCATTCAGTTCCTTTACACAACTTACAGGGTTTTTCTACGTCGTGAACCATGGCTACACCTCAGAGCAGGTGCGAGTGTCACATTTATTGGATGACATCCTATAATTTGATCTGGGAAGACTTCCAGAATCTTCAGCATTGCGAAGATGGCCTTTGACGATGTTGACAAATCAGAGAAGGAATTATACGTCGGGAAGTCTACCGAGGTCTATCAGGGATATAAACCGAAGCAGACCTGGGTCTTTCCGTCATCATCAGCGTCGAAAATGCATGCCAATTCTTCTCTGATAGCTCATCAACAATAACATCCGTGACCAAATCGAGCATTACAATAGTTTGCTGACCTTTGCCCTTGACTTCGACGTTAGACTGACATTAGCGATGTCAGTCAATAAATTAAACAATCAAGAACATCCAAAGATACTTCGCCCTTTCTCGGAATATCTGGATGATTTCTCCCGGCACAGGCCTCACAGCCATTACAATGTTGTCCATCCTATTTTGAGGTACATGATTTTCACAATTCTGGACTGCCTCTACAATATACTTAGGTTTACAGGCTACTGACTCGGGGATTGGAGCTTCCGGAACATACCTTAGTCCGTCAGCACCAATTCGACGCTGAAGGAGAATCTGCAGGTTTGGGTTATCATTTTCAATGCAACCTTAATGCTGAAGGTTTATACGATCCTATTAGTTCGATTTATGAAGTAGTACGTCAAGTGCGCATATAACTCAACGCCATTTTTTCACGGAATCTCAAGTTTCCCTCGCACAGAAGAGGAAGAAGCAAAAACAAGGCATGTGTGGTTGAAGGGACATCATGGTATTTTTTTCTGTGATGAAACGTGAAACGAATCGACCTGACGCTCTAGATATCGGATGTTTAACCGTCCTCTGGTCTCAACTTGTCGGCGGCTTGCAAATTTTATCCCCCAATGGCAAATGGAGGTGGGTTAAGCATATAGACAACGCGCTGGTGAGATTCACACTTATCCTGGAATTCATTCCAAGCTGATCAAAGAACACCAGGTTATAAACGCGGGAGATGGACTGGACTTTTTGTGTGGGGGTTATTATCCTCCCACTCGCCATCGAGTCATCCGACCACCCGCCGATCAAGCAAAATGTACTCGCCTTGGAGTATTCTACTTCTATTTTGCGGATGATGACGTCCAACTCGTTCCGCACGCAGAAAGTCCCGTCTTACAAAGGGTAGGTATTAAACAGTTTCTGAAACCTGGTGACGTTGCTCCGACTATGAAGGAATGGAGAAAGAATCGAGTCAGATCGTACGGACATACAAAGCTGACAGAAGGAGCTGAGAAGGGCACAGAGGAGGAGATCGTATGCGGTGTCGTCGTAAAGCATTATACTTAGACATATCTCGACTCGAGCAGCCAACTACATGCAATCCAGTTCTCAAGCACTAATCGTAAACAGAATTTAAACAGAATGCAAAGGTTCCTTGTTGATTACCTGACGAAATATCTCCAGGGATGCCGCAGGCTGAAAAGCGGGCTAAGTAAAGTGTTATCAGAAAATGCGTCGCGAAAACAAGAAGAAATTTTTCATACAACTTCATGGCCTGCTTCATAAACTCGTCTATAAGTCACAACATAAGATGATTATGTAGGAAAATACGAATAATTAGACACTTACGCAAAGGAGAAATTCCCAACGTTCTGGACTGCAGCAACTGCAGTTCCGTCAATAGTCATATTCGTAAACGGTGTGTTCGCTAGGGCTTCCTTTCCAGACCAGTCCATAGCGAGGACAGACGCGTGTCCTCCCAGCCAGTTGCAGCTGGAAAGAAATCAATTTATCTTCCAAAACAAGAGAACAAATGACCATACTTGATATCAGCATCACCCGCCCAAATCAGCATGTTGAGCCCCGAGTCTGCCAATGCGGCCAACTGAGGTAGAAGTGTCCGTGCGTCCTATCGATTGTTCAGATTTACCGGGCGGCGCGTTTTGATTGATATAAACTCACATCTCCTGTTCGAACGAACAGCTCGAAAGGAGCGTCGGCACATTCAGAATAGTCGCTTGTGGCGCCGATCCTTTCTTTGATCGTCGTGTTACTCAAGAAGTCAATGTAAAAGCTGGGAGGGAAGAGAGCAGAAGAGTTCTGCCTGAGGTCGTCAGAGTCACGATCACCGACTGCGGGAACAAAGATGTTTTCAACCTAATCGTTTGTTATGAACCAACGGAAGGGCAAAATGAGACGACGTGGCATACACAGAAATTGTCAGCGGTGCGACAGATCCTGTTGGAGCTGCTCGAATCTCCCGCTGCGTAGCATGCTTGCTCTTGTTCCAAGCATCCGCCTGCCTTAAAGTACGCGGTGTTCATCTCTTGGAGCACTCGATCGCTTTGCAGCTGCCCATATCCGGGAGCATCCGTAGCAAAATCTATGTAGGCCTTGTTTTGAATCAGTGGGTCATACCAACCGCTATGAAGAGGTCTTAGAAATATCCTGGGATTAAGTACAAGAAGCTTACTTGTTGATCATCAAGGCGCTAACGACGATCTCGACCCCTTCAATTGCCCCTTGCTGAATCAAAGCGTTTTGTTGATCGAAGTAGGTAACGAAAGCTGGCCCATAATGACCACCGTAGCTTTCAGTGGCGAAGATAAATCTGGAGAGAGTAAAACAGACCCAAAGTAGAACCTTCATAAATCAACTCACTCTCTACTTTCGAATTTCGAAAACTGTCCACTCTCGAATAGAATCTGGAATGCCGTCCAAACAAACGGGGCCGCCGACAGTGTACTGTTAACGGTGTCGGTCCCAAAAGAGAAACCCGTCCCGATGGGTTGATCGATGTAAATCACTACAGCGCGTGTAAGAGGAGTCTGAATATATAATGTGAGAGCGTATTCACTATTGCTAAGGTTGTTCCAACTTTCGGATGCATTTAGTGTATAAATAGCGAAAATCGAGGGAAATAAAACCTGTATGGGTTAAGGACAGTGGTTGCACCATCAGGGTTCACAAGGCAGGGCCCATGTTCTGAAATGTAACACGTGAAAATACTTACACAGATGATGGCGGTCATATAGTACTATACCTTGGAAAAGGCCAATCATCGACGAGCATCCTGGGCCGCCGTTCAGCCTGTTGTTGGTGAATTTAAATGACTGCTCCAAGTAATCATGCTTCATTGACTGACCATAAGGTAAATGGTGCTGTTTCCGGCGACTCTCGGGCCTCAAAAAACCAGAACCACTGTTTTGGATTTCAGCAGATAATCTCGGGGGGAAAAAGAGAGGTCAGACCATTGACATGTTCGTTCCAACGTCGATGTATCCGGAAACCTGATGGACCCCAGCGGTTGTTTCGCAGACGCCTGAATCTTCCACATAACGGAGTTGAACGTCCCCAAGAATGTTAGAATTGAAGCGCTTGTGGATGGTAAAATCTGTTCCCACCGAGGCGGGAGTCGCGTTAACTTTGATACATAAGAGCAGAAAGAGCAATGACATGAGAGGGAAGAACAGTGCAGACATGGCAAATGAGCGCACGAGAAACCCTGTATGCCGCTTCACACCATGCATAGGCAATAAGTAGGTGTGCCATGGGCAACCAGGCCGATAGACCGCATGGTGCAGTATAAAATCAGGCTATTAATAGACACGCGAAGCCAAGATTACCACGTTCCGAGTTCTATGAAAATGCCCATTAAACTTCATGAGGCAGGACGGGTCTGGTTTCTATCGTTGAAGCGATGGTTTGTCTTTTATCGAGGACTTTGGCTGCGGAAAAGTATGCGCATTCATAGGAAGGAGATAGAGTCGGCCTCTTCGTGGCCGGTGCCTTGGATGCTTTGGTCTGCTTTGTCCCTGGAAGAACTTGGGAAAAACGCGATAAGGAATCACAAGAATTCGAATTACTGGACCTAGACAATTTTAAGACACATATAACTCTTGCTAGTCAAATATCTCAACCGACCTTAGCTCAGTTGGAAGAGCGTCAGACTGTAACGGATAATTAACATCTGAATGTCGCCTGTTCGAACCAGGCAGGTCGGACTCTTTTTAATCGACAAGCTTCATTTAGTTTTGGACGTGAGGAACGTTTTTAAACAAACAGCGGAGGCCTAGGAGCAATGGAGGAAGTAAGGACGGAAGGGATGCATTGGCCGATCGTCTGATCGTAAACATTGACAAGCGATCGATCGGCGTAAGACTGAGTAGCTCTGGGATATTTTAACTATGACACTACTCATTTGTAGATAGTATGTTATGTAAGTACGAGGCATGGAATCAATATCAGCAGAGATAATAGAACAGCACCCGGTATGCATCATAAGAAATAGGCGGCACTTGAAGTAAGAAGAGCGAACCACCATCCGCGATATAAAACCGGCCATCCTTCTTCATCCCAGATTCGGGTTACACAATCTATCACTCCAGTATAAGGGTCCTCGACTTGTTCATCTCTCAGCCTAACAACCGTCTCCCCTACCGCCGAATTTTCTTCAACTTCTCTTGTAGCATCACTTCCTTGTACCGCCAAACGTGTGGCGATCATGTTCAGAGGTGTAATCATGATCGTGAAAACGATCTCCAGGATGTAATACAAAGCCAGGGGCAGGTTGCTAATGGGATATGCCAAATTATTCGACCAGGTGAGCATGAGGGCTTTTATGGGCCCAAATACAGCGCTGGCGACTGTAATAATCGCCGTTACTGAAAGGAGGCCAGAAGGAAATAACGTCGGAAGAAGCAATGCATTCCAAGACCCTATAGGGTCGAGAAAACTCAAGTTATACGGTGTCACCATGGAACTATTACATGCAGGTATAGAGATTAGCACAACGTTTTTCAGTAAGCGAAAATCATACCGATAAACGATGACTCTGTACGGAACACCCAGGATGATAGACAATAATGTGACCACTACAGTCTTGACAATGCCGAGTGGAAGAATCTGAGGAACACCTCTTCGAACATTAGGTTCATAGCTTGTGAACAATGCCATTCCAAAGCGGACGCAAAGAAAGCTGAACAATAGAGGAACTGAAATTTCGTGGTTAATAACGTACTCGAGAGCATAAAATTATGTCTACCATATCCCTTGAAGAACCCTCTCCAACCCTAATATACGTCTGGTCAAAAGGTACAGGAAAAGGAAGTCGTGTCTTCGTACCTCAATTCTATATATCCGCCTCGCCGTACCCAAGTATGTGTACGTGAAGCCTACATGATAATTAGACCAAAAATTGAAAAACTGAAACAGTTTCTGCACACGTTGGTGCAGCATTCTCTTCGTCAAGGGCGATTCGACTCTTGGGAGTATAATTCGCTCTGAATCGCACAAGAATGCCTGTCAATGGTACGGTAACAGCCAGCGAAATAGCCAAAGCAGGTAAAGGTAGAGGTACAACGAAGACAGCCGCCATTGTGATGCTCTGGCTTGTATCAGTTGTGGTGGTTTTAAGCGAAAAAGAGACGCCGACGGGAAGAGATCAGCAACCCTTAAAACAAGCATAGCCTTTCATTGTATTAGATTGTATTGCGGGAATTCGGTGATAATAATCGCAGTCGAAGCAGGCCAAGGATCACTCAAACACTGACTACATCTGTCTTCAAATTCACCGATGAAATTTTATTTACCGGTTGTAGATGAACATGTAACCAACATATTCTATAACAGAATTGTCAACGACGATGACGAAAGGTCGCGCCTTCAGAGATGATAAAATCGATCTTATCTTTGTTGTAATCATCGGGAATGACGGTTAGGTTATTGCCATTTAGTTGAATTAACACCTGTGTGGACTGTTATAGCACAGCTCGATTACGTGGCATGGAAACGAGCGCTACCTGTCGTTCGGGTGTGTACTGGGGCCAGATGGGACCTAAGAGATTATATTGAGGATCGATAAAGTTGGATTAGGCGAACACTACGTACGTGATGAGCCACGACCATCGTTGGGGTCCAGACTCGTTGCAAAAGACACCCAATAGTCAATCATCGCCACGCTCAGCGCATTCGCTGAAGCCGGTTCATTGGGAGACCCTAAGGCGCCGTACACAAATGGTAGTTCACTGCCATGATAGACTTTGTAGGAAATTAGAAGTCAACCTAGCAATGCAATAGAGTACAAAACCCACCTCCAAGGTCAGGCACAATAATAGAAGGAGGCTGCGTAAACCGGTATCCAAAAGCTTTAACACCAGATTCTGAGGTGGTTTGAATCCAATGTCGTCTTTGGGAGTCAAAATTTAAATCGCCCGCTTCGAGATACGTTAAGCAGGTGGAGAGCAGGTAACAGAACGAACCAACTCAACGCGGCACATTTCTTAAAGAGAGGCGATAGGCCAAACGTCTCATTACCGGTGTTATATGGAGAACCAGCAGAGGGATCGTCAGGGTACAATGCCAGTATTTCATCCAGAACGCTGTCAGGAACTGCCGGGGGAGAGAAGTTTGCGTTCAATATTTGTCGGAGAAGGCCATTGGTATAGTTCAGCTCGGTGGGACAGAACATAGTCCCTGGACAACGTTCAGCTTTACACGGAAGAACGATTGGTCAGGAAACAGTACCTTCGTCCAGGTTAGTGCCAGCGATAAAAGGCAAGCGGGCGAACTGGCCTCGGGGAAATAATTCAGAAGGCAAACCTGGGAAAACACCTGAAGCACCATCAAGTGTTGGATCATAAGGAATCGCTTCATTTGCTTCTGCAAAGGCCCGCAGCAGCCCTTCAAGGATATCTGAAGAGCTGACGGATTGTAAGCAGTTTACTGTCGACGATGTCCCGACAAAGGAGCTGCAGCTTGGTATACTCTGGACGAAAACGGTCCAGGAGTCTTCCCGACGTTGGGCATTAAATGTGATGGACGAAGTTGCCGACCCAGACTCGAATATCTGAAGCTGGTAAATGAATGGATCGGATCTTGGTTGGCCATACGCACTGCCGCTCTTGCAAACTTGGATATGGATGGGTGTAGAAAGAGTATGGACGTCATGATAGACCCTGCACTCTCTCCAAAGACCGTTACCTATAGTGCGCTTTGACATGATGTATGACGGCGGTAATGTTACGACATACCTTGTGCTTATCACCGCCAAATGCACCAATATTGCTCTGCACCCATTCCAGTGCTGCCAGCTGGTCCTTAATGGCGAGATTCAGTATACCCCGAGACGCAGCTTCTGCCCCTTGAGGAAAACCAAGAGGTCCAAGACGGTAGTTGAAATTGACATAGATAATAGGTGTTCCCTAGATCCACAGTACTTCAATGACACGTACGAACCGGTATTTCATTGACAGCCCTTACTCTGACAACGCTTTGAGCAACGATAGCGCTACCATTGAAAAGGGATGCCGAACCGGACTCAAAACCGCCGCCGTACGTCCTGCGGACAAACGTCGTCAATAGAGCCTTGCGGGTGTGGAGTACGATTACCAAAATAACACGGGTAAGGACGAGTTTTCCGTAACGCCGCTCGGACGAAAAACATTAATGGTTAAGCAGTCTTCCGAAATAAGGTCGCTGGACATTCCCTATGGAACGGGTAAGCTACGTGTACATAAGACGGCAAGACGTTTACCGGTTGGAGACACGACAATCCAAAATTGCTTGCATTGAACGATCCCGGGTCAAGCTGTGGTTTGAAAACTGGTGGTCGCAAACGCAGTGGTCCAAGGGGCGGTTCCGCGTACGGTATGCCTAGCCATTCCTTGAGTGAGGGTTCATCATCTCATAGTAGGCGACGCACCCCCGAAAAAGTCCTGCTTTAGTCCTGCAACGTCCCTTCCTACCAATGTAGTCCTATGGAGCTGAACTTGCGGAGAGCATGACACCAAGACAGCACAAGACGAAAGCACGTAGGATACCAAAATTCGCATGGTGAAACAAAACTTGAAGTTGCTGGGTTCGCTGTTGACTTCGCGACGGACCAGAAGGATAGCAGGGAAAACTGGATCGTCAGCTGGAGAAGTCCGTATTTATACTTGACTCGAATTGATGGAGATCAGATGACGGAAGCACTGCAATGATTTATGTTTACTCTGAAAACTGAATAACGCTTAGGTGTGGGGAAACGGAGGAAGTCGAGGCACGCACTAAAATGAAAACCTTGACTAATTAACTGCATATCACTGAACCATGTGCAAAGAATGTGCTTGGAATCTCTTCTCCTTACACGCGTGCTGCGGCAGTTTCAGCCATATTTCGGCTCATAGAGAAGCCTACGAGGCAATGATTCTTGGCCAACTGACGCTGAATATCGCGGATTGACTGCCCACATGCGATTCTTCTTCTATCATTCAACCTCACCCAGCAACACGGATAGGTAGGTATATATATTGCCACCGAAAGAAAGACACGTCAATACGGGTATATACTTTACCGGTTGAACGCATCGGTGTTATCCTTGAAGTTGGAGTTCGATCTGTCCCTTTGTAATAGTCATCCAGAATGATCGATGCGCAGTAGCCACGCAGCTACAAGAACACCTGAGGCGATGATCATTCAAAACGACACGCTTCGGGAGGATCATTGTATCGTACCTCATTCTCAGGTGTGTACAACAGTCAAAATGGATCTGAAAGATAATCAACATGTGTTTGACGGACAATATGCAATCCACTCACGAGGTTTCTCCAAGTCATCCTTGGGATCCCAAGTCGTGGCAAATGAGACCCAAAAGTCGACCGTTCTGTCATTTCGCCAACCGGACCGATGAAGCAGACTTTCAAGTATCCACCAGTGACCACGGGAAACTAGAAGCATCGTGGAATCAATGGCCTGATGTTGAGCACCATGCGACCTACATCAGGCTCCATAGTTGGGCGGATGGAATGAAAGTTTCCGGTGGAGTAGATGCCCATACGATTTCACGCTTACTTGTGAAGACAGATGCGACGTCGAATGTCAAAAGGCGAGTCGCACTTGGAAGAGATAAGTGTATGATATTGGGAACTAGAAATCATGCCAACCCGCCGCAGATGACCAGACTCTTAAAGTCCGGCGAGAACCCAAAGCTTTCTTCGGTGGACTGGTGCTATAAGCACGGATTTCTTGCGAGGATAAAGTTCGAGAAGTCGGCCCAAGATAATAGATAACAGCTGGGATAGAAGGCGCAAAAGGGGGTAGGTGGCAGGTGCATCCTCTTCGATATTTTCATAGGAGAAGCTACGCTTTGTAGAGCATTCCTAATGAGCACTAACATTGAGCTTAACATGGGAAATAGGTTTCACGAGCCATACCTTCATCCTGATTCATGCATCATGCGCGAAATGAACGTGGCCTCGAAAATTTCTTGAAAATTTCCGCCCTTTCCCAGAATCACGAAGGCAAATTAAGAAGAACTTTTGAAGAGTGGGCCGAAACTGATGTTCTGCTGTATCCATTCGAGAGTAGGAAGTGGCAATTGACCGCATTTTCGATAAGCTCTTTCGGCTTGCCCCCATCCGTACTGGTTGACAAAGCACCACTAACGTAAAGAATCCTGATCCAGCACCTCTTCCCAGCTAGTTTATCGAAGAAAATAAGAGACCAGTATTTCAATCCGTTGCGGAGGTGATGGTGGTAAAAGAAGGGTGTTTGTTTGGTCCTCTTTGACACGGATCGAGTTCACTTGCTGGTACTGAAACGTCACCTAATGAAGACCTTACTCGGGGAAGATAAGTAAACGCTGGATGTTGTCGGTCGGTCAGATCCTGGCATGACTTGAAACAGATCATCAAAGATCACACAAATAGTGAATTGAGTCTTCAAAAATTTCAATGCCTCATCTAGGTATCTGTTTTATATCGATATTCGTAGTTGTACATTGCGCCAATCACTATCAATGACGATGGCGGAAGACGGCACCTTGAGAAATGATGAAATCAATCTTCTCTTTGTGATAATCGTCGGGTATGGCGGTCAGGTTATCGCCGTTTAATTGCAGCAGCATCTGTGAGAATAGTTTCAGCACAGTTCGCCTATTTGATGGGGATAGAGTAATTACCTGTTGATTCGGTGTATATTGAGGCCACAGGGGACCTAAGGGATGACAGTGAGGATTGATAAAGTTGTGGTAGGCGGGGACTACGCACGCTCTGAACCAAGACCGTCGTTAGGGTCCAAACACGTTGCAAAAGACACCCAGTAGTCAATCATCGCTACGCTCAGCGCATTTGCTGAAGGCGGTTGATCGAGAGCCTCCACACTGCCGTAGACGAATGGGATTTCGGTGGTATGGGCAACTATATAGGAAAGTAGATGTCAGCTTTAGCATTGCAATAGTGAATGGAACTGACCTCCGAGATACGGCGGGACAACGGAAAGAGGCTCTGTAAAGCGATAACCAAACGCTTTGACGCCGGCATTTGTAGTGGTTTGAATCCAGTTGCGTCTTTGGAATTCAAACGTTAAATCGCCAGCTAGTCCGAGATACGTCAAACAAGGAAAAAACGATTAGATGAAAAAACAAACTCAAAGCGGCGCATTTCTTATAGAGAGGCGCTAGACCAAATGTCTCCTCGCCCGTATTGTAAGGAGAACCGGCAGCGGGATCATCAGGATACAATGCCAACAATTCGTCTATAATTTGCGGAGGGACCGCTGGCGGAGAGAAATTTGCGTTCAAGATCTCTGCGAGCAACTCGTTGGTGTAGTTCAACTGCGGGGGGCAGAACGCAGTTCCTGGTCAATTGGTCAGCTTTGCATAGAAAGATGACTACAAAGATCATACCTTCGTCCAAGTTTGTACCGGCGATAAAAGGTAATCGGGCGAACTGGCCACGGGGAAGCAACTCAGAAGGCAAACCTGGGTAAAGACCATGGGGACCATCGAGTGTAGGATCGAATGGGAATTGTTCGTCTGCTTCTGCAAAGGCCTGCAACAGCCCGTCATAAACATCTGAAGAGTTCACATGCTGCAAGCAGTCCACTGTAAATGACGTTCCAACGAAGGAGCTGCAGACCGGTACGCCCTCAACGAAATTGGTCCAGGAGTCTTCTCGGCATTGAGCGTTGAATGTGAGGGACGTGGAAGCCGACCCGGACTGGAATATCTACAAAGAGAATGAGAACGAGATCCATATTTGTTCTAATAACAACGTACCGCTGCTCTAGCAAACTTGGAAATGAACGGATGTAAAAAGAGTATGGATGTCATGATAGAACCTGCGCTGTCTCCGAAGATCGTCACCTACCATGACCCTGTCAATTCGGGGATGTATATGGGTAACAACTAGGCTTACCTTGTCCTTGTCTCCTCCGAACGCGCCAATGTTTAACTGAACCCACTCCAGTGCCGCAAGTTCGTCCTTGATAGCGAGATTCAGTATGCCTCGGGACGCAGCTTCCTTCCCTTGGGGGAAGCCGAGGGGCCCAAGACGATAGTTGAAACTAACATAAATGACAGATGTTTCCTAAATTCATGGTGCATCAACGATATGCATAGATGTATAAATAGCTACCCTTACTCTTAGAACGCTCTGAGCAACGATAGCACTACCGTTGAACGCAGATGAAGAACCTGTTTGGAAGCCGCCACCATACGCCCTACAAATAAACACTGTTCAATGAAAAGACACTGCAAGGGAGAATGCGATTACCAGAAGAGCACGGGTAAAGACGATTCTTCAGTCACGCCACTCGGACGAAAAACATTTATCGTTAAGCAGTCTTCTGAAATAAGGTCCCTAGACATTCCCTATAGATCGATTAGCTACGGGCACGTGAGACGGTAAGGCGCTTACCGGTTGGAGACAGGACAATCCAAAATCGCTTGCATTAAAGGTTTCCTCATGAAGATATGGTTTCAACACTGGTGGTTGCAAACGCAATGGCCCAAGGGGTGGCTCCGCGTACGGTATACCTATTCCTCCGTTAGACAAAAAATCATCAATTTGTGGAGTAACGCACCTCCGAAAAAGTCTTGTTTTAGTCCTGTAACGTCCCTTCCTACCACAGTTGTCTTGTGTAATTTGACTTGAGTAGAAGAAACCAAGACAGTACAAATGGAAAGAAGGTAAAAGGCTAAGCCTCGCATGGTGAACAAAGAGTTTGAAGTTACTGAGTTGGTCGTCGACTTCCTACGAGACTAGGGAGAAAGCGACTGAGAATAGTGTCAGCTGGAGAAGCAGGTACTTATAGCTCTCCAGGAGATAATAATCAGATGTTGAAAGGCATTGCAGTGTTTTGTTTCTACCCTGATCTGCGGGCTTCTTAGGTTTGAGGAGAGGAGGGAGCCAATGGACGTACTAAAATTAGAGCATTGGCGAGTGAGACTAAGATATCCGCCAAGAATGTCCTCCTTCTTCTGAGACGCATACCCAAATGTTTCGCTTGTAGAGGAGGCGTACCGCGTCAGAATCTTAAAGTCTCAATTCCACTTCAGAGGCTGTCCGGTTGTAGATATGCAGAGACCTTTTCACGGTACGTTTTCTAGCCTCGGTTTTGGTTCCTGTGAAACGAAATAATACACTGAATCTGTTATTCCGTAGAGGTTTTTCGTACCGTTACAGTCGTTTCACTTTTAGGACCGACAAAGGGCATTGAAATTATCTTGAAACAAAACCTTTTAGGGTCTCATCCACACTGACCCCTACTCTGGCATACTTTGACACTGTGATGTTTGTTGTAAAGAAATAAATCGAATTCTGGCCTCAGGTTTGGGAGCTAAGCCCCTTTTTTCAAACGGTAAAGTGTATGTCTAGGTATCGACATGTCGCGTCTTCTTATGTTCGACCTTAGGATCATACCTCGTTGTTAGGCATGTATTGCGACCGATCCTGAAAAGAATCGGCAAGCGTTTAACGACCGACATACGAGCTACATGTACTCACGAGACATCCCTATCGTTGGCGCCGAAACTTATGGACACTGTAATGAGACCCGAAAAAGATCATTTCGCCCAACCAGACCGATGGAGTAGACTCTTGCTGTTTCTACCTGTATGCATTATCATGTTCAATACGACGTTAAGCTTGGCCCGAAGAAAGAGTTATACCTTTTGCCTCATGCGCATACGTCAAATGAACCTGGCATCTGGAATTACCTCCCTTTCCCAAACTTGTGAAGACAGGTCAAGAAGGGGACCTAAAGCACCGAAAGAGCCGACATTCCGGTATCCATTCTAGAGGACAGCCAAGAAGCGGCGATTCACCTACCGAATTACTATCACGGAGCTCCCCAGCCTTGCCGCTCTCCTTAGAACGGTGTACATGACAAGAAATTCTCCAAGTTAACCAGCACGTACGTGGCACCTTTCTATCGGACATAGCACTGAGGAAAATATGCGTCCATTATTACAGACGATAGTGGTCCACTGGCAGGAAGAATGTTTATTTGGTCCACTTTGGCCACTCTGTTGACCCTCCGGCCCGTGCACCGATTGACGTCATTTCAGCGCTTGTTCCTAAGTATCACTCCTTAACTTCACTCTCAGAGAATCGAGATACAAAAGTGTCCACGTGACTTACCACCAGAAATTTTTCGTTTCGGGGCTCGTGTGTAAGACGTAAGTCAAGTAGAGACCTTAGTCTTCGCCTGCATTTCCAGATGGTATATGAACACATGTGCTATGAAGAGCAATTGTCATCAACGACGATGTCGAAAAACAGCGCCTTCAGAAATGATAAAATCAATCTTCTCTTTATTGTAGTCGTCATGAATGACGGTTATATTGTCGCCGTATAGTTGCAGTAGCACCTAAGATATTGTCAGCACAGTTCAATGTCATGGATATAAAAATTACCTGTTGACTCGGTGTGTACTGGGGCCACAAGGGACCTAAGGGATGTCAGTGAAGACAGATAAAGCTGCACTAGAGGACGGTTACGCACGTTCTGAACCAAGACCATCATTAGGCTCCAGACTCGTTGCAAAAGATATCCAGTAGCCCATCATCATTACGCTCAACGTATTTGCTGAAGCCATTTCATTGAGGGATCCCAAGGTGCCGTACACAAATGGGATTTCGCTGCCATGATACACTTTATAGAAACGTCAAGCAATGCAGGACTGCAATATTGAATGTGACGCACCTCCTAGATAGGCCGGAGTAGCAGAAAGAGGCTGCGTAAAACGATATCCAAACGCTTTGACGCCGGCCTCTGAAGCAGTTTGGATCCAGTGGCGTCTTTGGGATTCAAACATTAAATCGCCCGCTATGAGATACCTTAAGCAGGTGACGGGCGAATAAGTGAACAAACAAACTCAGAGCTGCGCATTTCTTATAGAGGGGCGACAGGCCAAACGTCTCATTGCCCGTATTATACGGAGAACCAGCAGCAGGATCATCAGGATACAACGCCAAAAAGTCATTCAGAACGTTGGAAGGAACCGCCGTAGGTGAGAAGTTCGCGTTCAAGTTTTCGCGAAGGAGGTCATTAGTATAGTTCAATTCCATGGGACAGAACAAAGTTCCTGGACAGATGGTCAGCGTTGTAGAAGAACGAATCATTAGAAAAGTCGTACCTTCGTCCAGGTTGGTACCGGCAATAAAAGGCAATCGGGCGAACTGGCCCCGGGGAAATAATTCAGATGGTAAACCCGGGAGAAGACCAGAGACACCATCGAGAGTCGGATCAAATGGAAGCTGTTCGTGTGTGTCTGCCATAGCTTGCAACAATCCTTCAAGTATATCTGAAAAGTTGGCGGACTGTAAGCAGTCTACTGTAAACGACGTCCCAACAAAGGAGCTGCAACTTGGTACGCCTTCGACAAAATTCGTCCATGAGTCCTCTCGATGCTGAGCATTAAACGTAAGAGTCGAGGAAGCAGACCCAGACTCAAATATCTGCGGCTGGTATGTGAATGAATTCGAAAGTCCTGATCAACTATGCATACCCCTGCTCTTGCAAACTTGGATACGGATGGGTGCAGAAACAGTACGGATGTCAGGACGGATCCTGCACTTTCTCCAAAGACTGTCACCTATTACACGTCAATCCAATGATATAAATTGCTAACAGCTAGGCCTGCCTTATCCTTGTCCCCTCCGAACGCGCCGATATTTATCTGCACCCATTCCAGTGCTGCCAGTTGGTCCTTGATTGCGAGATTCAGTATGCCTCGAGATGCAGCTTCTACTCCCTGGGGAAAACCGAGAGGTCCAAGACGGTAATTGAAATTGACATATATAATAGGTGTTCCCTAGATTATGACGCGTCAGTGAGGAATAAAGCTACGATTCATGACAGCCCTTACTCTTTCTACGCTTTGGGCGACAAGAGCACTGCCATTGAAAGAGGATGCAGAACCAGTTTGGTAGCCGCCACCGTGCGTCCTACATGCGAACATTGTCAACGGAAAGCCCTACGAGGAGGAAATGTATTTACCAGAATAGCACGGGTAAAGAGGAACTTTCGGTGGCGCTGCTCGGACGAAAGATATTTATCGTCAAGCAGTCTTCTGACATGAGGTCCGTAGACATTCCCTATATGCCACTTAGCTATGGACAAACAGGACAACGACGCTTACCGGTTGGAGACAGGCCAATCCAAAATTGCTTGCATTGAAAACTCCCGCGTCAAGATGTGGTTTGAATACTGGCGACCGCAAACGTAATGGTCCAAGGGGCGCTTCCGCGTAAGGTATGCCTAACCATTCCTTTTCCTTGAGTAAGGGTCCTTCAACTCATAGACAAGAACGCACCTCCGAAAAAGTCTAGTTGTAGTCCTGTAATATCCCTGCCTACCACCGTCGTCCTATGGAGCTGAACCTGCGGAGAGGACGAAACCAAGGCAATACAAAGCAAAGGACGCAATACACCGACGGCCGCATAGCGAAAAGAGGGCTTGAAGCAGAAAATTCCCGTGCTCGATGATATTTTGCTAAAATAACATTCCCAACCGAGAAGGGTCGTCTACTTTTGAGAAGTTCGGAGTCGTAAGCGAAGGTAATGATAATTCAAATGACAGGGCATCGCAACAACTTCCGTAGCCCCGTATGTTGTGAACTGACTCCATTTAGCCCTGGAGCATAGGGAAAATAAAGAAGCTAAGGCACGCACTCAAGTTATCTATCGTACATCCTGAGTTACCCTGCACCAGAAATGCTCGATATTTTCTCTTTAGACGCGTGCAGTGGCGGAGGTTCATAACCTTTTGACGTCGACTAGCAATAATAGGATATAGTCGCGCTGGTGACGGTAGTAAGCTTTGAAGTGCAGATTGAGTCGTTGGTGTATGTGGGTGATGGTTTCGGCAGAAGGCTTGTCCGCTTAGTCACATCATTGGTGGAGCTGATCAGATTCTCGCAGCAGACAACAAAATGCTAGCATGAGTGCCAAACCTTTTTTTGAGGAGTTTCTGTTGGAAAATGCGAGATAATTCTGGCAATCCGGCATTCCGGCATGCTGAGTAAGAGATTGGTAAGAGAATGATTGTATAGAAATTACTAGAATAGGTGTAGTTTAGTATAAATATGTGAAGTAAATGGGCAAACTCCTCACGAGTTTGTAACCCAGAGACTAGAGGTCTTACAAGCATTGTACTAGGATACAGTCCAAAATACAACAGTTTCACCTCTAACGTTTGAGCCACCCCTGAGAAATGCTTTACCCACTTCGTTGCTTCGTGCCGATTCGCATTATTTTTCTAATATGGACAAATCCGCTAATAAAACCCCTTGAGAATCTTAATCCGGGGGCAATTGTAGTTTTGCGCAGTGTCAGAAATACTCTGTCACCCGCAGTGTTGGTTCTCTTTTTCATTCACGTTTATTACTTGCTTCTAACCCTGCGGAACGTCTACCGACACGCCCTTCGCCATACTCTCCTTGATCTTCTCCAACAGAACGATCGTCTTCAAAGCCTCCAAACTACTACAGTTGGGCTCCGCCTTTCCCTTACATACATCCACGAAATGTCGCAGCTGAAGGGTGAACGGTGGGATATCCTCGATTGCAGGCGCAGGATCGGCGGTGAAGGGATCCGTCCAGCAGCCTTTGTCGTCGTCCCTGGCGTAGCGGTGTACTTTGAGCTCGGGGACAGACATCGTTCCTTTGGTGCCGAAGAACGTGTATACGTGTTGGCCCTATAATATGCTCTTTGTGAGTAGCAAAATAAGCAGAGAAAATAAGACGAACAGTATATGGCATTGTAGGGTTTTCTCCGGCTATGGGTGTATTTATTAGGGACTTGCCTGACTAAAGAACGGAAGCACTTACTCGCTCCCTCCCAATTATGCGGCGAAGCCACTGCATCTGAAAAGATGAAAGTGCCAATCGTGCCGCTTTCGAACGTCAGGATGACTGCTCCGGTCTCTTCGGCGCTATTCTTCCTTGTTACAGGCCCCTTCTCGCAGTACACCTTCACGACATCGCCGAACAAGTAGCGCAATAAATCCATATCGTGAACAAGGTTAATGAGGATGACGCCCCCGCTCTTGCTCTCTCCTCGCCAGCTCGTTGGTGGCGCGAAGTATTCGGGGGGCTTGAGGGCCGTCCACTCTCCTTGAATGGCAAGGACTGAGAAGGGTAGCAGTGAAGAAGAGTTTGGTTTTATGAAAAGAGTGTTACCTTTTCCGAGCTTCCCATCAACCAACTGTTGCTTCGCTGCAACGATATAGGGATTGAACCGGCGATGGTGCCCAACCAGAACTTTGAATCCTGTGGCATTTGCTGCTGCGACTAATTCTCTGCCAGAGGGTATATCTGTAGACATAGGCTAACATTTGTTTTCGTCAAGGACCGCTCGTAACGCAGAAAAGAAGCAGAGCCACCTTTTCAACAAGGGCGTGAACGCCTGCTTTGACGAGCTGAATTTCCAAAGGAACATGGGTGTGATTGGGAGTAGCAAGGATAGCACCTTTGACTTTGACTGTACCCGCCGCCTTTGCCGCTAGCATATCATCGACAGAATTGAAATGGGGAACATTATGCTTCTTAGCCAGCTCTACACCAGCCGGCATAGGGTCGACGATACAGGATAACTTGACGAGTGGCTCATCGATACAATGTTGCGTGTGCCTAACTCCAATGAGCTGCCGCCGTCAATAACATTCGACGCGCCATGAGATGGAACGACACGTACCCCGCTAGCACCAACGACACATATAGATGTCTGATCGGCCATCGTCGAAAAGTGAGGAGTGCGGGGCCCCACACGGCCTTTTAAAGAACCTCAGTCAAGAGCGGAGGAGAGTAAAGGCGCTGTCGGAAAAACTATCAAAGTTTCAAATTATGGCATGCTTGAACGCTTGCGCTCCCTTGAATGTGGTCAGCTGATACTGGGGAGCCAAGTGAACGTCATTTTAGAGAAATGTATGCCTGATGGCATATTAGACACAGAGAAAATTCGTTCGTACGAGATGGAAAATTTTAGACCTCGGATTTACGGCCCGGACCTTCCTTGTAAAACATCTGAGCAAGCCCACACGATGGAGATGCATTCCTCCCCCCCGTCCTACACGATGAAGCGTTATTAAGTTCGCAGGGAAATAATTGACAGCTTTTCATCCGAAAACGCTCGGACACACGGAGGGGAGGGAGTTTTAGTTTCGGAAGGATGTCCAAAATGCGTAACGTGTTTTCCCTACCTCTGCTTTTCATTCTCTCACATCGAAACATCGAATTGAAACCTTGGCTTGAAAATTGCCTGCTCCTGCCTTACTGTCTCGACGAAGAGGACCAGAACGCAAAAAGATGGCTTGATAACGATGTCGGTGTAATACAAGCTTCATCCGGGGTACCCATGATCAGTCGCTACCGATCCCGAGAGCGTATAGCTCAGGAGCGCCCAAGTCATCCATGTTCTGATCGTACGGAGGCCACCAAACCGCCAACAGGCTCTTATCCTGAACATCCTTTGCCCAATCCTTGTACTTGAGCCGCCCGGGACTCAAAGCAAACCTGGCCAGGAGCTCCTCGGGGAAAGGCTTCCACTGACCATACTTCCACTCGTCGACTGCTTTCTTAGCTTTCTGGAGAATCCTGTCACGCAGTGGTAATTGGTAAATAGCCTCAGCGTCGAAGTAAAGAAGTAACCTACATCTCATTATGAGATTCAAATCCGCCATGACAGTCCATAGCCCTCTGTTGGACGTCTTCATAATTCAGAGTTTGTCCGGAATATAGGATAGGACCAATGGAGCAATCAGCCTTTGGATGATCCATATCAAGACCATCCGGTTGAAGTCTTCTATCCAAACCGTCGAGTTCATGTAGACGGAGCTGAAAACGGACGATCAGGCGACAGTCGTTTCGTGGTGTTGTTACTCACAAGAAATAAGTTCATAGCTTCCAGCTCGGTGAGCCCTCGAGTGGCCGGTCTGTAAGCGAAATTTGCCGGTAGCGTGTCCTTCGTCGAGCCCAACTCCGGCGGTGTGTATTTCTCCGGTTTTGTCTCATAATCAGGTACACTTTGTTGTAGACACACTATTAGCCGTGTTCGATATTCCTTTACTTCGCTGCTAGTCGTGTCTAACCGGCTTCGCATGCCCGCCCTTGTGGGAACTGTCATAGTTGCACCGTTTCCCTGGAAGTCTTCGTCCAGGCTAGTGTTCACGTAAGTAGCGCATCAGCCTGAACAATCATTGTCGCTTACTAGTGTAACTCATGGAGGACCGTGTCTGGTAACCGGCCATGCTTCTTCATGGCTAAGGCTTGTACCTTGGGAAGGGCAAACACCTTGCTCCTGTGGCACGTTTTCGGGTTATATACTTCTTCATACTGGAGGGTAGCTATATCCTTGTCGTTGAGCTTATATTGTTTCTCGGCTGATCTCAGTCAGGCAACAAGAACGATATGGAGAGCATAAAACTGACCATCACCCTTTCGCACCTTTAACTCTCTCTGGAAAAAATATATGTTAGAGAGTATTGGCAGAAGGGGCAGACACTCACATACATACTGTTCGGAAACTTAAAAGTTTCATCCTTTTCCCATGGCACTAACGACGCCTTGTACTCGGCTACTCTCTGCTTCTCCGCATCTTTTGCCTCTCTGTCTGCTTGATTCGATTTTCTCTGTCTCTGGGGCTTGACAGACACAGAAGGAGAAGGAGGTGAGCCAGCTTTGGGGCTTGTTTCAGACGACGATTTCGTTCGCTTGGCGTTTATCGGCGCATTCTCCGGTTTTTCCTTGCTATCGGCTTTTCTCTTGCGTGAAGACACCATTGCTAGGCGTGGAACTGTTAATAAACGTCAATAGCTGATGAGAACGCAGAATTTGAGGACTCACATTTTACGATACCAGGAGGAGTGCTCAATTCGACAAATATATAGAGCCATATCCGTGGCTGTGAGATGGTGTCATGTGGGCCTGCGTTCGTAGGCTGGAACTCGTGAGACCGCCACTGTTGAAAAAAATTGAAACGGTGAGAAGAATCACCAGAGAGACAAAGACGTGGAAACCCGAAAAAAGGGTCGTAGTTTGGTCGTAGTCGACGTTCAGGGCTACGCGTATTTTGACAGCTGTGGGATTTTATTCGGCTCGAAATCCGTGGCCTTTTTTTGGAAGGAGAAGCTATTCAGGTATTCAAATATTCAGCGCTCAAGCGCTCAGCGTTTAAGTTATATTGCTGTGGAAGTACAAAAAGCAGAGGTAGTCTATAGTACATTGTCGGTGTTGAAAAACTCTTCGGCGAACCGCAACCAGCACAGCCTGTACTCGACGAATCCTGACAATTTTCTTCAAACCACCCGTTCCCCATGGCCCCATGACGGAAAGTGAACCCCCATACGCATAATTCCCGGAAAGGAATCTGCAGACAAATACGACCCTGCTTGGAGATCGGGCTCAGGCATTTGAACACATGGAGAACTAGGATTTGCTGGGCGAAGCCAACAAGGCCACTCTTCCAGTTCTTCAGCTTGACTTTTTTGTGGTAGTGTTTCTGGGTGCATGGTTGGGAACTGTACTTGCGGAGCATTCTCAGCGGGCACACCTCCGGGTAAAACAGAAGAGATGGCGCTGGAGCGCAATATGTTAAGTTGTTGTTTTAGGTATTGATCCATAGATGAAGAGAGCAAAGATGAATGCATTTGCTTTAAAATGCTGTCAATGTGAAGAATCATAGTCAAGCTTTCGAATATCACTCACCCGCCATGTGTCGGCCAATTCAATATCGCGCACAGACTCAAGCAGGCATTCGTAGCTCAAGGAACACATGACATCTATCCAGTCTTTGCCTCTTTCCTTTAAGAAACGCGCGAGAATATCAGCCAGAGCGCGAATGTCTTGCTGTTCGTCGGAAGATGATAATTGGAGGTGATGGGACCAATGCCTGCAAGCGTACTCGAGGGCTGAGCTAGGACGTTGATTAGGGCGCCTGGTGCTCAACGAGATGTGTGGACCATATCCTTGGGAAGAGATATTTGGTATCATGAATCGTAACAGTGTCATCGTGATATTCAAATGGTACTGCTTCGCGCCCACGTAAAACTGTGGGAAGTGGAGTAATGGGTGATCTTGACATTGCCTCCTTTCACATCCATCAACATCACAAATACCCTTCCAGGGGTCGTGGGAAGTGATGAACTTGGTAAATGAAGGGTGAAAGACTGTTACGGGTTCGTTATTGCTGGTAGGTATGAGGAGAACTGAGTGAAAGCCAGTCAGCAAGCCTCGCACATGAGACACATCATGCTCAAGGAGGATGGAAAGATCATGCAGAGAAAGCGTGGGTTCTTTCTGCAGTACAAGCATGCCCAGAATAGCTCGACACTCTTCGATTTTCTCGTCATTGAGAAAACGAAGGGCAGAGGCCAGAATGCGCCCGTAGAATCGCACCATCCCAACCAATAGACCGGAACCTGAATTATTTTCCAGCAACTTATTCAGTTGCTGTTCTGGGGACCCAGGGGATTCTACATGGCGACATATTTCTGCTGCATAAACGAAAAGGTGGTCCGATTGCTTCGCGATCTGGGATACGTGCTCGTCGGACGGCCATTGTGGCGGGTTCGACGTGCCGAGTTTGGCTAGACATTCACGAACGAAGAACTGTATGTCGGTTTCACAGTGAAAGGTATGGAGGTCTATGACGGAAACGTTTCGAAGCGGGGAGTGAACACGGGTGACATCGTTTGGCCGAGAAGTAACCAGGACTTTCAGCCCGGGCAGGTCTGACAAGGATCCAAGGATTTGCTTCCAGAGCGGAAGCCAGCCATCCTTGTCCAAATTGTCACATTCGTCAAGCCCATCCACAACAATCAGGATGGGCGACGAGTCCAACCCCGAATCTTGTAACGGCTTGACGATCAGCTTCTCCCATTGCTCCGGTGGCGGCATCCTTACAAATCCCAGCTTCGAGTTCCGTACGACCTTCAGCACCTGACGGCAGTATGCTCCGTTGGCTGCAGCGAGATGAAAGGCGATAGACGGAATAATGCGACGGATATCTCTTCGGTCTGCATTGCGCCTAGAGCAGAAAAACGATCCCCAAAGAACATTACTAGTATTCGACACGATACGAGCCATGCTTTTTGCTAGGGACGTCTTGCCCGTACCTGCCATGCCGTTAATCCAGAAGATCTGGGGCTGAGAAATATTGTCCAACCAGGAAGAGAACTTGTACAAGATCTCTGAGCGCGTGCCTTCGGTGCACTCGCTGCCTCCGGAAGCCGCGTTCCATGAAGCGTCATGTACACATTCGAGCGCACCAAATAGACCTATACGAGCTGTAAGCACCAGTTACATGAGGTAAACATAGATCCTCACTATTATTCACGAGGAACTGCAAAGGAAGAAATATTAATTCTGTGCTTTGATATCCAGTATATTTTTCGGCTTACCGAGGTGTCTATCGCTGCGTGTAATGCAGCCTCTGTCTAAGGGACAAAGATGAGAAAAGCCCCCAGGAGGAGGGCTATGGCATATGACTTACCGTGACCATATCCAAAGCGTCTTTCACGCGTTTCAGATATCGGGCAATCAAAGCACGATCATCCGATGCTGTGAATGCGCGTCTCAATGTTCCCTTCTCGAGAATCTTCTGGAGTTCAGGATGGAATTCTTCAGTCCGGCTGCCAAAGATTAGTATCAAAGGGGGAAATTACATGTTAGTTGAACTTACCTGACAACTACGGCAACTCTGTCGCGAAGGTCTTCAGGTAGGTCGATGTATTGCTGAAGCAAGCGGGAAAATCTGTCATTGATGTCGGGTATCAAGATATAAAGTTCTTGGGAATCATGTTTATTGACCATGCCCGTCTTTGTGTATCCAATTAACAGTAAGAAAAGAAAGAACGTCGGGATGCCGCACCTCAAGCATAGACATAGTATCACAACAGATACCAAGAAAAGCTTTGACGCCCGGCACGGGACAATCCTCAAATACTGTATGAAGGACTTCGAATGTCGCTTTCAGGCCCTTGAAGATTTCCCTGAGCAATGATTGTGCATCCATGGTGTTTGAACTATCTGAATGCGGCGGAAAGCATTGATGAAAGAGCGTTCGGAGTCCCATGGTACGTTGAGTCAGGGGATCCACTTCTCCTGTATTTATATGAGCGTAGTGAGAAAAAAAGTGTTGCAGCGGAGGACGAGACTTCCTTGGATCGCGGCCACGACACAAAGTCTTTCAGCTGGTCGTTGGAAAGAAAACGGCGTAATGACATTTTCTATGAAAGCGCTCAGGAGTTGTTTCGGAGTGTGAGAAAGTCTTCAAAGTATCAGGATATTGTGGGGAGGAAACCGGCGGCTTTGTCGACATGTTTTTAACGCGTGTCCTTCATTTGGAGGTCGCCTGACTGATGTCGGACGAAACGCTTCCCTACCATATCGCAAACGTTCAGGCCAGCAAAAAAAGGAAAGCGTGGCGTGTTATGTCGCCGAATTTGCTTCACGAGGACAGGATGACGATGCGAAATACGCTTGTAGGAGCAAGACACGCGGGATCATGGTGCAGCCACGTTGGTTTGTTCACCTAACGAGGCATAATACTTCCGTAGGTAGCACGTATTACTATCGGAGCAGATGGATGACAGATTTCCTTTTCACGTCCTGGACTATCTGTCTGTGGGACGGCGATCTAGTTTAGAGTTAATAAGCGCCGAAGGCCTGATGGTGGAACTACGGTGCATACCTACTATACAAAGAGGGCGCCTATCTGCACCTGGCCAAGAGCTGGAAAACATGAGACGTACTAGCCTAGGTAGGTACCCGGCTGGTGCCTTTGCCCTGCGACGTAAAGGACCTGTAGACCTCACTAATCACGGAGATGCTGATAGACTGACGAGAAGCACACCTGCTACCAGATTCCTCAGATAGTTCGTGATACCCACGCAAAGGTGACATTCGGCGGTAGCGCTTACTGCAATACAGAAGCAGGGGCGTTTCGTCCAAACTAATGTTCTCGCAACGCCGGAGACAGCAAACAGTCAGGATTCCATGGTCATGATGTTCGCGACGGTTGGTTGAATCTGGTCACTGAGTACCATTGTTCTGTGTCCATTGCCGTAAATACATCACGGATTTCGTTCGATTAATCTGCCATGGCTCCCGCTCAATTCTTATCACGGTTGGCTCGTAGAGTGAGGAGTCGCAGACACGATTTCTGTCCGCTCGACAGGTCAAATTTGTCCAAGTAGGATGATGGCAAGAGGAATGTTTGCTGTCACTCGTCATCGTAAAAACAACTGATGCCGAGAACGGCCGCGGCCCTCGTGGGAAAGTTATATAAGTTCGGACCGATAGGCCGAGCAAGATTCGGAGAGCGCCAGTTTGCACCGCGCAGTGAGCATCAACTTTCAAACAGGCCTACTGCTCTATTAAGACAACTTTGGCTTATTTTCTGGGGTGCACTCAGTGCACTGTATCCCGTAGCTTGCGATCTGTTGGAAAACGGGGTATCGGTTCGTTCCCAGTGTCACATGCACGGTAGCAAGCCAATAGTATTGCGCTTGGCTGAGCTCTGCAAACGCATGAGGATCTACGCTAAAGTACCTACTTTTATACTAAATGTACTTTTACTAGAACTTTCCATGCTTTTCCTACGACTTCTACCTTAATAAGCAGACTCTGGCATGATGCCGGATTGCCAAATCCCAACACGATCCTATCCAAATGATCCCCCCGTAGTAATAGAATCAGGGATTGAGTACCACTCGCGCCCCGAGCAGACCTAGTACTTATTCTCGGCTGGAAAATCTTGATTTCATGGCCCTCTCTGTTTGAGTACATGGAAAAAATGTTGCTGGATATATAGAGGTTATATTCCTTGCTTGGCGTCAGTTTCCTCTTAGACGCCCAAGAATCGATCGAGGTAGTATTCGCGAAAAGAATTGCATGGACGTTTTATTTCACCTTCAACCGTATGAAAAAAATCACAATTGTATCATCTTCCTGTACCTTATCATTCTATTCTCAATTGTTTTGTAATCCTTCACCTTGTATCGTTGTTTTCTGGGATTTCTCTCATTTAGTTTCCAGTTCAATAAATGCATAAATAGTCGTGTCCATAAACGAGAAGATAGCAGTACCAAAACACATTATACATAGGATGTCATAGAAGTACTTTTGATAAACACAAACCCTTCATTATCCCGTTAGTATCTGTTCGTCCGAAGAGCTCCAAAATCATCCATAACAAAATCCTCTTTCTCTTTCTCCTTCTTGGTCCGTTTCACAAACACTTGCTTGAACAACATCCACGGCCACAGAAGGCGCATCCAAAATGTGGCACCAGAGTCAAAGAGATATTTGCTCTGAAAGGCCATGACGACCCATACTGTTACAAACGTCAGGGAAGCAGCTACTTCAAAGTAGTGTGGTAGAGTCCCGTCGGTGCCGGGGTTGATTTCTCGGACATTCATTCCAAAAATGCCCTAGATAGGGATGGTCAATAATATTCGGGCAAGCGTGATCTAGAACACATACGGCAACGAAAGAAGAGGGAAGGAATATCATAGTGAGGTAGGCTATTTGTTTCATCTTCAATAGAATCAGTTATCCGAACTAACCGACCAAAGGATGAGACATACCGCCGCGCTGTCCCTTACAGCTGCCTCAGTTAACTCCTTCATACGTTTACTGTCGTTGATATTGACGCTGCTGAACACCTGGTAGTAACAACTCTGATCAGCCAGGGCAATTGCGCTAACAGACCCACCACTTACTAAATTCATGACATTTTTAAGCCGCTTATCCTGCATGCGCCGGCTCATCTCCAGTCGGCCGATTTCCGAAAGCAGATTTCGACATTCCTTCTCCAGCAACGTCCGACTAAATTGCTTGTCTCCTTCGGGTAGATTGTCCATAGCCGGATTGGGGGTATCGCGTATGAAGGCAACGGCTTTTCTCATATCTTCCAATAAAGAAGAATAATGTAGATGATGCGCTCGTATAATGTGCAGTTCCCGTGTGAGAAAGATGTTTGAAGGTTCCAACACACTGGTTTCCTGGTGTGAGGTGAGAACCGTCGTCGAACACTAATGTGGAGGGGACGTACTAGCCAACAAATGTGTGCATATAACGCCTCAAGTGCCTCATCCCAGGCGTACATGGCGTGCCAAATGAATGTCAGTAATACAAAAGTAGGATCCGGAGATCGTTGGAATATATTTTGCCAGTACACACTTTGACCTAAGAAGTTGTGAGCAGAGGAACGACGATTTCGATGTCCGAGGGTCACCTGCAAAGCGTATACGTTCGTGAAGGTACGGGGCAGACGTTGCCTCGCGATCAGAATTATGGTATGATATGAGGGTATTGCCTTCAACGTTTCGAATAAGATGGACTGCGAGGAGATCGAGCACTAAGGAGCAGCCATCGCCTGGGAAAGATGAATGAACTAGGGAACGACGCGTTGCTAATCTGAGTGCTTACCGGACCGCAGGACCAAAGGGGCTTGGGTATTAATTACTTGTTCGCCTGCTCAGAAGTGTCGTTCAGGGGATGAATCGAATCACTGGAAGCAATACTCACGGGCAAGAGTGTCTTCGCTAGTTGTTGATGCCTTGGAAAAAGTTGAAGAATGGTCGCTTACGACGACCGCATCCATGGTTTTGAGGAATGTTAACGTGATAGTGATATCTACCCATAACTGCTGGGTAAATACAAACGGCACAGACTGGAACTGAACTTACGGTCTCCCCTTCCTGGCTGAACATCTTCCTGGAAACGCGATGGTATCCATGATAGTGATGATGAGAAGAAGAACGGTTCTATATTGTATCTAAAAATACGCGCCGGTCAGTCAAGTAATTGAATGGACGGGAACTGAACGCACTTTGCGCCAAGCATTTGCAACACTGGCCCTGACATGTCTTCAACAAACAGCGCCCGGACACGCGTGTTCGCCGGCCTCTGAGCGGACTTTAGATGAAGTATGCGCTCGAGACTAGGACACGTACGTGTTGGCGAATGAGAACTCCCCAGAAACTATCCTTCGTTTCTTCTGTAGCCTCGTGCTTCCCTGAGTCCATGAAATAGCCGCGGTCGTCAACGTCAACGTGATGAATCGTGCATGGAATGTCCCGGTCGTAGTCTTTAATGGCATAAAGTATTCGGCTACGTCTGACTTGAGAAGGAGTCCAGTTCGGGAAACGAGACTGAGGATAGTTTTTCCAGCAACCGTTGCAGTCGACGTGGTCGCACAGCTCTGGAATAGGGGGGGCCTCTGATCCGAGCTGTTCTCCATCGACTTCTGCGAACAAATCTTAAGTTACTCAATCGTTGTAACATCGAGTTCTCGGCGAAGATAACGTACCATCGTTAAGATTTATCCAAGGCCTTCAGCAGGGTCAGCTTGCGACTTGAGCATAAAGAATGGACGTTTCCTACCAAGGAGCAGAGGGTCCTGAGTGCCGGTGAGAAGGCGGGGGCCTTCTCGGCACAAAACCATGGTTGGCGGGTTGTATACGTCGGCGAAGAGACGACATTGGTAGTAGAAAAGTGGAGCTATAGCCTCTGCCAATGAGCTACGCTGCCTAGAACGTCAAGGTTAATGACGGTTACAATTCAGGTCGCTGCAAGCCCACCTGTCATCTTTTCGTGGAGATGGTGAGTGATAAGCGCCCTGGCGGCGACTAAGGGCCGGCATATGTAACGACAATGGCCTGACTTTGAAATGATGGATTGATCTTTACCTCCGTCTTCGTCGTCGTAGGCGCTTAATGATGGCGTCAACGTTGTAGAGGGTCCTAGTGCCAAGATTGAGCAAAGTAGGTCAGGATTAGCCGATGTGAATCTCATTGACTGACCCATAATGCATCAGAAATTCTCCGTCGTCGTTTTGGTCCCGGTTATCGTATTTATCAGTCCGTCAGCTTCGAGAAACGTGCGCATTACCTCAAAGATTGCATCCTTGACCTTGACGATCACCATGCAGGTTTTTCTTTTACCCGAGCTGCTGTTGAGAACGGAGTTATAACCCCGAGTGTGGAGCCAGGTATGTGCTAGTGCCCTTCTCAAGGCGATACAAACTTCAACAACTCTTACCCAGACCATCGCATAGCCAGCAGTCGAAGCTTTCTTGACGGTAAACTCGTTTGACGTCGACGCTAAACGTTGAAAGAATTGATGGTTCTTAGTGGGGATCATCGGCTACATCGATCATGATTACTCGATTCTCAATCGTCACATTGATAATTTTCATCCTCTCCATAACATTTGTGATATACCCCGTCTCGTTCACTCTTCGTATACCTTATCTTGGTCGGAAAAAAATCCCCATAAATCTTGCGACTGCGCCTATACTTGCTATCGCAATCCTATGGGCCTCTCAATGTCTAGGTGCAACACAGGTGTGTATGTACCCTCCGTAGAATGCGCATTACAATGCTGATATTTCTCAGATTCGTGACGGAATCGTTGGAACTGGTCAGGAACTGTCTTCTCTCATTTTTGGATTATGCTTGATACAATCTCCAGATGGCGTTAAACCGTACAACATCCTTATTCTGTTCTTCACCCTTGCTTACATGGCCATTACGCTCGACATATCAGGACTCCTTCAAGCAGCTGCCTTTTGGGTCAGTAACCAAGGAGGGTCCAGCGGCTGGAAACTCTTTTTTTACTTCTACGTAATGCTCACGCTTACGAGCGGTATCGTCGGCAACGACCCCGTCATCCTCTCCGGCACCGTCTTCTTGGTATATTACACGAAAGTTACCGGACTGGAGCCTATGCCATGGCTCATCTCTGAATTCGCTGCAGCAAATACGGCAAGCATGATCCTATTTGTCGGTAACCCAACCAACGTCGTCATATGCGAGGGCTTCAATATCATCAACGCAGCCTTCACAGCCTATACCATACTGCCGTTCTTGGGCTGCAGTGTCTTCTGCTTCATCGCCTTGGCGTTCCAGTTCAGGGACTCCAGGCACATTCCACGAAAATTGTCTCATGTCGGCCACCTTAATGTTCGCGGGGTTTTGCGTGACCCCTTTGGGGCCCTCGCGGGGAGTTTGATCTTAGGATCATGCCTTATTGTCATCATTATCGTCAGTTTCTTCCATATCGACGTATGGAAAATCAGTCTCCCATTCGCATGCGCCAAACTTATATTCGACTTTGTATGGGATCATATACGGTTTGTTAGAAAGCACAGGGGTTCTGGAGACAAATCAGGATCATCAGATGAACCTCCGGTGGAGGGCGCTGACGCTGACCCGATGTTGTCGGAACTTAGGCGCGCTATGTCAATGTCCAGCGAACCTGGAAATAGCGAACGTGATTCTACATCCGCTTCTGGAGATCCCACTTTGGTAAATAGCACAAACTTGGATCATAGCCGCAGGGAAGATACCATTCCATCGTCCGCGTCATGTCTCAAGACCCAAAATACCCTTGACCCGAAGCTCGAGGAGTCCCAGCCGCAGCTATTCGCCAGTCAACGACTCCATTTCCACGCCACTCATCGAAGACTCGCGACACACTTCCCTACTTTCTTCACAGCCCTACCGCGTTTACCTTTTGGACTCGTCCCTTTCGCCTTTTCCCAATTCATCCTTATTGAGGCCCTGCAGCATCAGGGCTGGATAGAAGTCTTCGCAAATTGGCTCGTTCGCGCCTCTCATCGTTCCGTCCATTCCTCCATCTGGCTGGTTGGTGTCCTTGGGGTTGTGTTATGCAATTGTGCAGGGACAAACATTGGGGCAACCATCCTTCTAACGAAGGTCGTTCGTGCGGCGAACTTCCCTCCAGACAGTACTCGTGCTGCGGGCATCGCCTTAGCAGTTGCCAGCAATATTGGCGCAGTCAGCTTCACGTTTTCTGCGAGCCTGGCTGGTTTGTTGTGGACGACAATATTAAGCCAAAAGGATATTCACATCAAGCAAAGAGAATTCGCCTTTTGGAATTTGCTCCCTATTTTAGTCATGACGGCAGTAGGATTGGGAATTGTCTCTGCCGAGATGGCCGTTTTGTATTAAATATTTTCTTGTTTGTACACGAGGGCTATTCATATCTAGTGCTTGCTTTAGCTATGTAAGTTCATTACTGGTTAGTGTTCATTCATATCACTTAGCGCCTCATGATAGCCCCGGTAGTCGGCGGTGTAGAAAAGTAACTTTATAGACTTCGCTTCCACGGATTCTTGGGGCGTGCCGCGTCCGAATGGTGTGGCAAACGAACATATTGTGGCGTTGATTCGTCGGATGATCGGACCGGATACTACTGAAATTACTCTGTGGTATGTCCTCTACGCGTCCTAAAGATAATGGCCGCTAAATAAACATTGCATCGTTTACAGGAATGATTAGGTGTGCAATAAATAATCGTCATCATTGTTTTGTTGTCCTGAGTCCTGTCAGAATCCGGGTAAGGCACCTCTGACGTTCCTCCATACATGCCCTGCCCACCATGCCTTCGAAGCTATTATCAAGTCAGCTTCTTCTGATGACATCCTTGAGCTTCGTGCTTCATGTCCGTATCGACCGAGCCCAAGATCTATCTGCTTCTGCATATATGTCGCATACGGATCGTCCAGCGAGTCGACCTGTATTGCTTCTTTCCCATACATCGCCGCGATTTCACGAAGCGTCGCCGATTGTCCCTCCAATCGGAAGACCTGATTCGCTAGTTGCGGGATGGAATACGACGTTAGCACATGCCCGATGAAGCCTGTATAAAAGTGTATCGGCGCCTCACGGAAAGAAAGGCGAAAGTCCACACACCTGCAATGTCAATAATTGACGTGAAGGACGCCTGAACGTTTCCCGAACCAATAATTGAAACCTTTCCAGGCGCGGAAGAAGAAGCGACAAGCCAGGGAATTCCCTCAGCACACATTCCAACCTGTGGTTGTTTCATCGACATCAGCGGATATCGATAACGCCATAAAGACAAGTACCAATACTCTTGTGGTTGGAAGGCCGATTCTAGTCATATGTTCTGCACGATGAATGGAAAGAAAACTGTGTTCAGCCACGGTCACAGCGGCGTGGGGAGAGAACTCACGAGCATAACCTTCTCGGACCACAGATGTGCTCTGAGTATACCCTGGGAGCGGAAAGCCAAAGTCGTTAGGAATAAAAAGCTTCACGCCGGCCTGCTTCGCAGCATCCCCGATCCCGGGTTGAAGGTCAAGAGCGCCACCATGAAGACAGCTGACAACTATTTCCACGCCATAGGTGGTGAATGCTGAAATTAGACTGCGCTTGTCCCTATAGTCCAAGCGAACGATGATGGAGCCTCTGGGTATCTCCTCCAGAGTCGAGGAAGAGTCTTCTCGTGAAGATGCGAATACAATGACATACGCTCCGCGTACAAGAAGTTGCTACATTTTTGGTGTGAAGTCGTCAATAAATCATCGGAGCATGTATAGGTGAAACATAGCAGCACACCTCAGTGATACGTTTCGAGAGATTGCCGGTGCCGATAACTGCAGCTGGCATGATAAAAGGCATCGCAGACGAATTCGATGACAGTTCTGCAGGATTTTCTGCCGGTCCATTTTATCGTAACTCACTAAATATGATCTCATTTTAACAGATCGCTATAGTAGCCGGCCCCAAATCAAATTCTAATGAAAGATCTACTCGGCGTTGTACGTATGTGAGGAGCTACCTATAAATTTGTAATGCGCCAATGGCCCATGAGTCCAGCTTCAATGAATTGATAGCGAAAATATTCCACGAGACGGAAACAGTCATCATGACTGCTGAGCATGAATCATAAATTTGTTATCAGCGGCCTTGTCAAAGATATCAGGGGAATGTCCGCTTCCTCCGTTGGGCACATGCGAGCACTTTGACGGGAAAACTTAAATCAGACACCGGTAGATTGCAACGGCAACCGCGTGAATCCGAGAAATATACTTGTTAATGTTTGCAACCACAAAAAATTGGCGTGTAGAAGGCCCAGTTCACATCGATTTCTGGGCAACGTAAATAAAAATAGGGGAATTTGAGATAATTAGCCGCAAATTCACCGGTAAAGACCGGAACGGGATACTAAAATTCCCCGAAAGACCGGAAGGGGCTGAAAAGGGTCCTAGTGTGGTCGCAGCCACGTAACCCTCTTTTTTATGTTTCCCGTCAACCCCGTCATTTAGCGCAGTTGATACATTTGCGGTCTTACCAAGGTCCTTGGCGCACGCACAAAGCATGTAGCTGGAGATTACCGCCCACACACTTTGCGATGCCACGGCCGGCATCTTGTATCAGAAAAGGGAATCACAGCAAGCTATTTCGGATTTTATGAATCCTGACGGCATGCATATTGACAGGCAGTAGTCGGTTCTTTCTTTCACACCAATCCCTGAAAGCCCTGCTTCTCATGGAGGCAGGGCAACGTTTCCCGCATCACTCGATCCCCGTTACTGAATCAAACTGATCAGCATTGAAGCCGGCGTCTTCAGGACCAGCGGCTACCGGGATCTCAGTAGATCCGGTATTCAGTTGTCCTTACAAAGTCGCCGGATGCTTTATATCCTGGCGCTGGGTTTGTTCGCTAGTCTATTTTGGAGGCTATTTACCACAGCATAATCGCACGAGTACGAGTACGTGTCATTAGTCAGGGACACTGATTCCTAGCCTGCACCAGGACATGAAGAAGAGCAAGAGATTTGCTGGGCGATGGTAATCTGAGCAGAAAAGCGTGCCAGCTTCCGTCCTGGAGATGCTTCAGAAATATCTCCGATGTTTTCATTGACGACGTGAAGTCTCAGCGCTCGGATGGCCGCCCAAGGACAATCATACGGGTCAATTTCAGGTACGTAGAGCATCACGACGGTTACGAACACTGGGTTTGATATTGGGAGATGTCAGACTCCTCCATCTCAATCTCTCCGCATGTTCATGTACATTCACAACGTCATATTGATGCAGCCTCCGGTCCAGAACACTACTCAATGGGACCTCGTTCTCGGTGGTTATACATCTCGACTACGGAGCCTGGGGTTTAATTTGTCGGCCATTGAGAGTGCTGGTTGACGTAAAGTATTCTATAACCCACACCTCCACGATACAAGCGACATTTCCAGGCCTTCGAAACATCTCCGACGGCTTCTTCGAGTCAACCCGATTGTCGTTCGGTGTGTAATAAGCGGTACCGCTGTTCCCTTGTTTAGAAATCAATAGCCGCGGCATTGTTCTGTATGACGGCAGGCAGCTCGAACGTGGGGATCGTCAGCTCGGTTACTCTGATTCTATGGACCTTTCTCAGAGTATCGCGGGTATCAAGATTATGCCTGCCTGACAAACCATTCGCTTAGCTCTTTGCGTTGAATACGCGGCTGTACAATTTTTATGGGTCATAACTGGAGTCTTTATGCATAGAAATAAGTCCCAAACTTTCCCCAACACGTGTGTTCTTTGTTTCCAATGCTTTGGCCACTGCGCATAGAATTACTCGAGATTGAGTTATGTGGCAGGTTGAGTACCGGTCATGAATGTCCATAGCCAATCGTAGGCTATGGGACAATGAATTTGATGGTAGAAATGTTACATCGAAAATACATAGTTACGACCTAGATGCAGAAATTTCAAACCTCCAGGGCGTACAAATATCCTGCATTGGCAGCGTCCGGAAAGTGAGGAGTGCAGTGAGTTTCCCATATTTATTGCGACAGGGTCGAAGGAAGAGGAGGGAGGCTCATTAAATCATTAATCAGTGTAACAACAAACCCGTTCTCCTGAGGACACCACTAAAAAATTCATCGTCATGTCAATGTTTCGTTGAGACAGACTGCTTTGATAGGGTGACATTATGTGGCCAGTATTGCAACCAAGCAGGCCCAACTAGCTGGCAAGAAGCTCAAAGCTATCGCCGTGATGCAATTGAACACTAAGGTTCAAGAGAAAATTATTGCTAAGAGCACAAAGGGACAACCGGGAGATATGCCACAACGAAAGTGTCAGAAACCAGGAATGGCACCTCGCCGAACAAGACGCAATAATCCCATTATGAGGTGGCTCTTTTCGTTAATATATGACAGATGGTGCCTTTCTTCATTGCCATCTTCATTTCCTGACTGGGAAAACCGTTTTGGGCGTGAGATCCTTAGCTAGTAGATCCTAGAACTGAAAACACTTCAAGTTCGTTGCGATAGGTATCTGCGCAGAGTTGAGATCGTGCATAAAGAGCAGTTCAGAACCTATCAAATATATGGGGTGTAGTTGGACGGGAAAGAAGGATCTCATTCATCGGATGCTTTGTTAAATTGGCGGCATTAGACAGAGAAGAAATACCGCCAAATGAAGGACGACTATCTGAGGTAGGGGTGTCAGAAAAAAAGCACATGAAGGTCAGATGACGACAAACCAACCATGCTGCGTTTCTTCGCGGAGGCAATCTCCGGCCTCTACAGTGATATCAAGAGAAGACATACCAACAGCGACACATAGACTCAAGAGGCCGTTAGAAAGCCCCTGGAGATGATCTAGATGGCGGAGCCATCCTTGAACAATGATTTCGGATCGTTCCATACGGTGCTTGCGAGAAAGAACGAGCTTCAAGGCTCCTTCTTTCGCTGGAATTCCGGGAGTACCCGTGGGTTATCCTAGGCTAGATTCTGGAGAAGGGTAGTGCATCAATTAGCGTCGGTTAGTGTCACACACGTCCCTGGCACCCTGTTTCCTCGTCTTCGTCTTCGGCCCCGGGCTTCAAGTACGCGCAAGGGTACGAAAAATAGTACCTCTATGAGTACGCCGGTTGCAAAAGGCTGTAATGGCCATATGCATTACAACTCCGGAGAGACATTCTCTGATCAATAGGGACGTAAAGTTCGAGTTCGTGCGGTGCTATGATGGCGTTGGATAATCAATGGGTAGGCCAAGAAGGAAAAGAATCCACATGCAAGGGTACGACTAGAAGAGCTACGGATTTAAGGCGCCATTTTCCGAACTCGACCAACTGAAGCGTTGCATTGAATACTGCAACACGGTGCCCGAAAACGACGCAGCTAAACCCAGCAGAGGTGGTACAAATCAAGCACTTAGAGCAGAACTGAAGCACGGCAAGAGAAGAGATAATTTGAGTGAGAGCCCGTCGGCTTCCCACAGCATGAAAATAAACGACTCGCGGCGTTTTCCTTGGGTCTGCCAGGTGAAACAGCATGAAGTTGTCGGTATAGTAACCCTTTTTAGCAAAAAGACCCGAAACTTCGCCGTTTCGCTCAGAATCAGGGATAATCTTCGCCGGTAGCCGCAGCAATGGGTCCAGCCTTGCTGCAATGCGGAATTCAACTTCACCTTGTGGCATGAACCGGTGTAGTCGAACTTGAGTTCAAGGTGGCACTGCCACATCGGAGAATCGGACCGATCAGAGTCGGAGTCTTGGCCGGTCTCCAATCCCTACCAGTTCATACGACCACCACGACTAGTAGGTATACGCCGGACTTGGAAATCCCAAGCTCTTCCGTTAAGGTAAGGGACAAAAACCTCCTAGCTCTATCCCCGAAACTCTAGCCAGAACAGCGTTCTATTAATCTCCAGGTCTTTTTGATTCCTAAGATCTTGATTCTTGCGGTCATCTGTCCCCGGTAACTTTCGTGAAGATATTCACAGAGATCAGTGCTTTCAGTCAAATCCTCGCATAAAGCATACCCCCGACTCGGGAAGATGATCTCAGTCTTCCCTCAAGGCAGCCTGTCTGGACTCCACGTCAGCGGGTTTCCGCCTCAAGGTTTCTGTGTACTGGAGTCTTGCCGTCTTCTCAGTGGGTGTAGGACGGAGCACTTTATTTATTTTTCGTCTCGACTACTTCTGACCCTACTGATTCCTTCCAATGTCCTAACCGCAATTGAAGTAAAGTGTTGGACTATCCTGAATATTGCCCTCTCACTAATCCCGCTTATCAGAACATCACTGTGGACATCTTCATCATTTCTGTAACCGAGTATGCCGCAAACCCCTGCTCCGAGAATAAATTTGGTCTACATAGATGACTCATCTACAGAAACATTAGATACTAGTGTAAGTATGCTGGGCCTTAGCTCCCAACACTACTTGGGATCTCATGATAAAAATCCCTCGTGAGACCGCATCATCTTCTCCCTACCGGTATCCCCTAATCGAAAGCCTTGACGATGAGCTCTCCGCCGACGAATTTGGCATGCAACAAGGAGGGCATCTCAGACGCCGAGGCCGAGGTGAGTTGCTTTGGCCGGTTTCTTCATAGTGATGTTTCATTCGCTAAATCTACATCCATCAGGCTCCTGAATCACCAGCGCTATAATCATCAGGCCCTTCTAGACATCGAGATGGCGACAATGGTTCCCATAACCGCATCTTCTGTACGCTTTTTTGGGCCTGTGGTCTAAAATTTTTGGCATAATCGCCGTCTACTTACATTTTTAAGGGCCTTTTTAGGACCTCGAAATATTCATATAGGTGTCGTTTCAATGTGTATTCGCCTCATGCGACATAATACACTAAGATTAGGCGGATCCAACTGCTTCTCGATTTCTCGAGGACATTTGTATTACGCCACGGTCGAAGTCGCTTTTCGAGCCAACCTATATGACCCCCGGGTTCTGCTTTCAGGCCGTTCCAACCGTCCATCCAGAGCCCACAATCGAGGAAGGTGTAAGTTTGCGAATCTGAGACCCAACCTCCTTTACGGATATCTGAACAGATTGTTTAAAATTGTACTAGCTTCGCACGGGCACTTGTTCAATATGATAGCAATATCAATTGTTACGCAACCGGTGTTTTTTATCGCCTCATAATGTTCACCTGGACAGTGTTCGGTTCGTGTGCAGAAACTGCAAGCAAGCTGCGAGGAAATGTGGTAAACAATTCTCTGTGCAGGCATTATCACATGCCAGCGCTCCTTCCTAAGTGCCGTGTTTCGTCATACCGCCTGATCGCGTTGAACCGGCTATCCGGGACACATAGCCGGCTGACTATATATACCGGTTGTAGACCGGACGCGCGACTCACTTCATTCCCACCACCTTCGTGTCCGTTTTTTCAATAAAATGCCCTACGATTTAGCGCAAGCTGTAGGCTTCTCGCTGCCCGACCGAGAGGTGTGGTATTTGCTCGGCATATACCATTTTTGCCAATCAATCGTATTAGGTTGCATGGAACAAGCGAGACCTGCTCACGTATGCGGTCGGCGTAGGGGCGAAGAGCGATGATTTCGCTTATATATACGGTGCGATACGTTTCACTTCATAGCGCCCTCGTGAGCTGATGTCAATCTTGCAGAGCTGGGTACGCCGACCAACTTCGTAGCGGCTAACAAAAACTTAGATAACTGATGCTAGACCCGAAATTCTCTGCCCTGCCGACGTATCCTGTTGTCTTGGCTTTGAAGGGCGCAGAGCAAGATGTTAATTTGTTTGCCTCAAGGGCAAAAGGCGGTGTCCAAGTTCCGGGTATACCACCAATGGATCCAAATAAGATGGTCGGTTTTCCTCTCTCGAATCTCGTAAGCCAATTCTGAAGAACTCTCAAGCTCCACGGGAGCCAGTCCGTAGAAGTTTTAAAAAAGCTTCCTTTGGTGAGTGGGCCGGGCTGGAAATGGACGTCGAGATACACCGGTATTTCTGAAAACAGTAAGTTTTCACATTACGCATGGTAAATGGATACTAAATCTTGTAGAAACTGGTATCGTCATGACTATGGAAAATACGCTCATCGATCCAAATGGTGTACCGTACGCGAGACTCTACGTTCGTCCTTCTCGTATTTCACGAACCGAACAGAGATTCTCACTCTACAACAGAGCTCTACGTTCAATCTCGGAGCCAAAGCAAACGGAACGAGCTTTACTAAGGTTATTGCCAGTGCCCCTGTAGCTAAGGCCGCCCCAAAAAATCGCGAACCTGATTGGATAATCAAAGATCAGACATCGCCAGAGCAGGCCATCTTGTTTCGGCTCAGTGGGGACTATAACCCACTACATATCGGTGAGACGCATTCAATGATACTACGTTATCCTTTACTCACATATCTGGTGTAGATCCCTCAATCGGACACGCAGCAGGGTTCGGAGGAGTGATCCTGCACGGATTGTCGACATATGGATTTGTTGCGCGGGGGCTCATCAAGGCAATAGCCAACAACGACCCTGATGCGTTAAAGCTATTTGGGGTGAGATTCACGTCGCCAGTGAAGCCGGGTGACGCGTTGGAGACTCACGCTTGGGAGGTTGGACCTGGGCCCAACGGGACGACGGAGATTTCTTTTATAACAAAGAATGCTACCACTGGAAAGGTAGTTACTGCTGCATTTCTACTTTCACTATGTGTTGACATATGGTTCATCAGCTCTCCCTTGGTTCTGGTATTGCATACATCAAGAAATCGGAGAAGAGTAAGTTGTAGGATAGGAGCGTCAAGATTGTATGACATGCATCCCCCGGATTCCCACCTTTGTACATTACTGTGTCCACATTTATTTGCATATCATATACTTCTCAAATTGCATCATAACCTTCCTATTCAAAACGGGTGCCTGAAAGGATTACTCGACAAAATACTCGTACACGTTTCTCAAATATTATCCATCAAGCTCAAGATCCACCAGTATCGTAGCTGTTGAAAATTGTTACAGAGTCTTTGGGTGTTACTTCTGAGTTCTCTTCGCAGTGACATACTGTTTGTTCCCTCTTCCTGCTAACATGATACCGCTCCGAGTGGCTTCACTGTGTGGTCACGCTTTGCTGGCTTCGCAGCACTCTCCCGCGGTCCCACATTGCGTCGGCTTCAATATAGCAACCCTTCAGCCATCGGTTTGTTTCCCCCTCCCTCGGCGTGAACCCAGGTTTATCCTGAAATTCAGTCCTAGCATGAAGCACCCTGCGATTATCAAAGAGAACGGCGTCTCCCTCTTGAAGGGTGTATTCATAAGTATTTTTAGTGTCATTGAGCAATTGCGTGAATTCCTTCAGGGCGGAGTAAAACGCCGGTGGGGTAGACAGCAGCAGAGGTGCTTGGAACGGAGGAGAATAGTTCAGCTGTGTGATGGTCTTGCCGTCCCCGGATAGCTCGATGGTAGGATGCTCAAAGCGAAGGTGATGTCCGTCGTTAATATAGTGGAATGGGACAAGGGTCGAGGTGAGCACGTCGAAATGAAATGGATTTTGTTCTTTCAGCTTCTCTGCCGTAAAGAGAGCATCGGCAAAGTAGGACGCGCCTCCCTCGACTTGATTTCGCAGGCAATGGAGAATCTGGTATTGAGGTGGATTTTGGAAATATCTATTGGAGGATTTAGCTGAGACACAATGTAGATGGAGGATACACACAGGAGATCCATATGGAGGCCTAGATCAAGGTCTGTATATGCAATATTGCGACTATTCACAACATTGACAACGTCCCACAATGGACCATAGAACGTCTCTCGTATCTCGCTAAACCTTTGCGCTAGATGACGTAGCTCACATGTCGCATTGCTTGTTTCCTCGTTTGGAACTCCACGCTAGATAGACACAGTTTGTCAATACGTCTGGAAAAAACTCGGAACAGTTGCCACTTACAATGAATATAAGCCCGTAACGGCAGATGTGATCGATTGCAGCCAACAAGCCTGACGGTGTTTTGATAGATTCGTAAGATATGTAGAGATCGGAGGTCTGAGTGATGGATGCGTTGTTCCATGCCTGTTTGAGCACATCTCTATGGAACCGAGAGAGATTCTGGGGGGATGTATGTCGGGCGAGGAATTCCCATGTGTATTTCGATTCATGGTTATCAGACCAGCGAATTCGAAGCCCATCGGCAAGGGACTCAATGTGATCTGGCCGTATATCGAGAGGAATGTCAGAACTACGATGAAGCTTTTGCTGATTAGCCGGATGCACGCATGCGGACGATTGGCATGAATCACGGAGCCACAGATATGGAAAGGCTGTGCCTAGTGAGGGGATGTGGAGATCTGCTTTATTTATAAGAACTTGGACAGATGACTGAAATCGGACATGCTGCATCCGCGAAAGAAGCTGGCGATGGAGGGCTCCCAAGGTAGGACGGGTGCGCAGCATGTTTCAAGCAAGAAATGCAGATATCTGACGGTCTTTATATCAGTTCGTAGCCTCCTGAAATCCGATACGACGTTGGTACCTTGGTTATAAATTGTTCGGTAGATATAGCAACGATTGGAAACCTTTGCCGAAGAAGAAAGAACCTTTGTTATTGAGAGCTCGAATTTGTAGCAGTTTACGAATGGTGGGAATGGATAAGTCGTGGACTTGTAGGCTGTCGAGAACGTCGTGAGAGGCCGTAGCAAACCTGAATCATGGCAAAGATGATCATCGCGGCCGGAACGATTGGCCCGGAGTCCCGCTTTCTGACACAGCCACACTTACACAACTTTTCCCAGTCCTCCTTACTGCCATGGCGTCAGACGAAGCCAAGTGTTCACTACTTTACTAGGCTAGAATATCTGGAAAGAACGTTTATTCTGTCTAACTTGGGGCCGAGTTTACAGTGTGTTCCTCTCTGATATATTTGGTTGAGGCAAAGCACTGAAAGCACTCTTTTGGCGTAACATTTAGTGTTATGTTTCGGGCCGAGCTCTGTAAAGCTGGAAAATGTACAAGAACCTTGAAAGTTCTGGGTCTTTTGGTGCTTAAATCGGAAGAAAGCCCTTCGATCTTTGAGCACGCAAAGTTCGGCTAGGAGAGCCTTATACTTATCCAATCATATTTTCGCTACAACACGATTACAGAATTGTTGCGCCAGGATTCTCTCGCGGCGCCTACTTGGCAGATCACACATGTTTGCAGTCCCAAAAAAATGTGGATGGACCAAGGTCGAGGCTCTGTGGACAAGCAGGTCCATGCTCATGATAACTAGGATTTCTCTGACAGCGATAGAACCTCTATGTTCAAAAATGCACTGTTAAAATGGCTCTCTGGCTCATTAGCAATACATCTGGACCCTCTGGTGCAGAGGAGCACGAAGATCATAACGGCCCTCATTTTGATGGCTGCAAAAGGAAGCGATTCTTTTCCCTAGAGGGTGAATATCCCTGTAAGTTCTTCTTCTATGCCGCAGTGATAGTCATCGTCGACAAAACAAGCGCGCGATCCGGTGGAGAGCGTCGAATGTTTTCCATGAATGATGGTGGCTGATTATCGGGGTATCACAGGCACCATTTTTACGTCTTACTCTGGTTTATACCCCAATACATGAGGCGAGGATGCCCTTGTTCCTTTCTGGACATTCGTTTCAATGTCAGCGGGATAGGACCGCACATACATCGGCGTACGGAGCGATATTTCCATATTATTGTTTTCTTCAAGAGTCTAGCTCAAATTTAGAAGCCCGGAAGACCGTAACGAGCTCTCCGCAAAGAAATTTTCATCCGGTCTCCTCTCTCTTTAAAGACTTCGCCTTCTCGAGTCCATAGCACTCGCTTTCGGATCGTAGAAGATATCACCTCATCCACTAGGAAACACAATCTCATTGGGCACGCCCCACAAATTATGTCTGGTGAGTCGTAATACCCGGTGCTCGATGACCACTCATGTGAGAATAAAGTACTCTTGCCTGTCCTCCCTCCGTTACCCCAAGAGCTCATTGACTCCATGATTGATGAGGCGCAATACGACTTTTTGACACTACTCTCTTTGATGAACGCCTCTCCATGTTGTACTAGGGCCCGTATCTATCTCTACCGCACCATCGATCTCAGTCAACGCCGCAAGGCGACGCGATTCTTCCATCTCTGTATCATGAGGGATGAGATCAAGTCCTACGTTCAATCAGTCTACATCGAGACCTGGAGTACCCCCGATTATATCGAGTTCCGCCACATACTGGAAGGACTCACAAAGGTGCAGGATCTGACTATCTCTGGGGAGTATGAATGTATTCCTCCGGAGCTGCGCGGTGTGTTCGCGTCGTACAATCTTTCCACCTTGACTCTTGAAGAAATGGTGTTTGATTATGCCGACCTGCAAGCCTTTGTCAGGTCATATCCGAATTTACGGCGGCTTATGGTCTTTGATGTCAACGTGGAGGAAAATGTAGCGCCAAACGCAGGTGCAATCGGGCAGCTCTCTTTGGAATCCCTGTCTGTGTCGCAGACAGATTTCCTCACCGAAGCTTCGAAGAGCACAGGTCATGGAGTTCCATTCATCTTAGCCGATATTCGGCGCTTGTTCCTGATGCATACGATGAAGAACCTTAACGAGCTTCAACGGGTGCTTCACGCCGTGCATCAGCCTCTGGAGGAATTGTATATGTATGAACCGCTGGTTCTAAGTAAGTAGAGGCCCTACCCACTTTGAGTTTGCCTGATGTTCCTGCAGCAGGCGGCGGAGATGTTCCGACCCTGGACCTTACAAAGATCTCCACCCTCACGCTCGAGATAGCGGTTGCCGGCGAAGGACCTGGAGCAATACAGTGGACCATCCTTCATTTTGCTTCTCGACCCTCTGATACAGTCAGTACTACAGAGATCAGTTTCGTTCTGACGTTCCCAGGAGGATGGCAAGATGGAAGAAGGTATGCATTTATGTTCTGCTCCTAATTCGGCTGAGTGATGCATTCGTAGCTATGATCCTATACTAGCCAACTTTCGAAGAATTCAATTTCAGGGTGCATGGGATGCGTTAGCGGTGCTTCTCGCCGGACATCTGAAGTCGAAAGTCGAAAAAGTTAGGATAATCATGAGCAACCAGCACGACATGAAGAGGAGCGATTTCCTTGCAATGGCTCGGGCGCTGAGCGAGGCGTGGTTGCAGTCCGCTCGTCGACGCTTGGCAAACGTCGGAAGGAAGTTGACCGTTAAAGTGGGCGCCGTCTTCAGAGAAGTTGAGATGCAGCCTGTTGTTCCTAGGCGCGACGGAACGTATGCTTGGGAGGTAACGAAATGTCTCATATATCAGTCACCCCAACAACAAAGCTCATTATTCTTCCCAGGAGCTGACTATCTCAGGCTAAGGCTCGATATCTACGCCAAGCAATGCTGTTGAGTTGTAAAAAGGGCTCGATCTGCTGGAAACGAGGATCAAATTGTAGCTAACACGTATTTAAGGATAGCCACCGGGTTGTAATTAGCGGCCATCATTCAGTTATCTCCACGTCGGGTTTCGACTGCCATGCTGAGCCCCATCTCGAAGGTTAAATTTTTTTGAATGCCCGACAACAAACTCGATGGTTCCCATGTATACACGGGTTTCTTTGTGTTCCAGAAAGTCGCAACCACTGCAGGTCAAGTGAAAACAGAGCGGTGAACGTTTATCAAGACCGAGGCTTGAATACGCGCCCCTGCAAGCTGAAGGGGGTGCGGTCAAAATGATAAGGAAACCAGTCGACAGTTTTGCAGAAGTGTAACCATGGTATTGAGTAGGACAGGAAGTATATTTCAGAGCAATTACAAAGCATCGAGTGGGGCGGAAAACAGATAATTACAGATACAACATTCTTGCCATGCTCAGAAGATCCTCTGAACAGGTTTGTACATCCACATCTTGGTATATTCTAGGAAGATCGGTTAGCATCGATGCAGAATCTACGAATGATTCTGGCGTACATATCGTCACATTGGGTTCACCCATTTTTCATTTGCTGCGTATCAAGCTCTATGCAAACTGTATATCTCGTGTCCGCATCCGTTTCGTCGTTGTCATGGCCGAATATGTACAGCCTTCGCCCAACCGCGATAAAGGACTGTAGGTCCAACTCCAACTCCCATAGTTTCTGTTTCACATCAAGACATTCAACCTCTTGCACGGGCGGAAGCTGGTAGCGGTATAGCTCAGGAACGAGATGGTTGTTAGATGAATACGGGGATGAAATCCAGCCGCAGATGATAGCATACGGATCAGCAGGAGGAGGGCCAGGTACGAATTCAATAGGCTTCCGGCCGCGGGAAGGAGGGGCGGGGTTCAAAACTGGTTGAGAAGCTTCGATCGTATAGGCAAAGTACCAATGGAGACCCACGGGAAAGACGCCTTCCGTTTGGGATGCAGACTGAAAGGTACCGTGCTTGCAGTGAAAGAGGACCATATTTCCCGAGTTCATGTCAATGCACTAGGACTATACGTGAATGAGTAGATACTAGTAGAGAAGATATGGAACGTACATCGTCCGAGAGCTTCCTACCTGGGGTTAATAGGATCTGCTTCCCGCCGTACACTGCGAGGGCTCTCCCGCCAAAGCCGAGATCGGAGATGTGTGGAGGATATGGCATGTCCTTGTATATCCACTTCCAACGAGAATCGATGCATTCTGCTACGGAGAACGAACGAAAGTTAGGGCTACCATACTCAAAACTCTGCCGTCCGCCAAAGATATACAATCTGTTCTCTATGCCGACCATGGCTGCATCCATGCGAGGGGCTACTATACCCTCAACAGGAACAATTGACCAAACCTTCGTACTGACATTGATGGCGACAAGCTGAGAGTTGATTTCTGTGCCATCATAACCCCCAAACAAGAAAACATATCTCCAGCCGTGGATGTTCAGAAACGTTGCCGAAGCATTTTGAAGAGGAGGAAGAGGACCAGAAGGTGCAAATTCACGACTCAGAGAATTCTACGTGATCCTTAGCCGGCACATATAAATATGTATTGAAGAAGGAAACGTACAGTCCAGTCCTGCCAATTCATGGTCCTTACATCGCAAACATTGAAGTCGCAGCAAAGATCATCAGTGCCAGGGCGTTTACCGCCGAACATGTATATCTTGCCACCTTGGTCATCGACCGCAACGCAACCATGGTCGTTAAAGTAAGGGAGCGACCCTTTCATAGGGATCCGCTGCAAGCCGGTCGCGAGAATATTTTTGCTGCTGTTTGGAATAGTATCCTTTACTGCGACGCTGTTCTTGGGGCGTCCAAGCTTTTTAGGGAGTGGGGGACGCGCCAGATGCTCGGTACTCTTGAATGCTACGCGTTCTTGTCGTTCCAGGGTCGAATGGGATGGTAAAGGTGGCATCTGCGACGCTTGAAGCTTGAGGTCATGAAAAATCAGAACAAAAACGTACTGCAACTTCCTAGCGCGATGTTGATGATTGCAAGGAAACAAGCATTCTTCCGAAGTCATATCAAGTCATCAAGGAACCGCGGATTGTTCGGTAACGAAGAGTTTCCTTCACCGCTGCCGAACGCATTTTTGCTGTTTTTTGGAACAAATTAGCACGGGGGCCGATTCTAGAGCTGCATTGACAGAACAAGCGCGACAGACGCTACCTGTATCCTGTACCAAGCGTCGTCGTCGTCACAGCAAGAAATCAAAGGAAAGATGAGGACGGAGGAAATGGGAGGTCGCGGGGTCACGTTTATTCTTCCGAGTCTTCCACGATGATCACGATACCACCTTCAAACTCTAATCTCTTCGATGACTCCCACTCCCAATGAGCCCGAACGTCGGCCAGTGAGGAATGCTAGACCGAGTTACCGAGAACCTGAGAGCAGTTCGACAGAAACCGATACCAAAGTCCATGACAGGAAGATCGTCAAGAAAAAGGGAAAGGCACGCGAGGTGAAAAGAAAGAGTAGTAATGGCGACCAGGTACGTTCACGGTAGTCCTTTTGTAGGCGTGGCGGCGTCTGACCATCGCTACCAGGCAGAACTGGCTCGATATGAGGCCGGTCCTGAAGGATACAAGAAGATAAGGAACACTGGATCGCTACCCCATTTCAATGACTGGTGCACAATTGTTGTGGACGATATCGGCAAAAAAATCTACATGTATGGTGGGAGCCGTCCTAACGACAGATCATGCATCCCCACAAACGATTTTCATGTCCTGGATATCGACACTATGCAGTGGAAGAAGCTCGCGGTACGGAATCCTCATATTACTATTTAATACTTTGCTGAATCTATAACACAGCCAAAATTCTGGTCTAATGCTCATCAACCATTCGAACCGGTAGGAAAATCGAAGCCCTTGCCGTCGTTGTTCAAACCAGCATGCACTTTTCTTCATTTTCAAGAAACAACTTATATCTTCATGTTTGGCGGCTTCGATGTCGACGAGGAGGCCGTGTCTTCTCGCCTCATAGCTATTGATCTTGATGATTCGCAATGGTGGTACGTCGAAGTTGAGGGAGGCGACGTCTGTGGACGGATGAATGCGTCTATGATTGGTATAAATAACAAGCTCTTCATCTTCGGTGGGAGAGCATCATATGACAAGGAATCTCTCGGCATGGCATCTTACTCTATCGCTGAATACACAAACCATCGATGGAATTGGATGTCTGGAAGGCGGGACCGAGCTTACGATGCCCATGTTCCTCCGTTAGGATTCGGTGGACGAGCTCTCTCCGTACACGGAGGGAGGAAAATCCTACTAACTCCCGGCCGCCTGGCGAACAAAACAGTGGGTTGATTGACTCTATCCGTTATCCTGCGTTCTCTGACATGAGCACTTTAGCCCGTCAACATGCAGGAATCGAACTCAATTTTCTTCCACACCACCAACTTCACGTTTCGAGCAGCGGCAGATACAGTCGGCACCTTCCCCGGAAACTTGCGTTGGTATTGGTCATACTCTAGTGAAGGTTCTCAGCCTTTCGTTCAACCCTTACCAACGACCTCGCCATTACCGCGGAAACGAAAGCGATTATCCTCTCCGCCGCGCGAAGTTGTAGTCTCTCCGCCGCATGTCATTATTGCTGGGTGGGTGGATTATGGAAAGGAAGATCATATTATGCCCGAGCTGTGGCAGTACTTTCTTCCGCCTGAAGAGAAAATCCAGTGCTTCAACATCCGCTCAACGATCTGGTCCATGGACCTGAACCTACACTCCTTTGCTGTAGTCGGTAACCGGATGATTCTTCTTGGTTTTGAGGCAGAGAGCGAAGGCGATAAGGTTCCGGATGATGCAACGTATAACATATGCGTTGAGGTAGATATGGGCGTCATCTCTAAGAATGCGGTTTGTCATTTCCTTGCTGTATGTGATGCATCGCGGCTCACTTGTGATTTATTGTATCCAGACGGAAGTCAAGATTGAGGAAGAGTGAAAAAAAGTCATGGAGGACATATTTCCCGCCGTCAGGGATGGTCTTCATGACGCTAGATTCGATTCGATGAATAAGTGTATAAAGGATGCAGGAAACCGCATGGCCGCCCTGCGACCTCCTCGATAGCAAGTGTACTATATACAAGATTTTCGTTCCCTTTCCAATGGTTTAGTGAGGGAAGGAAAGAACCATCGTGTTATTGAAGTCCTCACATTTCCCCGTCGAAGATGATAACAATCATTTTCTTTCTACCGTACGAACTCGACCCACGTCTTTTTTGCGCTCCGTTCCGACTGGCGAGAGTCTGACGAAAGGGCTTGAATCACACAGAAGGGGCCTCGGAGTATTATCTCGGCGCCGTGATACAAGGTCAGAGAACAATACAATTGATTGAAGGAACAAGATCAGAAACAATCACAAAACCTAGATCAACAAATATGATGGAATAAGATAATAATACAATTGTGATAGTTGAAATTGAAAAGCGGCTGGAGGAATAGTAAAATGTCCATGCAATTCTTTATGTCCATGATGCTACGTATCCTGATCGATGTTTATGCAAAGGCAAAATCGAACGGCCCCATCCACGTCGGGCAATCGTCGCTTCCCATCTCTTCGAAGGAGGAGAATTGCAGCGAATCTGAGCCGGGGGACGAAACCGAAGGGCCAAAGAGATCTGCGCAAATGTCCGCCAGGTCCGAATCGGCGGCGGCAGAGTAGTTGCCAGCGAAGGTGCTCGCAAAAATTTCCTCCGTGAATGCGCCGCTTGCTTCTGCAGAGGGCTGGGATGGCTGGAAAGGATCGAGGAGGGTGAAGGGTGACGATAGTGCTTCTGTAGTTGTTGGGAATAATCCTTCAAGGGGGAACTCGGCCCTGTCTGCGGGGTAAACCTCTCTGGCTTGCGGGAGGGCTGACATGTCCATGTTCCAGTCCAACTTCCAGAAGTCGTTGTCGACGTTTGACGAGGGAGGCGTAACCGGAGGCGGAGAAGGGGTAGGGGATGGGGACGGAGTGGTAGGAGCGACGTCGGTGGCCATGTCAACGGGGTAAACATCTCTGGCCTGCGGGAGTACCGGCATGTCCATGGTCCAGTCCAACTGGCAGGAATCGTCACCGACTTCAGATGAATTTGAGGGGGTGACAGGAGGGGGCGAAGGCGAAGGAGTGGGGGTAGGGGAAGGGGTGGTAATGGTGGTGGCGACTGTCATGACATGGGTGGCACTTAAGGTCGACATCCGTTTGATGTACAAGGGACGAGTCCGCTTCTCTTTCACCTCCTTAATAATGCCCTCCGGCGTACGACGCTTCTTGGGTTCGTACCCATGCCTCCTCTTGCGGTGGCGGCACAGTGAACCCTTGTCACCAAACATGAATTCACAGTCGGGACAGGCGTATGGCCTTAGGCCAAGGCTAAAGAGGAGAGAAAGTCAGTCTAATGTAGCCAGGCAGTAAACTGTAAAGGTGGACTTACTGCACACTGTTGACGTGGGTCTTCAAAGCAGTGGCCTGGTCGCAGCTGTAGTCACAGTGTGGACATTTATGAGCACCCCTGCAAATTGTATCGTTAGTTGTCAGCGTTCTCGGGTAGTAAGAGAATACCCACTTTGCGTAGTGAGCTCGGAGATGGCGATTGAGATCATTTTTTCGCACGAACGGTGTATTGCAGTCCTCAAAGTCGCAAACGAACAAGTCCGGCTGCTGGAAAAGACCAACGAGGGATTACATCAGCGACGAGACAATTAGGTGAGCCATATGAGGAAAACGCACAATAGCAGACTTCTTGGATGAGGAACGCATGATATGATAGGGAGGAAGGCAGGGGAGGACGCAGAGGACGGGGATTCTGAGAGGAACCTGAGAGAAGACCCGGGGGGATGAATAAATCCATGGCGGGAGCCCCTCCTTATAACGGATTTCGCGAGTGCATGAATTAGTTGGCGGGATTTACCTTATATAGAGACAGTTGCCCGACGAAGAAATTGGCAACGGGTATGAGGCCAGCAACTGTCCGTTATAGCTATAGGTCATAGTCAATCGTCAAGAATAACCTAATTAGTAGCTTTTGATGCGGTGCTGGGGGATACCGAGTGGCTCGAGTGGCAATAACAATTATAGGGTCGCCATAGGCAACCAGTTTATAGTCATAAGCGGTAGTGGGAGTGTTCGTTGAAGTCGAGAGCTACCTTGCCCTCGTATTATTCGCAGCAGATTCAGAGGTCATCGTTACATCCTGTTCAGTACTACAATCCGATATGGATGTGTGTAGATGTATCTACAACTGTAATTAGTATAATCTTTTGTTGGGGGTGACGATATGGTCCGGGGAGACCTACACGTTACGGTGGTTGATCTGCCATTGGGCGTGTGCATATGGCACTTCTGGATTATATAAAATACATATAATGAGAATTTAGCACTGACAATGCCGGAATACTTACTGCAAGCAGTGAAGTTGGGTAGTAGTCACATTCCGGGATTGGTATCCGGAAAACATTGAAGGGGGTTTATTTCGAGTATTAAAATGCGCTGAAACACTGTATATCAGACAGAATGTTAGTAAATGCGAGGTAAAAGCGCGTACTAAAGCAGCAGATGATGACTTTGTAACTTCAAGCTAGGAATCCAAGGTCATTGTCGAGCACTCGGCGACCATCGGCCCGGGAACCAACATCACTTTCCCACGAAGGTCACGAGTAACCCTTTCTGTCTTTGTCCACCATCTTGAGAATTTATTATTTCTTTCCAGTTTTCCTACCACTAAGCACCACAGAGCCTGATGAATACCAATTACCACTATATGCGATTCTTGGTATCTCCAAAGACAGCCGATGCACTCTCCTTGCGTCAGGCTATACAGAACGCTCTGGTGCAAACTTTTGGCATTGTTGGGGGGTCGATATACCTAGACATCCTATGGGTGGCCGAGGACGGAAATGAGATGGTCTTGCGAACGACGAAAGAGTGAGTAAAAATCTCCTCTATATTTCATTATCGCTAACGTCCGTCCAACAGAGACTCGACGAAGATTGTTGCTGCTGTCACCTCAGCCTCGACGCCCAGAATATCACTACAAAAGGAATCGTCGTTCCTGCCTGCGCTCGGTAGCACGTCGGTGACGCTAGACGAAGAAGACCTATGAATTACTGAACAGTGCAATGATTTGATTTGTTCACCCTGACAGGATACGTGCAGTGGTGCAATGTCTAGTTCATCTTTTACCTGTCCTCCTTCATGTCCACCACTGCGTCAATCCCCTCGAATAGTTAAATGGGTTTCACTATCGAAACAATGACGCTAGCCTTTATCTCTTGTCCGACATTCATTCCTGTCCCATTTCTCCATCCGATGGCAGATGTGGTCGCACCAGGGGCCCAATTTTATTGACTCTTGAAACCTGAAAGGTGTGGTTGTAGATATAAAACGCAGTGGAGTATACTTGGGTCAGGTGGGCAAATTTTTACTTCGCCGTGTCACATTGTCCTCATACTTTGTCCTTCCTTCTAGTCTCGTGGATACACTGGTCCAAATGAAACCATTTTGATTGATGGTACCGCCATAGATATATCCCAAAATACTGGTTCTGTTTCTATATTCTATGGTTACCTTCTCTTAAACATGGTCCAACTAAATGAATATCACTGTCATCAAGAAGTAAACCAAACATGTATTCAGGAGGGGATCTTGCGCAAGACCGACGCGACTGATAACTAACAACGAAAAGGTTCGCGAGCGGAGGATTTTGACTGGGATATGACAGTATCAAGAGAGCTCTATTAAAGAGGTCAGAAGGAAGTGCCGTGATAAGATTCGAAGGTGATCACAGCACCATCTCTGACTGTGCAGAATTGACGAAGTTGAACAGATTATTCCAGAATCGCTTTTTTAAGATCAATTTTCGTACCGGTATACTGCAGTTCGAGTCTGTTAGTCTGCAATGAACTTTGGAGCTGGAACTTCTCGCTGAAAAGGGGTCCAATACGGCATGATATACCGATGTCGAAGTTCGGAACTGATCATTTATCTAAGGATGTCACAAAAATTCGAGTATGGTGCGAAGTCGCATTCGTTGACGGTCATCCGCACAAAACAGACCTCATTTGTGCCGTCTAGTGCTCTTTGTGTTTAAAGAGGCTTCATCTTGTATGGGGCCCGTATTGTGTTCGATTGATGAGACATACTTTTCCTCTTTACCGCTTCCAGAGGAAGGTCGAAGTGAATCATGATGAACTGACCCAAAATGTGGAGTACCATCAGGTATAAATCGCAGGAGATAATGTCGGCGCCAATTACACAAACTATCGAACCAACTCAGCTGAACCAAACATCTCTACTACTGTTATTTCACAATGATGAACGTACTCCCCACTGAAGTACTTGCCCAGATCATCGAGGAAGCATGGGCACTTCCTCTTACCCCCTTCGGACGACTCCGAATGGCGACATCATCCCAACTCGTCAGTAAATCGTTCGCATGGGAATTCACACGCGTGTTCTGCACCGACGTACACGTTTTCTCACCCTCCCATCTCAACCATGTCATCTGTCGTATGCTACAACGAGACACCGTAGCCTTCCGGTCCATTGACTCTTCCTCATTCATGCCGTCAGAATTCTGTGTGTCCATCACCTTCGTCCTCGAAGTCGATCCCTATGGCACCAATCCCGTAACGCACCCAGCGTCCAAAGATATCCATGATCTCATGTCGGTGCTTCATCAATTCTTCCCCAAAGCCAGCCGGATATCGATGGACTACCACAATTGGTGGTATAACGACGCGTCGCTCGCACGGCTCCAGCTTCCGGAACAAACTACCGAGTTGGAGCTTGTGTATACGCATAGCACGCGGTACACACAAGAGCGTCTGGAGAAGAATGTAAAGTTGGACGTCGTTCCACCGTACGACTTGCCTGGAGTGAAGAAGTTGACGATCAGGGGAGGGAATCGCCTGTTCGACAAGCAAATAGCACAGGCGTGTTACAACGTTCGTCCCTGCTGATGAACATAATGAAATACTTATACTTTTTCTTCTTTGTTTTTGTTGCATCATTCGCTATGTATCTTCTCGGACTCTCTCTCTATAAACTTTCTTCGATTATCTCGCACGTTAAGTTTTCGGACTTTTTAAGTTCTAACTATGCGCTGTATCCAACCAGAAATGCTGTCGCCAATGCAGATTATTCGGATCGAATTGTGAGCCAAATGCATTACAGTATGAATGTTTATAAATTCTGGCGACGCGCTCACCTACCTCTTCACACCGGCTTACGACTTGTCTACTTCCTTCACCTGGGATAGATGCCACTACCAGTGCTCTTTGTCTCCATTTCCAGAGTGCGAGCCTTCAAGGTCAAGGGCCATACACTCAGACTGTCCACAACGAAACAGATTATACTGACAACACTTTCATCAACGAATATTATGTGTACTAGTTTCATTATATAGCGTTTCAAATACATGATCTAACATAAATCCCCGGAGCCCAGAACAGAAAAACCGTGCGCGCTACCACTGTATCCACTCGCCATACATATTCGGTCGCTCGCCTCGTATGTAAGATTCAAACGTCCTTTTGAGCACAGCTGACCAGTCCAGATCGCGCTTGTCGTCCACTACCCTATCCGGTATCCTCTCCTCGTCAGTAGCGTTCCGGGCAATCTGTTCACCAGCTGCGAAGCGCGGGCCAAGGTCCGGGAAATTCCGTGATAAATCAAACGGCTTCCACCTAGGCGAGATGAGGACACAGGAGAGCAAAAGGACGAGGAAGACATACCAGAAATTGTGGAAATGATACGAGTACGCGCCTTTAAAGAATCCATTAAAGCCTAACGCTTGTGGTGCAGCGCTGTTTTGTGTTGGGGTATCGAAGAAGTCTGCGAATCTAAGAAGCAGGCTCATATTAATGAAAAGAAGGAGAAACGATGTTTTTACGAACTCACTCTGTGAAATATGGCTGTGGAGGGCGATCTCGTTGATAGTACTCCGTATTTAACCATGCCGAATCAAAGAGGGCATCCGGTAATCGCAATAATAATCCTTCCAGGTAGGCATCAGCCGTATACCTAGATATACTCATGGGATGGAAGTCTAGCCCATTTTTCATCGCCGTCCGGAAGAGGAACGTGCCTAGCGCTGATCCTTTGGTCATCCTAAGCACCGCCGTGTTGTACTTCTCCAATCTGGACCACCGGTACGCGAACGCTCCTGTCCAACCCCAGAGCTCCTCCCAATCGCGAAGGAATATTGTATCCGCATCGAGATAAATTCCTCCAAACCGGTGACACAGCACAAACCGCGCCATATCCGATAGGATGACAGACAATCGGTCATAGGAGCTCGACGACTTGGACCCAGCGCGGTTGACCATGTCTTCTTCCTCCGTAGCTGCGGTGGATGTCACGTTCGACGACGACGCCTCAACAGGAACGCTTATAACATAACCGCCAGAGTTAAACAGTGCATCCTTGAGAATACGCCATTCATCTTTCAGCTCTGGTACACCATCCAGCTGCTCTGTCGTATTCCATAGCTTGAATTTAATGACATCTTTGAAACGAGGGTGAAGGAAAGGTGAGGCCCACGGGTTGAGCTTTAGTCCTTCGAACATGTCCCGTACGGCGTTGGGGTTGGGCACGGATGCGGCGGGACCAGGGTTAATCCACAACCAGAACTGAGGGCGACAGACACTCTCGTCAAATTGGTTGTCACGAAGATGGATGTCAGTATTCTGGGTAAACAAGAACGAGAGGAGTGCGAGATATGGCTTGTCAGTAAACGGGCCTGTCCAGAACATATGAAAGAGTCGGGGATTTTCAGGGTCGCATTTAGCAGAGGAGGTCCGGTGGGTGAGCGGTTCGGATAGGGCGACCTGTGATTCCCATTCGGCGTCCGGCTTCTTTTGAAGACCAGCATTAGGGTCTTCCTTCGGTGATGTGGCTGGAGGTGGTCGGAATATTGGGTGAGGGGTAGTGGCGTCTTCGTCATCGTATGTCAGGTTCTCGGTGTCAGCGTCCTGTTCGATATATATGTATTTCCAGTCATCCATCTCCCCTCGTCTAACTCGCTCCCCATTATCTAGCCCAGCGCCGAGACGTAGCACTTCTAGACAATCGCGTACATACTGAACGAGCGGTCGTTAGACAGCGTTGGTACACCGGGAATGTCTCCGCACCTTTCCTGTAGAAAAGTCGCAGTGTTTCATGAGAATATCCAGATCCGCGACGCTCCCTGGAACGGGACGTGGCGGGTAGGCGACGTCCGGAAGCGAACTCTGTATGTCAAGGTATATTCGTTTTGGGCCGACACCGATAGTATCGGTGTCCGCCCTAGTCGTGACCACCGTTGACGGCGGCCTATATCGTGAAGGACGTATCGTTCGTTGCTGAGCAGGCAGCGCAGGATTTGGTGGTGATGACTTGAATCCTATTTGCTTCGGTACTGCAAGAGCATAAGTCAAAAGACAAAAACTCTACTAACGGGCCACGTACTGCTCCGCCGTGAAGGGTAATGACCACTAGCAATCTCCCAGCTCCATATCCGCTTCAAGTCGTCCCTCTGGAAGACCAGCGTCGGCGGGTCCAACTGCGGCCGGTACGGCTCAACCCAAGGGTCCGTCCTCCCAAATGTCTTCTTCAACGACATCACGGTCACGACCATCGCTGCACACGCGACGCACATAAGCAGAAATCCCCGCCTGCGGCTCAGCCGCGAGGCACCGAATTGTTGCAGACGAGCATAGTCAGGGACATAAATACGCAGACGACGGCCTGGAATGCCTGGTATCGGAAGGAGAACTTTCCTCGTCCACGAGCCTTGGAAGCGATGTCCTTTTTGTGAATATGTAGGCAGACCGGCGCTGGGCATAACACAAAAAGAGACGTTGAGAAGCTCTGTAGGTCGTCGACGACGTGGACGGAATCAGAAAATGGTAAAGTTATCCTTCCCCATATGGACGTGTATGGATGCTGACACATCATCGACATCCGCCTCGTGTCTATATATGGGAATGGCGCCGCCTCCGCAGTGAGAGAGCAAGTAGGTAAGGTAACGAAACTACAAACGACCTTACGTGACCGCAGTTTAAATAGATAATCTGTCGCGCATCAATCATATAGGTCCTGGAAATGCGCACTAGAGCACTGCGTCGCCATGGGGAAACCCTTGGTATATCTTCAAACTGGGATACAAAATCTTCTATTCTTCTATGCTTGTTTTCGCTGCAACCCTTTAGGCAGCTCTTTCACAAATGGAAGGAAATCACGGCTTTGCATATAAGGTCTCAAGACCTCGGGAATGACAAGCCCCTTTTGAGAAGGATTAGAGAATGAAAAAGCAAGATGAGTCCATGGCTCACCTCGGGAGTCTGATAATTCTCGACGAGACAGCAAAGAGCTCGTTCCGTTGCGCAAAGTGTACCATTCAACATGTGCACGTACACCTTACGCGTCTGTTCCTTCGTCTTGAGCCCACAACGAACTTCTAATCGCCGGCTCTCTGCAACAAAAAATGGGCAATCAGTCAAGATCTCCAAGAATGGGAGGTGGCCACATACGGTAATCAGTACAATTTGAGCACGAAACGAGCTCCTTATACGCTCTCTGGAATGGGAACCACGCTTCCAAATCATACTTCTGCGCAGCCGCAAGATTCAACGCGCCCGAAACAATGGCTACGACCCTGTACCTCAATCCCAAGCTCTGGTAAAACTCCTCGCTGTTCGCGATCATATGGTCGAACATTTCCCAGCTCTTTGTCGGGTCAGTGATGACAAACTGTTCTACTTTCTCGAATTGGTGCACGCGGAAGATGCCCCACATATCGCGGCCAGCTGATCCTGCCTCTTTTCGGAAACATGTCGAGTAGCCTGCGTACTTGATGGGAAGCTGCGTGTCGGGGCTCTCGAACCATTCCTCTGAGTGATAGGCCGAGATTGGCTGTTCTGAGGTCGCAATAAGGTATTTCTCGTCGTCTGAAGCAATAACCTATGTATTTATGATAAGATATTGACTCTTCTCAACAGTTCGCCGTGTCATACCTTGTACAGCTCCTCGTCGAACTGATCCAACTGAGCAGTCTTGGCCATTTGTTCTTTGTTCATCATGAAGGGGGGCTGAATTTTCTTGTACTGCTTCTTTCGAAGGAAGTCAAGGCCGTATGATATGAGTGCCTGGTTCAAGTCGATGCCGTCGTTTGTTAGGAAGTAGCCACGGTGACCGGCAATCTTTGCACCTAGGAATGAAATGGTAGGACGTGTCCGAAATTAAAGAACATTACATACCGCGATCGAGGTCCATAGCATCTAGTCGAAGTAAAACTTCGTGATGGGGCATAATATCGGTCCTTACAGGCGGCTCGTCGCTTTCATCGGCGCGATGCCATGTTCGTAGTATGGCATTGTTATCCTAAGAATAAGAATCAGTAAGCATCGGAGTGCTTAGATAGAGTACCCACTTCCGTCTGGCTGACAGGAACATTCTTTCCGACAATGTTTCCAACCGTACTCGCTTTTTGTCGCATCTTGATCTCGAACTCCTTCGTCTCTGCCTTTTTGGCAGCGACCTGTCCGTCTAGTTCTTTTTTCCGAGCAACAAGTTCATCTGCCGGTTCTTTTGCCTGAATAAGAACATGAGGTACCGTCAAGACTTTATCCCGCAAGACTAGCCTTTTTCTTTGCCGAGATTTCTTTCTGTACTGCATTCACTTGCTTGCTGAGACCATTCGCCTCAAAGTCCACTGCAATATGGGGTCAGCTACACTGTCTTTGCGAACCGAAAACAACGCACTCTTCACCCAGTCCGTGTACATCTGAATTACCTCGTCTACCAACTCTACCGACTCCCCTCTTTTCCGCTGCGACTCCCGGATCTCCTCCGCATTTCCTCCCTTGTTATCGATAAAATTGAGCAAGTCGAGCGTCATGGCGTAGTATCCTTGTCCGTTTAGATAAAGTGAAAATTGGCAAGGTCACTGCAATAGGTCAAAAATTAATGATTTCTTTTTCCGTGACTCGATCGACAAGCCATCGATATGCCGCTTAGATAAGCGAGATAAGATTAGAGATTAGATTACAAGAGGCACGTGTGCCACAAACAATGTCAAATTCAAATTGCAAACTCATTTTTGGACTCAGTCGCGACCATATCTTGCTCCTCCCGTCACCCTTCACCCCTTCACCTATTATTATGTTTGGTCTCATACGGAGAATATCACAGTCTGTGATTCCCCGACCAGATAGGCCTTGGGACGATGATGGTGAGTTTTTTTCAGCTGCCCTCATCAGTGGCGCGTATTGACCCGCGACGCGTCCACAGCTACGTCGAATGCTCCAAAAACTGGCAGAAAGCGACGTTTCAGCACCACAGAGAGAGACGTCAAAGACGATCCTGTTAATAACAAGAAGATCAGGGGCGATTCGCCCGTCACTACAGCCGAGACGCCTCTTGTCGACAAAGAGGTCAAGGCGGTGACAAAAGGTGTGAAGGGGGTTGAACTGGAGGATAAGGAGGCAGCGCCAGAGAGCATCCCTTTGCCTGAAGAAGAGCCTGGCGAGCTTGATGAGGGAGCGGGCACGGATTCTATCGCGTCCACCCCGCCTGCGGAGGAGCCAGATGCGGCGGTGGAAGATCCGTTAGTCGCAGCGGATGGCGTCCCTGCTGACGGTGACAAGGTTGCCGAGAAGGTCGCGGAGATCGCAAACCACACTGCGGAGAACACGCAGGCAGACGCTGCCAGTGACGACGTGAAGGTAGAATCAGTGGTGGAAAAGAAGGCGGATGACGCAGTCAATGCGGATTCTTCAAGAGACATTCCAGAACCGCCAAGGCAAGCCGATGCTTAATCACCCCAGTCGATAACGCATGGTTTCCGTCAATGTCACTCCCTCGATTAACATTATTCTTCCCATCTCTCTGCGTACATATTCCCACTGTATCTTCTACCTGTATATCTGTGTCATATCTCTTTCCATATCTTGCTTGCTTGCTTTCCATATCTTGTTTTCTGCCTTATGCATTTTTTTTGCTAAACATGTGTAATTCATGCAGAGCCTAACGTGTATCACGATGACATCGGCAGTAGGAATTCGCGACACGGAAGGGGGGAGAAAGTCGAGGGAGCAAGCCGTATATAACTCGCCGAAGGAGCTGGTGAGCACCGTTTTGATCTTTCTAACATGAGGTCTCCATGCCCGATGCTAATGGTGTTTCAATCACAGCTTGAACCATACCATAACGCACTGCCTGAACACTATCAGTACGCTAGCTTTGCAATTGCATCACGGTCCATCGTGAGCCGCCTTGTACGGCTTAGCGCCAGACTCCTTCGTCGGCAGCATGTGCGAGGATGTTCGAGTCTCTGCAGTAATATCGTACCCGTGACTCCGGTCCGCTGTTTACCTTGGACCTACAACAGCCTCGTGTTCACCATCATGTCCACCCTTACTCCTTCAGTCTGGCTCCCGATCACTAACGCGGTTTAACAATGACCCAGTTCTGCAGCAATGAACTCGAGAGTGAATCTTGCTGGCCCCATCGTTCAGGACTGTGGTTATACCAGCAAGGTCAATGGAGTTTAATCTGGAGCTTGAAGTAATCGACTCGGGAAAGCAACTTAACATCACCTTATCGGCCCCCTAATTATGTCTTTCATGTGTTACGGACTTGCTTCTGAGGGGTCACCTTGCAGCAACCTGAAGTTGCTTGCAGTTTGTGTCCGGTTATTGCGCTGGTTTGGCCACGGGATTATTTAAACGCTTCTAACGCATCCGCGCAGCATATAATCTTCCACACGTCCCCTTCGCTCGCGCTACTCACGAAGGTGGGCCATGTCGTTCCTCTTCTCTCGCGTTTGGTCGTCCTCCTCGAAAGACGACCATGACGACGATCATACAGGAGCCCCGAGCTCGAGCGCATACCATGCTCCCAATCATTTGTATTGGAGTAACAGTAGTACGCTGCACCTAAATACCGCCATGGTCAGCGCGCCGATACAGAAACCATCTCCGGTATCCCTCACCGGTTTTGATGACCACTGGCAGCAGCGAAAAAACCAACCCTCTACTGTTGCTTGGTTGAGCACAACAGATGATAATGGCGAACAGATAGTCACCAGTCTCCCTATCGTACCGCCTCCTGCAGTACAGAAATCTCGGCTAGGAGGTACACATATTCATCCTATTAGTCGGACTGTATCGTCACCAGCTACGTCTCCGTCTTATTCGTCTCCGTCTTATTCGTCTCCGTCTCCGTCTCCGTCCACTTCCTCCCCCTCTCCTTCGTCCGGTACCAAATTGGTTCCACCGAGATTGCAGATGAACCGAGCCTCAACTCGCAGTACTCAGTCTCTCCGTCTCGACTCCACCACACACGACAGATATGGCAAGAAGCAATTGTCGCCTATCGCTGAGCAAGACTATTTCTCTCCCGAGTCGCTACGGAGGAGCATCCCCCTGCCCTCCATCTCCGCCGAACTAACACCGGTAAGCCCAACTACAAATCATAGTCACAACACAAGTGGTTCGGACATTACTCGTGAGTACGTTTCGCTGGCTTTTAATTTCCCGGTACTGATGCAATACACAAGGCCCTTCGCCTGTATACTCCAGTCCATTCATCCTGCGTCCTCTAAACAGGACCGGATCTCAGTCATCTTCTCGTACCCATATCTCGACAACGCAGTCTGAGACGCCGCCAAGCATTCCTCCCTTAGACTTGCGTCCACCATTCCCAGGTCCTCATCCCAGTCATGACGGAGATGGACCAGCGCTACGACCGAGGAAGTCATTGAATTTCATACACATGCCAACGATTGGCAGCGAGGAGGAAGGACCATCAGGGAGCGAGTATGGTGGTGAAAGTGATATTGCTTCCCTCCACGCGGACAGTTTTGTCACAGCCAGCGATTCATTACACGAGCGCAGTTCATCTAGTTATGATGCAGGACCCGTTCCTTTTGCGGACCGGGACTCCAAACCTGATGAGTTCCCAAGTCTCACGACGGTTGACAGTGCCGACCCGCCTCGATCTCCCCCATCCGCTTCGGAATCCTTCATCGCCCGCCGCTGGGACCGTTTCGCCTCCTTATACGCCGGCCCAATCACATTCGAAACCAAACCTAGCCGTCTGTCCCTCTCACCTGCTTGTTGGGCGTTCTGGCTAGGTTTCCTCTGCCCCTTCCTCTGGCTCGTGGGCGGGTGGCATTTTACCAACTTTGGTGAGCAGCCCCCCAGGTTAACATTTTGCGACTTTTACTTCAACATTGGGTATTGGAAGGTCGTGTACTTTTGCCATGGAAGAAGACGGGAGAAGAAGGGCAAGGAGTGCGTGCTGCCGCGGTGGGTGGAGGAGAAGAGCGAGCAGTCGAACGAGGTAGCGAGAATGAATGATGCGAGGCGTTCGAGAAGGGGGTTCTTGTTTGGCTATCCGTTCGTTCCGCGACCTACGGTGCCGAGTGGACGACGGCAGGGTTCGTTTCGGTGTTGTTGGGATATGGGGGTGAAGACGTTTTCGAAGCCTAATTGGTTCCTTGATCACTTCTATGGCATCAGATTGAGTGAGGTCAAGGGGAGGAAAGAGACTGGACGGAGGATGATTGATCCATGGATTCAGCGGTGCAGGTACGCTTTTTGCTACCTGGTTGTTTTATTCTTCGCTGGACTGCTTGCTGGCGCTATTTATCTCCTCGTCATAAACACAAAGGGACTTCGGTAGTATTTGATGTAACAAGAATATGCATTCCGTATGGTGCATACGCAAATTATATGTAGGCAGAAATACATGTTAAAGCCAAGTTGTCACAATAAAAATCACCGCTATCGTCTCTAGTGAGGTATCTACTGGGAGGCTGTCGGTAGAGGTTTGCTTCATAACAAATCAAACCGGTTTGGGTGTACTATTAATCATCATGATGGCGTCCGAGACGAATAGAGGAGCTAAGTGATACCGAGTAGAGGTCTCTTCTAGCAGTACGATACACAAAAAGGAGGACAATAGACAGTAGGCTGAAAAACGGAAATGAGAAAGCTCAACCTCTACAGTTTGAGGCCTCAAGTTCAAGACTAATTCAGGTAGTAGGTGCATGTACACGCAATGCTGTTTCAAGGCGTCGACATTCATAGCTGCGGTCCAACTATTTCATATATACCAATATCGAGGTCAAGCTCTAAGTTGTACAGTGGAATTGTTTCGGCGACGAATGACGACCACAGCTTTCGATCTTCTTCGGTTAAGGGGCCGAGAGCATAAAGTGACTTGGAATGTTCCCACCAATAAGGCCACCACCCTGATTGTTCCCAGTCTAGTATAGCGCTGATTTCGCCGTTGTGAATGAGGATGTTACGGGGCACAAGATCGGAGTGCGTGAAAATGGATTGCGAGGAAGGAGAATGGGAGAGTGCTGCGTTTAACAGGTCCGAATGAATACGAGATGCAATAGATTCGTTGAGTTTCTTAGCAGTTGATAGTAGATGGTCGTAAAAAGACTGCAAGCTAGGGAAAGGTCCGTATGCCTGGGAGGTATCGAGTTTATAGTCCCAGCAGTGATGATTTCCTACAGGACCGACATATCCATCAGGTAATCCATCTAAGAAGGGTTTTTATTAGTTAAACGAAACAACAGCTTTAGATTAGTCTTGCCTGGCCGAATTTCCCTCAGTTGATTGATATAGTTGCGCATCTGTCCTTGTATCTTGTCCCTCTCTTTCGAACTAAGATCTGGCCAGGCTTGGTCCCAAGTGCGACCCGGCATGTACTCCATGACGACCCAGCACATTTGTCGACCGTCCTGCTGAACGTTATGATCGACCCAAACGTGACGCAAGTGAGGAATTGGGAGCGAGGTCAAGCGAGAAACCAAGGCCATGGTCTTTGCTTCAACAATGGATGTTCGCTTGAGAAGGGACTTTGGTCCTATTTGAACGACCCTCGATCCGTAACGCGTGCCTTTGTATCGTGGTTGGTCGTAGAGAATACGACCTACAAAAATGCGTAACTTGACATAGTATGTGGATAGCCATGTTCGATGGCACTGAGTAATGTCCATGGTAGATTAAGGACAAGCCTCAGTGTAGCTGTACAACAATTAATAAACTTCGAAGCTGACGCTGAGCGCTGATACCGCGTTCCTTTCGATTTCGATTTATATCTGTCGAAATCTCAGTCTTTACTTTGACAACCCCCGAGGTTGGAAAGCAGGAGGCGCCTCTGCACCAAATTGAAGAAAGGATGTATGCCTCCTCTTCTCAATCTTTCTCGATATAATTTTGACGGAAATCGATATAATTTTGACGGAAATGAAGAAAGGGGAAAGTCGGGGGAAAGAGCGGGCAGGTAAAAGCGGTGATGGCGGCGAGTGCCAAAAGAGGACTTCCACGCCATAAATTGTCCGGTAACTATGATAAATTTGCCGGCTCCTTCCCTTACTTCAAACGGCCATGACCAGGATCTGTACTCCTCGCTTATTGGACCCTGTCCATGATTGCCAGTCAAATCTGGCTCGAAAGATCGCCTTTACTTAGAGCTTACGACGCAGCGAACGGAGACGTGGACAAGAAACCGGAAGAACGCATCCGTCGCCAAGATATCCATACGAAGAGGCAGCATGTTTTGGCGACACCCAGCATGTCAGCATGCTTCTTGTTGCTTTAGTTCGCAAGTGCTCGGAACCGAGGGTCGGTCCGCCGACGTCGTTCTAGGACATGCTTGGCCGCCGTCGACATAGGCGTTAGAATGGGTAGGAATTTCTGTGAAGAGACCCAAGATCAGAGGTTGTTCTACTGTATGTTCCATACGATATTGTATTTCTCCGAATTTCCCTCAATCATCTTGTCCACACAGAAGTAGGAGCAGCATCTGCTCGCTATCATGCCTGGTGACCTACCGTGACTTTTTGTCGGACCGGCCATCATCTTGAAGGCGTCCCGTGGATCAGTGCACCGCGCCGTGGTAGCACACGTATAAGAAAGACATAACTGGCAATTGTCCTTGACCATGCTCTTCCAAACAGTTTGTATCCTCTTCTTCTTCGCGGCCGTGTCTATACAGGCCCTGCAATATGTCGAGCCCTTCACTGCTACCCTGTTCAGCCCCCCATCCAACTACATAGTTCCGCGCACACTCTATGCACGAACTCTTCGTCTTGCGAATGATGATAATGTAATCCTGGCCACATGGGAAAATTATTCGCCAGAACCTCCTCTGGTTTATTTCCCTATATACCGCTCCTCAGACCTTGGGCGGACGTGGACGCATATATCCAACATCACAGATGATGTGAATGGCTGGGGGCTGCGTTACCAGCCGTTTCTGTATGAAATGACGGAGGATATTGGGACATTTCAGGCAGGAGAGTCTCTAATCCTCGATACATTGTAATTGACATCTTTGACAGGCTGGCACCATTCTCTGTGCTGGTAACTCGATCCCAACAAACCTTAGCAACACTCAAATTGACCTCTATGCGAGCACCGACAAAGGATATACTTGGCAGTTCGTTGTGCGTTCTCTGACCTCTCTATCTTCGGCCTGTTTTGGCTCAATCATTTCGCAGAGCCACATCGCTGCCGGTGGCGAAGCACTGCCTAACAATGGCCTTACGCCTGTTTGGGAGCCCTTCATTCTCACGTACAACCACCAAATCGTTGTATATTATTCTGATCAAAGGGATCCTGAACATGGACAGAAGCTCGTGTATGTGTCGCTTCTCATTTTCACTAAGTTAAGTGAACTTGATGGATCATCAGACACCAGGTGTCCTCTGACTTGATAAATTGGGGAGAAGTCGTAGATGATACCGCATACGACACGTACGACTGGCGCCCTGGCATGCCGACGATCGCTGAACTCCCGAACGGCCAGTTCATCTTCACTTACGAGTTTTACGGGGCCACTGAGGCCAACTTCGCTGTGTATTACCGTCTTTCGGACTCTCCCCTTACGTTCGACTCTGCCCAGGGATACGTGGTGAGGGCAGCCACGGGACAGCTACCGACGAGTAGTCCATATGTCAACTGGACACCGTATGGGGGAGCTAATGGAACGATCGTTGTTTCCGCCAACAGCCATAGCGGTGTGTTTTTGAACACGGATCTCGCGGCGCCAGGAAGCACTTGGACATATGTGGCTACTGCATCCTCCAGGTCATATACCAGAGAGGTGAAGGTGATGCCGAGCAATAACCAGATCATGCTTACCGGAGGCGGGGTTCTGAACGGGGGCTCGAATACTGTTACCACGACAGTTATCAACCTTTGATAGTGGGTTTACGTGTGCTTATCGCTCGATCAGTTGCTTTGAATGAATCTCTTGGCTTACGATCGCCTGGACAACCTAGTACCGCCCTTTCGCAATCACCTGATGCGAAGGATGCTGTACAGAAGGTAGAAACGGTTAAATAGCCATCTTAATCACCCTTTTCTCCCGTCGCTGTGATTGATTCACTTGACCTGAGTGCTGGCATTCTATCTTTCGACGCTGGACCGTCTGTTCAGAAACTGTTTACGACATTGCCTGGCGTATGATGGTTTCTTCTGTTCTTCTCACTCTTTATTTCCTGCATGTTGTGAAGGCACAGGAAAACTGCGGAAAATACGTACGAGCTGCCACTACTGCTGCCACTAACTTGTAGTCAAAACACTTCTCCAACAACGTCGATTATGGGGACCAGCAACCTTGGATAAGCGCTGTGGATGTATTCTATCTCGGTCAATGTGCGCCTGATGTCCCTTTTCACTTTTCTTTTTCAACGCTCAACTCTCTTCAGTGGATAAAATGACAGGGAAAGAACAGTATGGCAATGTTATCGACACCGTGTTTAGCAATAGCGGCGTGCAGGATCATTTGCTCAATGGTCAGTCATATGATGACGTCCAGTGGGTATCCATCGCGTATCTGCAGGCCGGAAAGCGAGATGAAGCGAAGAAGTTCTACGATATTGCGAGTACAGCTGTGGACGACACTTATTGCAAGGGTGGATGTATGTATGGTTCTATATACTCTGTTTCGAAGGGCTGATGAATCAATAGTGTTCTGGAGCGGAAAGAGGGATTATAAGAATGCTATTGTGAGTGCCTGTGCACATGTCCAAGGGCCGATTTCACTGACGTCTCTTGTAGACGAATGAGCTATATATGGCCTCTTCTGGTTACCTGTATGAGGTCTTACAGGACAAGAAGTACCTAACCAATCTTAAACAAAGTAAGTACATCGCCTCTCAAAATCTGCCCTCTGAGATTGATGTATCTGAAGCGTATGAATGGTTGAACTCGACGAAGATGAGGGGCGCAAATGGACGTGAGTGTGATCTGGTCCTCTGAGAACGCAGTTCTAAATACAATTTTTTCGAAAGTCTTCAATGATGGTTTAAGTAATGATGGTAAATGTGAGAATACTGGTGATACACAATGGCAAGTTTTTCTTCAGGTGCCTGACGGCTTCTCATTAACCGAACGCATCACTACTAGGACATATAATCAAGGCGTCATCCTAGTTGGGCTAGGTTATCTTTACAAATGTATGTATTCTTAGATTTCATCTCATCTCATCGTCCTTAGAATATCCTCGTCTTCTATCTAGACACACAAGATGAAAAGTTCCTCCGAGACGCTTTCACCATCATGGACGCCATCATCAAAGATCTCACCGTTGACGAAGGACTACGAGAACCCTGCGAAACGCTCACCCAAGACTCGTGTAATGCAGATCAGGCCTCGTTCAAGGGTATTACCATGTATTACATGTACGCGCCTTTTTCATTACCTTCTCGGTATATATACCTACTGCGACTTTGCCAGGGCATGGTTCCTGAAATTGACAGGCAAAGACTCCGGATCCAAGTACACAAAATTCGTTAAGCTCCAAGCTGACAAGGTTCTGGAAAATGCAGTTGGGCCAGAGGGATGGTATAGCAATCTGTGGTATGGGAAGGGCCAAGGCGGGGCTCAGGTCACCGCTTCGAGCCAAGCTGCAGCTTTGGGTGCATTCCTGGCGGCTGGTCAGCAGAGGTGTTCCTGATCAAAACGCTACTGATCGGACGTATCTTCCGTAATCCCATTAAAGCCTATCCAATCAGAGTTGGGTCGAACACGATTGGACCGCCGATACTTTGGTGCCATTGTGATTGGGAACGTAAGTATTCAAGTCTTTGCCTGAAGCCCTTGAATATATCCCAAAATAAAACGCCTATCTTACATATCATAGTACCAGTACATACTTGCGCATGACACCACTTCTTGTGTGTTCGCATCTACTACAATGACGGAGCCCTGGTTCATGTGGGTGCGTCGGAATTGGCCGACGGCAATGTTATGCCCGTTGCTTCTGTAGAACCTGCACCAGGGATCGGTATTCGCACTGACGCGGATCTCGCATCGGCTATAGCCTCAGCGAAGCTGGGAGGCGGTAAACCAGGGGGGTGAGGATCTTGAGGCGGGGGCGTGGACGGTGGAACATCAGCGTAGTTAAGCATCGTTTCCGTCTCAGGGGAATTGTGCGGTTCTGCCGTGCTGTCGACATGCCCGGATGATGCTGAGGAGGGGGCGTAGGGTGGGGGCACCGTTCCGGGGAAATATCGAGGCATGAACGGCGCCGGACCTATCATGAGTGGGGATGTCGCAGCGATCTCTGCACGCTCTCGGCGCTCGCGTCGAGCTGAAAGCTTACGTCTGGCGTAGATACTGAAGAAAATGCAGAGAGCGAGTGTCGCAAGAACGCCTACACTGCCTCCGATGGCGCCTTCGAATGTGGCAACATGGTTTTTTGGGGGTCTTGTGGTAATGTGTTAAACGGTCCAATTCAAAAGGTAAGAAAAGATGCGTACTCCACTCCACTTGTCTGGGAACCAGAAACTTGGTACACGACGTCGTTCTTGGTGTATATCATGTAGTCGATTAAAAAAACGGAATTGACACCAAGGGACGCCGACAAGACATGAGGAGATGGCGTCAGATTTTCTTTTGAGAAAACGTTGAAGTGGGGAATAGGCTCTGCCGTAGTGTTTGAGGTCTCATGGACGTACGTGCCGACCAGTTCATTATCGAGAGTGAATGTAAGATTCATCGTTGTCGGTGAGATTGGCGAGGAGCCTACGGGCTGAATACAATAGATGTATATGGCAGAACCTGCGATAGGCGTGGGTTTAAGCATGTCAGGGCATAAGTCTAGTCCGAGCTGACCGTTAAATGTGAACTGCGCAGTTACGGGCGTATCGTCGAAGTCCCGAGTGTCGGAATCGAGGATAGAGACATTTCCACCTCTCTGGGGTGGATTTTTATTCGAGCGACCAGTATTCCCATCCTTTCCATTCTGACTGCCAGAATCATTGTCTTCATCCTGACCCTCCATGTCGTCCGGATCTTCTGAATATAAAAGATGGGCCGCTCCGTGATATGTGTTCTCAAACACGTCGACTTGTCCAACGTCCACTTTGAGACACGAAGAGCAGACTGTATCCCTTGTGTACCATGCCTCCGGGGGAGAGTAGGTTATCAAAAAGTCCGTATCGTCAACGGTCACATTGACGTTCCCTCCACTTGCGCGCTGACTTGCGAAGGAAACGACGAAAAAAAAGCCCAGGTATAATGAGCAAAGATATTGCGATCTGTGATGCACTAATCATGATATTTGAGCCCAGTGAAAGCAGTGAGGACTCACCTCATCGTGACCGCTGAGCTCCGTCGCGACAGAGGGGAAGGTGTGAGTAGCCGGAAAGCCTAGTAACAATTGAACCAAGAGCCATAATACCCATATTCCCTAGATTGGTATAACCACCGCAACAGCCTCGGAACGCACGACAGCGTAACCGGTCGACTCGGAATAGTCGAAAATTGAAGATTTTCGCACACGTCAACGACCGGTCCGTCCTCTCCCGTGACTGATATTGATCGCCGGCATTTCTAGGAGATTTGTCATTGCCTCTTTGTCAGCAGGTCCCGATAACGCCCGATTCAGATGCACCGCCACCCGAGAGTTCGAGTCGGGCGTCTCCTTCTCTTTCAGGCCTCCTTTTACAACCAATCGCAAGGCAATTTTTATTATGCGAAATCATTAATCTGTGAGTGACTCGATTAAATTCACCGCTTCTGGGGCAAACTGTTTCATATATATATATCCTTAATATGGCTCTGACTCGTCGTTGCTTGTTGATCTTATTATTCCCATCTTCAGATGATCACACCTTCGATGAATAAGAAATAAAGAGGACCTCACCAGTCGCTGGCACCAGTGACGTGTCCCTTATTCGATCATTGAAACGCGTCTCGATCGTATAAAGCGTCTACAATATCTTTCAAACTTATTACTTCACTTCCCACACACATACATGGCTGAGCATCACAACCAACACCATGGCCATGGCCACGACTTCGCTAAGGCCAACAAAGACCATTTCGACAAGGACTCCCACACATATGACGAACTACATAAGGTAAAGGAGGTGACAGAAAAGTATGGCGCAGTTTCTCCCAGTGTTCTCCTGTCACTGCTCATCTTTGGTGCCTCAGGGAAGCCAAATATATTCTCTCAGAAGGATGGTCCTTCAATCCAGAATCGACGACTGTTTTGAATTTCGCGTGCGGTACAGGTACTACCATATTTTCATCTGGTTTTCTTACCACTATGCCTATATGACTTCTTGATACTAGGTTTGTTGGAGAGAGACCTCGTTGCCTACTGCAAGTCTATTCAAGGCGTCGACATCAGCCAAGGCATGGTCGACCAATACAACAAGAGAGCCGAAACCCTTGGAGTCACTTCCAAGATGAACGCAGTCGTTTGCGAGCTCAAGGGTGTAGCAGAGGAGCTGGAAGGGCGCAAATTTGATGTCGTCCTAGTTCGTCTCATTTCTTAAGCGTCATGATTCTCATTTCGTACTAACATGTACCCGCAGTGCACCATGGCTTATCATCACTTTGAATCCATCGATGAGATCACCCGCATCCTCGCCTACTTCCTCAAACCTGGAGGCGCCCTCTTAGTCACCGACCGAGTGAGCTCGGATGCGGAGTTGAAAATTGAGGACGTTCCGGAGAATTACGAAGCTATCGTTCCACACAAGGCGGGTTTCTCGGAAGAGGAGATGAGGAAACTGTTTGAAGGCGCTGGACTGGGATCGTTCTCGATGAATGTTATTCCTGGCGTTACCATGGACGATATTCTCCCGGGCTTGATAAACCAGAAGTTGTTCTTGGCTAAAGGTGTTAAACCGCTTTAGGTAGGAAATCAGGTAGCTTGGGGACCCACTGCGGTCTACTGCGGTTTGTACATTTGTATAATTATGGGTCCTGAGTACAAGTATAGTGGGAAAGCATCGTATTTTCCGCAGTCTTTGGGATGACGATGTTAAAACCCGGATGATCTCCGAATCCCGTGAGTATTTTACAGGAACAGCATTTTGAGTATACAGATACGAGTTCCGCGAGTACCTAATAAAGCGGCTTGCCAGGGTATATTCGCAGGCATGATCTGGCCCGCTTGGTACACCCTTAACGTTACAAATACAAACCACTCTACTGGCGGACGGCATCTCGGCCTCGTGATCCTGTTCGAACCTTACCGAGCCTCAACGGATGACTAATCAATCACAGACCCGGAAACCCTCAGGTCATCCCTTACCTGCCCCCTGATTGTGCATCAGGGATCCTTATAAGATGTATGATGAGCGCCCAATCCTGCGTGATGATATGCAGTACCGGACATAGCACTAGGTGAGTACTCATCAAAGTGTGGGTAACGTTTGCTAAAGAGATGGTCGTAGCCTGTGTGTATGCTAATAGAATGATCAGAAACCGCTACAATATTGTGCTTGAGAACTACCGTGGTTTCGAGTGGGCAAGGAGAATGTGACTGAACTGTCCCCTTGCCTACGCATCCATCGCCGTTTTCATCTCCCCCTTCTGATTTTCGCAAAGCGCTTATTGCCGCGTAACAGGGTGCAGCTGTTTTGGTAACTATATCAATGCGAAATTTCCAAGGAGGTCAATCATAACCATCGACGACATGATCGACCTCTTGATCACCTTTTGTCCCCCAAAAATTGATGCGGGCTTGATTCTGTGTTTAACTTTATCTCCAGTCATCCAGGATGATGAATAATGCTCAGTAACCTCCCCAGTGATACCCCAGTGATGAGTCAGCCGCGTTTCAATTTCGATCATTGAAACGCGGGGACGATTCTTATAAAATCGCCTACAGTCTCTTCCAGAGCCACTTCGCCTTCGAGAAGCAGAGACATGACTGACTTCGTCACAGCCAACGTAGACCACTTCAACAAGGCGTCTAATACCTATGACACATTTCCTCTGCTACAAGAGTTGACGAAAAAGTATGTAATCGTCTCCTCTTGAACAACGGCATCCAGTGATTGATTCCCGCGTTTCAGGCAAGCCGCATTCATTCTCTCAGATGGATGGTCTTTCAATGCGGACTCTACGACCGTATTGAATTTCGCGTGTGGCACGGGTGCACTTTGTCTCCCAATTGGGTTCTTAGTATTATTCTTATATGGTATCTGATATGTAGGTCAAATTGAAGGGGAACTAGTTGCCCACTGCAAATATATTCAAGGCGTTGACATTAGCCCAGGCATGGTCGACAAATACAACAAGACGGCCGAAGCTCTTGGGGTGTCTTCAAAGATGAGCGCAATTGCCTGCGAGCTCAAGGGTGTACCTGAGGAGCTGGAGGGGCGCAAATTTGATGTCGCCCTAGTTCGTCACATCTTTCGAGCGTCGTCATTCTCATTTCGTACTAACGTATTTCAATTCCAGTGCACTATGTCGTATCACCACTTTGAATCCACCGAAGAGATCACCCGCATCCTCACCTATTTCCTCAAACCCGGAGGGGCACTCTTAGTCACTGGCCGATTGATCCCAGACGCTGTATCGCAAGTTGAACTTATTCCAGAACAATACAAAGCCATCGTTCCGCAAAAGGCGGGCTTCTCAGAGGATGATATGAGAAAGCTGTTTGAAGGTGCCGGGCTTGGATCGTTCTCATTCAATGCCATTCCTGGTGCCACCATGGACGGCTTCTTCCCGGGAACGCCCCACCCGAAGTTGTTCTTGGCTAAAGGCGTCAAGTCACTTTGAGTTGAGTATTACGTAGCTCGAGGTCTCATGTTTGGTGCGTCATGAGAAGAGTACTGAATGATGTATTTTCAACTCAACAGCAATCGGTTATGCAGAAGCTCGATCCCTGTCCATGATGGTCTCTCTTTCTATGCGGTAGTTGACATTCTGTGAACGCATACTCCCCATTCAACACGGTAGTGCCTGGGCTGAAGCTCAGAGCGTAGAAGGCTGAGAAAGTGAAATGATCCGGTGTGGGCCTTGAGCACGATTGTGATCGGATCTGAATACAGCATAATTAATTCTGTGCTTCGTGTCTGATGGTTCACTAGGCGTCAGTACCAGTAACGTGGATTTGGGGACGATATGTTGAAAGTGAGTGACCTCCGCACGGCGTTCCATTGATATTGGCCTATATATACTTTGAAGGCACATTGACAGTGCGTGAGATACTCTGACTGTACCGTAGCGGATGCAAGTTGCTGAGAATGAGTCCGGAGTCTCCGGTGTCGGACACTATAGAGATAAAATCCGAGGAGATGAGTGCGACAGACAAGCGACAGATGTCAAGCAGGCATATGAAGACTCAAACCGACTCGGGGGAATGAGCAGTCGCAGTAATAGTGGCATGAGAATGTCGTAGTGATGCCGTCAGAGTGAGCGTACGGTCATCAATCATTTTAATTCCATATTCGCGGATGTGAATGACCAAAGGGAAAAAACCGCTAAAATAAATCGTGCATTTCATGTAATCAGTAAGTAATTTGTTGTAGTCATGTACAAATTAGAATAAAGTATATTCATAGTTTACCGGACACATGGGATAGCTAAAACTACGCGTCATGAATCCATTTCGGCCTCCTTCCACGTGATCCTGTTCGAACCTTACCAAGGTGTGACTAATCAATCACGCCATTCACGTGTACATCAAAATCTGAGCCAAAGGCGTAGAAAACCATCCGTATGCAATATGCTCGCTCATTTTTTTGCCGATCCCTCACCATGTCCCTTCCTTACTTGACTGAGCGCCAGCTGGCTATATCAGCTGTACGACGAGCCTGTGTATTGACCAGTTCCGTCTTCAACAAATTGGTGAAAAATGAAACCTTGACCAAGGACGACAAGTCGCCAGTAACGGGTGTGTAGCTTTTCTTGTTGCTGTGCTGGTGCTTGCTTAGAAGATGACTATAGTTGGAGACTACGCAGCACAGGGAGTGATTAGCACCATGATCCATAATGCGTTCCCGGACGACCTTATTATAGGCGAGGAGGATGCGACCGACCTCCGTTTGGACTCTGGCGCTGAACTTAGGCGGCGAATTGTCGAGCTCGCGAACGAAGCTATCGTTGGACCTCTAGGTGTTGGTGACGTGAAGGAATGGGGCATTGGACCAGGCCAAGCGCTGACGCCGGATGCACTGATGGATGCTATCGATAGAGGAAACTTCCAAGGCGGGCGGACAGGACGTGCGTATCCCCCGATTCCACCTGATATCTTATCTTATCACAAATTACAGGAATGTGGACCATTGATCCTATTGATGGAACCAAAGGTTTCCTTCGAGGGGAACAGTACGCTGTTTGTCTCTCTCTAATCGTCGACGCCCGGGTCCAAGTCGGTGTCATAGGATGCCCCAACCTCCCATTCGACGCCGACACCAAAGGCTGCATATTTGTCGCCGTCAGAGGACAAGGCGCTGAGCAGCTTAACATTGAAGGATCCAATCCCAAGCCCATCTCAATGCCCTCCCTGGCTCCCTCTGAGCTCAATTTCCTCGAGTCCGTCGAGGCTGCGCATGCCTCTCACTCCACCAACGACAAGATTTCTTCGATTTTGGGCATCACGCGGCCGCCGATTCGAATGGACAGTCAGGCGAAGTATGGATGCCTGGCCCGAGGTGACGGCGGGGCTTACATGCGTATGCCCACCGGCGTTGGTTACAAAGAAAAGATATGGGTATGTTTTGTTCTTAGTCAGTGTGGGATAGCCTTTCTGATTCTGGTGTAGGATCATGCTCCCGGAGCTCTCCTCGTGGAAGAGGCAGGCGGTGTCGTAACAAATTCGCTAGGCCAGCCGCTTGACTTCGGATTGGGACGTACTTTAGGAGAAAATTTTGGTGTCATTGCTGCTAGTAAGGCTTGTCACTCGAAAGTGTTGGAGGCGGTTCAGAAAGCGATCGCACCGGAAGAGAAGTCATAAGTTTGTAAAGAAATCATGTACGATCATAGAACTCGATTATGCAGTAGCATTGTTGTACAGTAGATATTTTCTGCATGAGATTGTAGATTGTAAAATTACCTGGTTCAGAGGATGTTTGAACTCTACGAGATCGACGATATTTCGAAGCCTTAAGCATCATAAGTGTTTTAGGGTAGAACACTATCCAAAAGATTATATTCACAATCACCACGTACAGTTAACACTAGCCCACAGCTCAAGAAGATACCTCTACCGCCTAATAACACAAGCAGGATAACAATGTTAAAAGTTACACAAAATAATACAAATGAGTATGAGGGGAATAAGTAATGCAAGTTATATGTAATGTATGCAATCCAGGGCAGAGTAAACACGATAGCAATAGTTAGCATAAAGAAATCAATCTGCAAGCTCGTAGTACGATCTAAACATGGACTCTGTCCGCAGCGCCGTCTCACCTACAACACGGTGTACATGGAGAATCAACCGAGGGTACCTTCGCGTGAAATACGACAGATAGCCATCTGGCATAGAACCCAAGTGTCGTTTCACAGTCTCCGGCAAATCCTGATAATGATGTTTCTACAAAGATTCTCATCAGTATTAAGGTTGTCTCCGTGTAATAACAGAGCACACCTTGTTCCTAAGCGCACGTAACAAGTCCTGCACAGACTTGCCATCGTACTTCCTAAATTTTCCCAGGTTTTCAATAAATATTTTGTCCAACCGCGACTGCCAGTCGTTCCCAACAACGCTGAATGCGTCTTTTTCTAGCGCTACAAGATCCGGATCCTTGGGATCCCGACACATGACTTCGAATCGGTCTGATGCATCTTGCAAAAAGTTTAACCGACGACCTGGATCCCAGAAGAACGGATGCACGAGACACGTAGTCGTATCCGGTCTGGCACCATATGAGCTATCACATCAAAAATAGACGATAAAGACCTTACCGCTTGTGCGAGTCCGGGTTGAGCATCTGCTCAATCAGATGAACAGCCTCTGAGCCCTCTTCCCCAAACCTTTCCAAACCCTCCAAATTCTTCTCGTTTTTAAGAATATTTATCTCCCTCTCGAACCGGTCCCCATATGGATGGCCGCCGTTCGTTAGCGTATAATAGAATAAGCACCCCAGAGCGAAGATGTCCACCGATTTTGTTAGCCTCGTCGGTGAGGATCCCGACGGCGCACCAGTCGCTGTCCCGGTACTTCCCCTCGAGCTACTACCTCTTGATGAGATTGAGCTATCATCCCCGATCTCATCCAGTTTTACCTCCCCACGCAAAATCTCCGGCGCTCTCCATCCGACGGTCCCTGCAGCCATCGCCCCGTGCGCTGTGGGTAAGAAACTCGTCTGATCCATATCCAGCTTTTTACACAGCCCAAAGTCTGATATCAGCATCTTCCCATGACTGGATATCAGAATATTATGGGGCTTGATGTCGCGGTGTACAAGTTTGAGAGCATGAAGATGTCGAAGTCCGCTTGTTATTTGCCTAAGAGCTTTCTTGGGATCGAAGGCTTGAACGATGGGCCTAAGCTGATCACGATCTGGGTATTCGATGATGTCCGCGAGTGAACAAGGACAGAGTTCAAGGGCGATATACAGGAAGTTGGCATGAGCTTCTTGGTAGTAGTACCTGATAACATGGGGATGATCATCGCTCTCTTGCAGAATGCTGACTTCCCGAGACGCGAGGGTCACAAAGTCTTGCAGGAGACGTTTTACTGCCACTGCGCGCCCTTGCAGTGATCCTTGAAACACAACTGTTCCGTGAGAGCCGAATCCTAGTTATGCTGTAAGTACAAGGCAAGAGAATGAAAGTAACTTCGGCGTCACCTAGTACGGTGTCCGAAACAACCAACGAAGGTGTCGGTTCAACAGGCTTGGATTCTACCACAAGTGTCTGAGGGGTCGGCGGTATTTCAACGACAACATCCGGCTTCTTCCCCTCTTCAGCTTCAGCATGTGCCCCAGGGTTGGGTCGCTTTTTCTTGCCTCGCCCTCCCCGTCTTCCCTTGCGCTTATTGGGAACGGGTGTGGCATCACCTTCGCCCTCAAGCTCTTTGTCACTATCATCTCCTCCAGTATCTCCAGAGTCTGACCGTATTGGTGGTGGTGGCGGCGAGCTTGGTGGTGACGGAATCACCTCAGTAGTATCCATCGCGGGCTTCGGGACCGTTTCCGTTACGGCTACAAGCTCCGGTACCGTAACCTCTTTGATGGAAGCCTCCAAGACTGCTGGCATGCTGGACAGCCCTCGCTGTGGGTCACCCTTGATCTTCGATGCTAATCCGAACCAGACGGAGAACATCCCAAGTAGCACAATAACAAATATCGTTTCTCGTAGTCTGCTAGTCGAAGGTGCTGGGCTTGATGGAGGGGCATTCTTCTTATACTCCGACGGTTTATCGTGGCGGCTCGTCTCGTTGTCCTCTTCGCCTGCGGTCAACTGCGGGTACGCAGACACAGGCGAGCCATCCAAGAGTCTCTTCAAGCGACTTTCCGCGCCTTCACCATCGCCACCCTCTAATTTCCGCACACCGATCAAACATCGGCGGTCGAAAACGGTGTCTGGATTCCCCAAGTCGCAGCCATCCTTGTTCAGCAATCGCTCTCGCTCTCGCTCCTTTTCCATCTGCTTCCTCATCCGAGTTATCTCATCAACTTCGCTTGACATCGGTGCAGAATCGATATATTTTCCTGAACCTTCTGGCATGGAAGTTCCTCGGATTCCACCGAAGGCCACAAGCGGATAGCTCAAGGGGCTCATGGCAAACAAACTTCCTGTTTCTTCGACCATACCGACGTAGGCATTGGGATGGTTCGGGAGATGTTCGCGAGCAGTGTCCAAGGAAAGGGACGGAAGAACGTCTTGAAGACCTGGACGGGGCTGAAGAAGGAGGAAGGTATGAGCGCCACGGGAGTAACGTTGAGGCTTGCGTAGTACATCGAATACCGCGACACTGTCATGAAGCAATCAATAGGCACCAGATTACGAAATTATTACAACTGACATGGGGTTGGTAAATCGCCGTCCCCATAGTAGAGAAGATGAACGAATGCCTGTGTCTTCGCCTCTGCCCTTGAAAGACATGACCTCACCGTTAGGGAATCCTTGAATGTACGCATCGTCCTTGGGCCGTTTGTACGATGCTTGCAGCAAAGTGTCCTGGTTATTCGGGCCATACGTGGAAAATGACAGATTTTGGACGGGTGGCGGAGTCGACCCAGAGTTCTTGAGAGGTCGAGAATAGATGGATATGTGGTAATCTGTATGACAGTCAGCGCCAAAGCAATGATGAACAGTACTGATACAATGCACCTGTGCGCCCAATGAACACCTCCGTAGGCGGCGGGGGTTTTGGCTTGCTTCCCTCAAGCTCATCTAGATCCAATTCATCATCATCTTGAAAGCCCTCGAATGGATCCCAAGGACACTCTGAGTTAAGCGTTGCCTTGATTCTTCCTGTCTCCAATTCAACGAGCAGTAGTGATGTTTCCTTCTTGCCTACGAACACTCTGCGGTCGTCAGAATCAGCAAAACTGAAGGGTGACATCTCCACGAGTTCAGACATCGAAAACGGAAACCGTTGAAGGGGGCTCGAAGGTGTAGCCATAACATAGATGTCTCCTGACTGGGGCTCGATAATGTAAGTCTCCTGGTCGGTATTATCGTCGACAAGGTCAGGATCATGATCATGGTGAATGGTTCGAACCAGTGGGGCAAGCGCTGTCGGCGCTGCTGCAGTCGTCGAGGAAGGGAAGGAAGACATTGACCACAACGTCTGACCCGATGTCCTGTTGAGCGCATGAAACTTTCCGTCCACTGACGCCAGCAGGACTATATCCAATAGCTCTGCATCCTGTACCGTCGCCTCTTCTGCCAGCGGCGGTACAACTTTGTACGTATTCGGTCGGGCAAGGTCCTGTGCTCCAGTGCTAGGCAAAGTTCGAGAAGAGATAACATCTGCAAGACCGGCACCCACAAAGGATGCAATGAAGATACAGAGGTAGAATGTAGGCACCATTGCCGTTCATTCCGAGGCAGGAGCGCCTCCTTGAGCTCGACAAAAGGTCGTGGTGGAAGGTGATCAAGACGGTGTGCTGTGCACTTGCTGTGCGAAATTCGGTTTCCAAAAGGAGACTGGTACCAGAAAACGGACATTCATCATGCAAATTCTATTAATCCTTTCCACAATTACAGGTACTGAGAAAAATGGTGACAATATCTAGTGAAGAACCGGTCTGCTAGCAGACAACTGGCTCGATGGTCGGAATCCTTCTCTCAGAGTCCTGGCGGTATCTCAATTTATTAATTTCCAACCCCGGCATCAGATTGTGATGGGCTTCAGACAACGAGACCAATACAAGTGTCGAAGGAAAAGGGAGCTCGGCGAGACTGGATTAATCCATAGAGACGATCAGGAGACGCGATGTAGAACCGACAGTGTTTCTGTGGGAATAAAACACATCAGATACGGTTGTACAGAGAGACCCGGTAAGCTCTCTTGTGAGAAAAAAAAGAGTAATGTATGAGACCGCATCCACAGAAACAGCCCGAACGTCGGTCACCTCCACACAGATCCTGGGAGGGCCAGAGCCGTACAAAAACCTTTTCCGAAATTTTCTTGGCCGCTTTAGCGGCTAAAAAAGAGCCAAGGAATCGTTACGAGTCGCCCAAGACATTGAGGGCATGTACATAAAGCTCAGGCAGGCATGAAGTAGCCAACCAAATCCATGGATTCGAGGGGGGCGTTGATTGGCTCCCGCGAGTCGCCAGCTACAGGCAGGCCGGATGAAAGAGAGGAGTGCGAGGTCCAGAACCCGAAGTCAAGAAAGACCCAGTCGTTTGTACCGGAGAGAATTCTATTGGCGGGGACGTCAAGTTATTCTCCGACAATTATCCAAGTCTCAGAAAATAGCGTAGAGGTGCCTAGTTAATCACTTCATTCAAAGCCCCGATGCAGCACCAATACCGTAAGATGACCGGCCGCGTGCCTCACAGTAAGCGGTGAACGGATCGTCGTATTCCATGATTTTCTAGCATGAGATACCCCATCAAGCACCCTTGAGCATGACATAGATATTTGTCGTGACCACTGAGCCGCATGCTTTGCAAATCCGTATCCGACCAGATAGGATCATATAGTATCGGACATGCGCAGCTGTGGCAATTCAGGAAAGACAGCCAACAGGCAGAGTGAAAGTAGAGGAGCCTACATTTATTGAAGACACGAAGTTAATGGATCCGATGATGTAAGGAAAGTATTTTTCGGAGCGTAGTCCCAAGCAAGTAGCAGCCGTGTGCACTGTAAAGACTATCAAGGGAGGGATGATGGAGGCAGATGGAGGTGAAAGAGAGAAGAGAGAACGGCAAGCGTAGCGATGACAAACAACGGGTCCACTCCCGAAAATACCACAGAGTTCTTCACTTGGACTAATTTAGTATTTACCAGCTTTCTTTTTTAACCATTGTGGACAATTAAATCTTTGACAAGAGCCTATAAACGATGAACGTCTTTACGATATCGAAGCGCTTCTTCACCAATCAGGTGAAAACGTTTATAATACATTTCACATATTCTAAGTACTTGTCTATAATTAAGGGAAAGCCTTTGCAACAGTGCTGTAGAAGGTCTTGCCCTGGATAGTAGCAACCTCAAGCTCAAGAGCAGAGGGTTGGCGGGAACCGTCACCACCTGCAAGGGTTCCTGCACCCCAGGGCGAACCTGCATGACACGTGAGCCTTGAGATAAAAATACTTTGCCAAGAAACGTACCACCGTGAACCTCCGAGATGTTTGTTAATTGACCAAACACGCTGGCATATCCGAGAGGGACGTAGATAATACCATGGTGAGCCAAAGTCGAGAGAGAAGCGATGGCGGTGGCTTCCTGTCCTCCTCCCAGACCAGCAGTAGAGACGAACAGACCGGCATACTTGCCAGCGAGCGCACCTTTGGCCCAAAGACCGCCGGTGGCGTCCCAGAACGCCTAGACGCGTCGTTAACGCGAATTCCGAATAGTATAAAGCACTGTACGCACCTTCCACTGGCCAGGGAAGTTTCCGAAACGTGTAGGAATACCAAAGATGAAGGCATCATACGAAGCGAGGATCTCGGGGGTAATTATAGGGTAATCAGGCTTCGCTGGTGCATGCAACAAGCCAAGGATCTCGGAAGAGAGTGTTTCAGGAACTCTATTGAAGGAGGTCAGTACATTATAAACGGAACGGGCGAAGATGTGCGACGGACTGGTAGATGGTGGCGGCCCCTCCGGCGGTCTTGACACCCTCTTTAACAGCCTCGGCCACTAGATAACATCGCAGTCAGGAGGCCGCGGCAACGACTAGAGAAGGGAACATACGCTTGGCGATATGGCCGTACATGGTGTAGATAACGATAGCAACTTTAGGAGCCATTGCGGGAGGAGATGATTTAGTGGTAGATGTGGAAGGAGGTGAAGGTTGGGATGAAGGTGAGGCTGCTTTCGGCTCAGCCTTTATAGCGTCGTCGAAATTGTCCTTTTGACGTTTGCCCGGAAAGCACATAGATTGTATCACGTAGTGATCATCCAGAATTGGTCGTTATATACTTCAAATGTCACCAAATTAATCATCCGCGTCCGTTGGCTCGTGGGTCTTCGTGGGCAAAACTTGATAAATATAGGTAGATCGTTAGGAAGGAGATCGCGTCTGAAAGTACCCTAAAGTCAGACATTGCGACATTTACCATTTGAGACCATGTCCGCTGCTGACAAAGCTGACAAAGCTTGTGTAAAAGTGCTGACGAGTGGTGGGTCCTTGCATATCGAGCATTTTTTTCTCAAGGTGATCGATTGATTAGGCCGCCCAGAAAGCCATCCGATGGTGATGGGTGACAGGAGCCCGTCATGACTGCCGTTCGATCCCGGTTATTTTAATAAAATGCATCGCTGGTACTATAGAGTCTCATCAGATCCTTCTGGTAGATAGAACAAATGTTGAAGCATACATATGCCCGGATTTCTTGGTATCTTCTCAAGCCTCAGTTTTTATCTCTTCGCTGAGTTCGCGCGGACTCGGGTGTTCCTTGACAGGCCGAGGAACTGTGGCGCGATAATCTAGCCCCCTGAGAATAATACGATCAATCAGCCCCAGCGACTCCGCAAACACACCGGGAATCGAAAAATTTAGGATCATCTTATTTTAGTTCCGAAACTTAATTACGTAACCCGACGCCGTCGGGAATACTTTATATAGATAACACGCCCAGGGCGGCGTCACGTGATTAAGTTCCGGAACCAAAATCATCTCGTCCTGAATTTCGGAATTTCCCGTGTGAAAAGTGGTTACCAATTGTTTCGTCAGATTAATTGTAAATCAGAATTACAACTGGCGAGATTTTGTAATCCATGGAGCAGCTCTATCAAGGCCTGTTGGCCGGTGTTGACCAGTGTTGATCGCTATCGGAAGTGCCCTGAAGTGCTACAACATATTACCCACGTCTCAAAATAATACGCGCAACGATAACAAATGTTATCAAGGTACAGGTGTTGATCGGAACCGTTGCAGCTAAGGGCTAACTAAGATCGTACAATAAGTACACACGGTTATCGTTACCAGGACACATATACATACCTTGTTCATATGAAGGTGTGACCAATTCGACGGTTGCGGGGCCTCGATTGCGGATCTCAAATAATCAGCAGCCTTTACCCCTTCACCTGCAGGTGGGTACAGAGACAGTCGCATTGAAACAGGTCGGCTACGGATTTCATTGGTTTCATACATTGATTTCCTCCAAAGGGGAGTAATAGGTCCCTATATATGTCTGAGAGGTTAGAAGTGTCTATTGTTGACACCGCTGACGGACACGAGCCGATATACTGATGAAGATTCAGATACTGCCCCAATTTTGAATCCTCGGAGGCAGCTTTCGACGACATTTTTCGTAGGTCACAGCGCGAATGGCGTGCAACCGTTCTGGGATCGCGTCAACACCCAGTATGCCATATCTCGTCATCCGGACTTTGCACGCCCATTAAAAAATACTGATGTCCAGACGGTAAAAGAAAAGTGACTCCTGAGTGGCGTAGATGAAAACAGTACTTGATGAAGCAACGGTAAGAGAAAGCCGGAGAGGGAAGAAAAGGTTATAAATGGCAAGGCAAAGACTTGGACTAAAGATCAACCTTGACCGTGGCATGGAACGATCAGATATAAGGTGAATCATGGCTAGAATCGGTAGCCATGAATCAGGACGTAATTCTTCTAGAGGCAGACGGCACGAGAAGCTCTGCGTAGTGGTCCCCATCAACCCTGAGTCGATGAGTATTTCTGCACAACCCATATGCCTGCATTAAATTAGTGGAGACTCAGATGGTCTTGGCATAATCAATCAACACGGAGGGAGGCGTGAAGGCATCCGACCTCAACAGTAGAAGTTGATGAAAACTACAGGTTCGTTCGATTCGTCGACCGCCCAGCCCTTGCGACTTATCACTGTCGAACATAGCAGCTGAAACCCTTGGCAGATGACGGGAAAACGAATCGATATTGTACGCAGTTCACTACTAGCAAACTGGGAGCAGTGCTGATCTATAGATACAAGGTCCGAAGAGGTTCAGCTTAAGAAAGGTGATAGTAGATGCTTACCGGTCAGCTTCCATGTACATCGGTGCCGTCCATACCGAAGTTCCTTTTCTTAGCCTGGTACATTATAACCTTTGTGAGATGCAGACTCCATAAGGAGGCAAGTACCAGTGTACCAACTAGATCGGACCCCAATCAAGGGAATCATGACCGCTATCCAGTGGTAAGATGTCATGGATCCAGTTGTGCATATGAAAAGGGCGATACAAGGAGCTGACCAAATTGAAGTGAATTGAGACGCCGAGATGTTTGGCCTATGATTCGCCAAATGGAATTATCGGAGAATCTCCCGTGTACGTGCGAGGTACAAGGTGTGACAGCGAAAAACGCGAGAGAAAATACCCCAATCCTGACCAGTAGGTTGTTCCCGGAGTAGTGGGAGATATGGGATGGGAAGAAACTGCCAATAGCGTTCGAATATGAGAGGCACTTAACGGCTAACCGCAGTTCGAATTCATTGATCGCTGACTGCGCTCTAGAAGAAAGATGTGTTGGTCATTAAGGAAAACGGAGAAAGATATACTCACGCCTGAATAGTCTCTGTTTACCGTCTGCGATTCTCCTTGACGTCCTATCATGTGGTGAGTATGAGTGCGAAGTTCGGGGTGGCGAAGAAGCAGATTTTTGGAATCTGAGTACTTCACGCAAAGCCCACCCGCTGGCGTGACTACACTCAGAGCAGAGCTTGCGAGTGCACCAGAGCGCGGTTACACGTGGAGCGAGCCGGCATTACCGTTTGTTCTGCCTCTAAAAAGGACTGGCTTGATCATGTCCGCTTTCCTTGAAGCGATGCATACATATTACTCGAACGTTAAGGACTCCGGAGCTGTACATTCCGACATTTCCAATCTGAAGGAACGCAAAGGCGCAACGGTAGCAGTGTCATTAGGAATTTGAATATCTGGGACAAGTTAGGAGAATGATCTTCCCTCTTTGAAGAAAAAGTCTCTCACCTTCTCATGACCCAGGTGCGCCGTTAGGCATATTAGCGGTAATAAAGAGTAAAGGATATATAGAACGACTAAGAATTTGCCAAGGATATGGTGATGGAAGTACCGATGCGATTGGTCATACTTTCCCACGATTACGGCCCGTCCATTTTACTACTAGGGTCTGTCTCCCTCGTGGTCGCCCTACTCTTGTATTCTCAGCAGAGGCTTTCATTCGATCCACCATTATGCGAAGTTTCTATTTTCAGTGCATATTCTCCTCTGTTGGCCCCCAGATGATTATGCTGGCCCTTCAGACGCTTGACATGTACTTCTGCAGTGATCCAAAGTCAGGTCGCTGTCACCAGTACGATGGGACACTTTTTCAGATTGCAGAAACGGCTTTTACCTCTCTGCAAGCACTTGCATTCCTCTCTGCCAGCTTTGTGCATGCGACCCCTGCAGTGAAGCGAGATAGCTGCACTTCTGTGCCCTCGGTACTATTGTTGTCAGAGCCAGCAGAGTGTCGTCAGGAGAAAACAGCACGGTGCAAGCCGCTGTAGACTTGCTCGCCGATGATGGAACCGACCAAGTATCACTTATGCAGGCATCTACACTGAGCAAGTTTATATCGATCGCGACGGACAGACGATGAAATCTCATCTTGCCCCGCTGAGCGGGGTGAATGGAATTTCGGTCAATTACTATCGTATCCCGAGATACTTGTTACCTGTGGGGCTCTCGTACTTTAGGGAGTCCGTGCCAGCACACCATATAAATTCTGGTAAGCGTTGAAATATAAAATCTGATAGGATAGAATTATTGACCGTCCGCTAAAGCAAGTATTGGTGCGGTCGCCAAACGGCCGGCCCTGAGTAAGGACACGACCACGTGGATGTGACTGCGTGACTAACCTCCTCACCGCATGAGCGGCCATCGAGCATACCACCGTCGTCCAACGTAGAACGTGTCCTCGACAGGCTCCATCTCTCTCCTTCACTTCGTATCATTTCTTTCTATCCAACATGCCATCTACCCGTAACTCTTCACTTGAAACACCCTCCGTAGCATCCAGTGTATCCTCTTGTCGAATGCAGAGTGAGCAAAAGAGTTGCGGCCAAGCGTATTGAAGATTAGGGCTCATCTATGGAGGACCACTGGGTTGGTCCTGTACCCCTAGATCAATTCCTCGCGCCATTAGCACCCATTGAAGCTACGCCTTCGTCGGATAGCGATTTCAGGACTATATTTTCGATTCCCCACGAATATGCAAACAAAGATGACATGAGATGACGACTGGCGAGTATGCCATACCGCTGACTTGATATGTGAAAAACTGACGTTCTGGATAGCTCGAGCACTTAACGTCCTACATCGCAACAATTACGAATAAACCGCGTTGCCACGAAGATGATCCTGAATCGCCACTACCTACGTCTACTCATAGTGTGGAATGCACTAATTGTGGCCTTTATACTGCCGACGACTCAGAACGCCTTCTCCTCGATTGGTTGTTTATCGATGAAGATCCATTCAAAGACCCTCCTCTCCTCGGGAACTCGATGTCCTATACTAACGATCAAAAGGCATCATGGATTATTATGTCCATCGATGCCATCTCTTCGCGATGCCACATCATCGAATGCGCGGCCAATATCGGTGCCCTCCAACATAGGCTGCATCTCTTTTCCGTACTTGTGACCACAAATACCGCACTTGCTTTCCGTTGGGATCGCAGTTCTACCTTGGTTTCGCGCTCCTTCCTCCATCATTCTGAATGCCATATGTTCGAATTCCTATCACTGTTTGTTAGGCTGCCGCGAGAAGCGATGGGTATTGATACTACTATTTCTATAGCCTCAAAGGCGGAGGAAGATCTCGCGCGCGCAGCTCTTCACGAGCATCTAGATGACACCGTCACGCGTCCGCTTCTCAAAATAAAAGTCCCTGATACAGAGGATGTTCCAGCAAAGTTCCGCATTTCGGCAGGATGGGAATTAGACGGGGATCCACTGCAATGACATGTCCGACGGCTGAAGATGGGGGACGGGACGGGAGGCGGCCCAAAGGGAGGGTGCTAGACGTGACGGAGGGCAGACAGTGCAGACGGCGGAGGAAGGCGATGTTGGCGCACGTAGTCTTAGGAGGTCTCCTTTGGATGGATTGATTGTTGATACCGCTTTCCTTGCTAGTCGTTGTACTGGTATACTGGCAATTTCCAAGCAATTTTGGTTCGTTTACAACTTATTTTCACCTACTTCGATTAGATTCGGCGATTCACCGGCATTTGTTATCACCGATTTCACCGGAGACGCTCAGCATCACGGTGGGCGCCTATCCGGTCTTCTTTCCCTCCCACCAATGCCTTCCATCCATTCAGCACAGGATGGAAACGACGAAATCCCGAAAACACCACCCAATAAACCTCAAGGCAACTCAGAGTCACCGGATGATGCTGCTAGTGATTCTCAGCCTCTAGCCTTGGATGAGAATTCGCCAGCTTATTCCTTGCCGCGATGGCGCAAGTTACTTCGCACTGTGTTTGGCATGCAGCAACGTGTATCCCAGGCTGGAGGTGTGATCTGTCATTGTACTTTCCATATATCTCATTGAGAGTAAAGGGAATGACACGTTCGACTATGAGCAAAAATTTCCCGGAGACAAACAGTACGAGGAGCTGGGTCCAATTGCCAGGGTGTGGAGAACATACCTCGAAGAATGTGCAAGATTTGATGCTGAGATAGCGGAAGGATGGAGGGATGGATTGGATGTTTTGCTTGTGTTCGTGAGTACAAATTCCCAGTAAATCTAATTTCCCTTCATTAATAGATGAGTAGGCTGGTCTTTTCTCTGCCGTGGTCACTACGTTTGTCGCACAGACGTCCCAGAGCCTTCAAGTCGACTATGGACAAGTCACGGCGTCCCTGCTATTCGAGCTCATCGATGTCCAGCGCGCAGCAGCTAATGGTTCCAGCGTGAACAACGTCCCTCGTTCAGGCCTCACCCCATTCTCAAACTTTCGTCCTACGATTTCCGATTCGTTAGTCAACGGACTGTGGTTCTCCAGTCTCTCATTCAGTCTGGCTACCGCACTCTTCGCTGTCCTGACGAAACAATGGATCCATCAGTACATAGCAGTTCCATCGGGCACGCCTCGAGATAGATGCCGTGTACGTCAATTCCGATACATGGGACTACAGCAATGGGGCGTGGGTTTTATTATTGGACTATTACCGGTTCTGATGAGTGCATCACTTTGCGTCTTTTTAATGGGTTTAGTTGTCTTTCTAGTCCCGCAGCAAGTATTGATTGCATCTGTCGTTGGAGCTATCACATTCATATCCTTTGCTGCATACTTCGTCACCAACTTCTTGCCCATCATATACCCCTCGTGCCCATACAAGACGCCCTTGTCACAGTACACTTTCCCTCTATATTCCTACATTGTCCATAACAGCATCTTCACTTCAGTCATCTCTCCGATTTCCAGACACTGGTCTGGATCTTCACCAGTTTCCGAAAATCCTCCAATTCGTACACTTCAAGAAGCAGAGCGTGAGGCTGTCAAGCTGAGTGCCGATGAAACAGACGCGCGAGCCTTGTCCTGGTTGTTCTCCGTGTCATCCAACCCTAGTGTTCAAAGAATTGTTGCGGAATCAACCGGTGCTTTACCGATCCGATCTGTGGCCACTGTACAACGTTATGCAGAAGGGCTTCCGAGTGTCTGTACTGATACACTCCGAGAACTTCTGGAGGATGCCAGACGAAGCGATGCTCTGGTTGACACAAACAAGCTCGACCGCTGTATCCGTGCACAGCTTCGCTTTCAGTATGAAAGTGTCTATGTCAAAATAGGGGAGGACCAATTCGTGCAGGATCTTCGTGCAGAGGTTTTGGCTATTAATCCCTTTCGGGACATCCAAAAAGTCCGAGACCTCATTGTAGCTAATCTACGAACCTCTCCGGATAGCCAGAGTCTACGTCTGCAACCCATTGTGTGGGGTCGTCTTCTTGACGAGGTCTTGGACTTCGACCTGTTAAACCGGGAAGTGTATGAACTTCTATTCCATGCACTTCCGACAACCTACTGGCATGCCGATTGTGAAGCTCCCCAGTTCTATCCATATCGTGGATTATCGTTATCGATATCGATGATGCACACAGGTGACCATCCGGATACTCTCTTCGCAGCCATCTCCAAATCCCTATTTGTGTCCATTGGCTATATTTTGCTCAAAGGCTGTGCCGATTTTAAGGTCGAGGATAGTGTATCCTGTCATGATCCCGCATCTCAGCTCCCTGAAGTCAATGATCCCCGAGTTCACTTTCTCTTGAGCATGGCAGGTTCCCCTTCCATACACAGGATGGGCACATCTGATTCCTCCCTGGGAACATTTTTCAGCGCCATCCTGCGGAGGATTGTGGTTTACATGGGTGTCGAAAAATATAGAATCCATCATCCTGAGTTCAATGTGTCCCCCATTCCCTTTGACAACAATCGCTCTGCCGTCCTAAGGCTACTACGCACATTGGTTTTATCGAATGAGTACGGCGTTGGCAGCGATTCAATGTTCAATGAAGACCGGCGTATCACCTTGATCGCCTTCTTTCGAGTTCTCAGCTGCATATCCCCTTGCCCTCCTGAAGATAGCTTTCCTGCCAAGTTGACTGCCAAATTCGCGACCATTGCTTTCCAGGATGATGCGTGGTTATCGGAATCTTCAGGGTTCAGTACTCACAGCGTCACAGAAGCAGCTGAACTCATCATTTTTCTCTTTGAGCATTCATCCACCATGAATGCGGCGTTTGCTCATTTTGTTGACAACCAGCTCTTCGACTCGTTCACTAAGAACTCTAGCACCCTCTCTGTCCTCACCACTAACTGGGGCCTATCAGAGATCATAGGTGCCTTTGTCGCCGGGCTGTCGTCCGGGAAATTGGATCCTCTGATACACCAGCGATCTTTGGAATACCTCCATAAACCAGGGTCGCTTTACACAGCTTGCGCTGTTCTACTTACTGAGGGTAATATCACTGCACTTCGTCAACTCGCACCCCTAATACGTCGTAACAACCCTGTTCGGCCTCGATATTTGCAGAGGCTTCAAGAGATAGATTTTCTTCGACCTACACATCTTTGGCTCAATGACGAGTACATCGCATTTCTCAAGGCTCGCATCAAAGACAATCTTGTAGAATTTGGAACGGACTCGTATGCGTTTGGCACGACTCCCGACGTGCGATTGGTTCGAGGAGAGCCTGAGGATGAACCAACGAAAAGTGGTTGGTCGAAAGTCGAGTCGCTGCGTCATATATGGCGTTGTGCCAGACAGTGGCACCGAACTAGAGAAGCTCTTCTCGAGGAAGTAGCAATGTCTAGCAACGGTGACCGAGTTTGATGGCATTCGAGAACACATCAATTTGTTGTGGTGAACAATGATCATTCTGATAGTTCCTATACTTTACTGGACAGAGGACTCGGGTGATAACGATAATGACTTTGTCGTCGAGGCTCGGAGCAATCGCCGTGCGATCAGTTACTAAGCCCCTCGAAGCTGCTGTCAATCGAAGTCGCGCCGCGAAAGTCTTCGAGCAAACGGGACCTCGAAGATCCACTTCCAGCTCAGAGCAATAAGCGGAGAAAACCAAGCAAATAGCTTTCAATACTCTGTGCGGGCTCCATATGGTGCGGCATTTACCGGTGTTGGAAGATTCGTACAGTACTAGTTAGAATACATAATAGCACACCAAATTCTTAGTGACTTCGATACTTTTCTTCCACGATCCCTTTCCGCAAGAAGAATCGGTCTTCCTCGCTGATACATGTTAAACCCGATTCTCCTGCTCTTAACCCAGTAGAGTCGAACAAAGATGTACCGAATTGTTCCAGATAACCCTCCCGCTAAACCTACCCTATTAATGCTGGCGTATTCAGATTCGTTCCAAGAGATCATAGAAAATTTATTAGTGAATTACGGCGAATGGTAGTACGGCTACAGCGGGTCAATCTAGACATACTATAAGGGTGGGGAGATGGTCATCAGATGGCGTTAGCAGGATATTAAGTAATGTACGCTGAAAGCAAGAGGAAAGCATTAAGAAAACTAGTATAATATGGGATGATGTAACGGAAAAAGATGGTGGTGAAAAAGGATGTCTGCGGTGGGCTTCAGTAGTGCCAAAAACAGTCTCGTGATATTATGAATCGTATTCGTTCATTCGTTCAATAGCCGGTTTCTTAATTTTCTTGCCTCGGCCGTGACGTTAAAGGCCAAACGCACAACCTCAATAACCCGGTTGTTCATGACTCCAAGCCCAAGAACGTTTTTCCAAAGGCCCATATTAAACTGGAACCTCCGTTCAAACTCCTCTTCGTTTAGAGAGACCATGGCTTGTGCCATTGCCGCCGCGTTGGGGAATTCATCCACCACGGAGACTAGTAGCAGGCGATAAGCGAGATCGTTGATGTTCGTTTCGAGTCCGAGTGCGAAGAGAAGGAGAAGAGACATCGACGGTGGATGAGGGACCGTCGTAAGCGGAAGCACGAGAGGTATGGAAACGTAGAGTCCCTGTGACGCTGAGTGAGGAACGGGTCGGGTCGAACCCGGTGGCGGCGGAAGGATCAGGTCGACCCTGAAGCCTTGATTATACAGGTCAGCGTCGACGGGCGCAATTAACGGTCGGGTAATAGAAATTTTGTTGTGGGAGGGGGGGAATAGGGCTAAGACGTGTGTAGGCATGCGGGAATCATGTAAGACAGGAAATTCTAGCGTCTCTGACATGTCGGCGGGGGAGAAATATCCCGGTATGATCTTTTGTACGTTGAAATGGAGACATAAGACACTGAAAAACGTTGTCAGTAACACAGCGGTCGCTTTAATGACCAGACATACTGAAGAGGATCTTCCCCGCTTGCAAGGAGGGATTGTGACATCATTCAAGTTCGTGGGGCAATTAATGTAGTGTGGCGTGAAGTTACAATGATGGTCGCGTGAAGGATGGTGGTCGAGGATGAGCTTTAGTTCGTCCTTTAGTCGGAGATGGTATATTGAACAATGAATGGTAGGCTATTAACAGAGTCATATATCAGTTGGATGCAGAAACGAACAACAACGGAACCAAAAAGCGGCAACATTAATGAAGATAGGAAAACTTGCAGGAAGCACGGAGAATTGAACAGAACGTACAAGTCGTCACAAGTGGTATGTACACCGTTATGGAACGGACTTTCAACGAAGTCACAACCGCGTGATAGACATGCAACTACCCAACGTCAGCGGGAAGAGGTGGGAAGGAAAGAAAAAAATAGACGTAAAATTTAAAGTTATTTAAATAAATGCAATTTCAATTGGACGCGACCTGTCACTTTGCCATCAATCAACGTTTCAACCCCCGAACCAAGCAATGTTTATTCCTGGTTTTTCCTGGCTGCTCTTTCTCCTTCCTCGATAGCCCTTGGTTTGGATAAATCCGAGCTCTGCTGTATTACCGCAGCCTCCCCATCGGAACCTTCGATACTTGAAAACCAATTCAATTCGCAGTGACCGGGCCGACACGTGGCAAGTTGCGCAACCGGCTCTTATCTTGACTTGCGCGTACGGGGGAGCTTTGGCTGATAGTGAATCTACGGACATTCATATTCATCCCTTTCCTGACGGTGGAGATATGATTGCACGCACAGGGCTGGAGATTAGCCGGAACGCAGAGGATTATAACCATCGACGGCACCATAGAACGCTTGACTGTGTCGCTGCTAATCGTTTTTTCTTGGGCCCCTTCTCCCCCCAAAATGATATCGTAACAGCAGTTAAATTCGAATATTGGTAGTGGATCCTAATGCCACCTTGCCTTGTGTGGCAAGCAAATGTCACAATAACGCAGACACGGAGGTGGCACAAATGTTTGACTGTCCATTGTGGTGCTCAGATATTATTTTTACAGAACTCACAAACTATAGTATCTCGTTGTCTCGGCTACCAAGACGACAGGACAAAGCATCGCGTTCTTTCCATGAACTCTGCTAAACCAAATTAGGATCTAGCATAGTGGCTTGTGCTATGTCCATTGTCTTTGTTCAGGACGAAGCCCTTTGTCCATTATTAAGCAGCTGGTTCAAGCCTTATAAAACCTAGCGTCTCTGCAGTTCTTCCCTTCAATTTATCTTCACCGAAGCTATAGCCTCAAGCTCCTTGAAGTCGCCTTAAAGCTTAACTTCATTACGTTGAAAATGGACCCTTGTACGTCTCTAAGTTATCCACTTCTAGGTCTATGTTCATTATTTTCGCAGCTTACACGCAGAACACCATTGTATCCTACGACGCACCTGTGTCCGACGCGCAGCCCGTCCCATTCTTCAATTCGCTGGACCCGTACGCGGTATATCCACCGTGGTACAATGCAGTACCCCCGCCTACTTATATGCCCACTAGCGCGTACCCCAACGTAGCGCCGTCCTCCCTTTCACTGCCTCAAGCTCCACCTGGAAAACAGTACTATATACCTCAGTTTTATTATCACTCCCCGATGCCGCGTCCTTCCCCGACGTCGTTCGAACGCAATGGGACCACGTACTATATCCACAACGACCACACGACCGATGGTGCGTTCGAACTGAACGGTACCACCTTTTTCCCTCAGTCAGTTCGTGCCATGGAAGAGGCCCGAACTCGCGCCTGCAACACACCAGCCGAACGTCGACCTTTTCCAGGTTCGCGTGTCATCAATGGAACCACATATTTCCCGCGAGTAGCATCGGACCAGATCCTTTCCCCAGTTTCGTCTTCCGCCTCCTCTCTGCCTTCCTCGCAGACTTCGACCACGAACAACTCTCCTGCGACGGAGGCCACCGATTCGATCAACCAAGTTGATGATCTGCCTCCTCTAGTCTTCCTAACTCTCAACTAGTGGTGGGCCTTTATAACCCGTCAAGAACCATCGCTCAAGGCTGTCGTGCCTTACCTTGAACCACCCATTGTCTTATACTGTGTCGATGGAAAACTGTCCATCTCGGGTTGATTCCATAATGGAAGTCTATCCTTCACCTTCATAGATAGATATAGTATCTGCTACCGATCGGGAACCTACCAGCCTTTTTCCTCTTTTTTTTTTTTTGGCTCGCATCTTACTAGCATCAATCACTCAATAAACTGGTCTTTCTGTGCTTTTGATAATTCAGAATCAGTCCATTATTATGGCCGATGATTTAGTCCATTACAGGTATAGTAGCCTTAGCAACTCTGAGCTCCAGCAGCAACAAACGCGCCAAGTGCAGCACCCTGTGAGGGTGCCGTCCAAACCGCCCCGTCAGCGTTGGCACCATACCAGAGGTTGCTGTACCAGCCCGCCGTCCCAACTGCGTTCTGCAACACTTTATCGGCCTGGAGCTTGATGAAATCCGAGTACTTGGTGCCGTTATCGCGACCAGTGATGCTGAGGAACCATGCCATGTACTCGACCAAAATCCCCTTGAAAGAGACCTGGTCATTGTTGCAAGTGGTTGAGGTGGTGCTGTCGCAGGAATCACGTAGGGCACCGTTGTCGACAAGATCAGCGAGGATCGCGTCCATGATGGACCAGGCTGTGCTTATGGCACTTTCGTCGTGGGTATCTAGATCAGAGGTTAGTCTAGAACGAAGAGGCTCTCAACAGAGAATACACATACATTTATATAAGAAACCTAAACCGACAAGAACGACGCCTTGGTTATAGGTCCATTGGGTCTGGCCATTATTGGCACAAAGACCGTCTTTCGAGAGGCCATCATTGTATAGTCCGTTACTGCCTCGCATGGCGGAAGCATTGAACCATTCCCATGCTGCGTACATGTGGCTTTTAGCACTTTCAGGGTTGAGAGGAAAAGCAGCACACGTACTGTTCTTGAGACTCGTCAAATATTGGGTATCTTGAGTTACATCATAGAGGTAACCGGAAGTGGCCAAATAAAGCTCGTTTGTCTGTAGCATTTCGTTAGATGTGTCCTACGTGATAGGTGTCCCGGGTTACTTACGATCGCATTTTTGTAATCCCTTGCCGAGCTCCAAAACACTTTCGATATGTATCAGTTAAATCATCGGATATCCCAAGAAATAACGTACATCCACCGCCACAGTAGGAACTATCAACCGCCGTACTGGCAATATCATAATATTTCTTCGCCATGTCTACGTTCCCGGCCGAAAGGTACGCGATCGAGACCCATTGAACATCGTCGTATGAACCTCCATTTTGAAGTTCGTTCTCGTAATTAGTAAAGACGGTATTGATGACACCGGAATAAGTGGACGCTCCGGTCAACCCATCGACTAAATGATATGCACTTGATATTTGATTAAACAAGAAGGAAAGTAAAAACCCACGTCGCTGAAGATGCCAGGCGTCTACTGCACTGATCCAGACGGGTTGGGAAGGATATGTTCCCCCCGAAAAGTACCCAGACTGTAGATTTGCAGCAGCCGTTGTGGCGGCGTCAACATATTTCTGGCATAGGCCATGGACCAAAGCAGGTCCCGAGAGAAGGAGTGTCGTGGAAAGAATGGCTTTCATCGAGGATGCAGGTGGGAAAGGAAGGGTGTGGAAAAATGAAACCGTTTCGTGAGCGTCTTTATAGTCACGAGATGAATTTACGAGCCGAGTTGATATGCGTGGGTATCTGGTAGAATTGAAGTGTTTCGCGTTCGATGTGCATGTGGTTGATCTTGAAATGGTGGTTGGAGACGCGTACGCGTGGTGCACACTCCCATCAGTGATTCGTATTCGGGAGTATCAAAACTGCACAGCCTGTCCCGTAAGAGAGGGTGGACTAGAGCTCATCTATGACAAACCTGAAGATACGAAATTTGTAGCATGTTTGGTCGTCAAGCAATGGTGTAATCTGGATAAGAGAGCTATGTTAGCTCTAGGGGATTACTCAGAGGACTGATTTTCTTGAGAGAAAGAGAGAAAAATGCTCAGCAGCCCGCGGGGTAACAGCCTAAGTTTGAAACATCATCAGGCGAACCGACGTATCAGAAAAAGAAGACGCCCGACCTAAAGCGCTAGCGTCACCCAAGTTCGATGATCAAGATGAGGTGCCTACGGGTTTCCAATCAGCATGACGTAGAGTACTAGTAGCGATGGTTTCCTATACAGACGACGCGCTGGAGCTTCAATTGTAGGATATCGTCTTCGCCCAGAACGTTTCACATTATCTGATATCAATCGCAACTTGAAGGCTGCCTAATAATGTTCATCAGGCCAGTACGGTTACAAGGAGTGATGAAAATGTGAAGAAATCATGCTTCTTTTTGCACGTTGGTGCTTTGAACGTGTATGTACATTGCGTACTCCCGTCCCTTGAACCGTGTTCTTAAGGCGACGAAGTGGTGTTTGACACTGAGAGCTTCTCGATTCCTATCAGTTGCACGTCACAATGACTGGTAGCCCCAGGCAAGCAGCAGGACCTTCGCGTCGGAACTTCAACAATGACATCGTATAGGCACTGAGATCCGAGAGTCTTCAGTACTGGATTAGAAGCAAGTAGAAGTCAATATATATGCAGGTAAATGTCGGATACAATGCCTAGGCCGAAGAAAGTCAAGCGTATTTACCAAATACTATGAAGAAATCCATCATCCAACGGAGTAAGTAATGTGAAGAGGGACGAAACCTAGAACGATTATTCAGAACGAGACTGTTAGGGGAGGGATCATACTCTCACCTGTGAACTGTTCCCTTACTGAAGCTAACTATTTCCTAGCTTGGCTTCCAATATCTTCAGCTGAGCTTCGAGAGCAGTATTTTGATGCTGCAGAGCCTCCTTTTCTTGTTCAGCCTCTTTGCGCCCTGTTAAAACACCCTGCATAAAAGCGGCTCTGTTTTCCTTTTGTCTTTGATCCTAGTGCCGCGAAGACAAGATAAGATGATGAACTGCCTGCCAACACAACGTGTGGGCTAACCTGTCGCCGTTTCTTAATCTCTGCTTCCAATTTCGTCCACGCTCCTTCAAACTTCGCAAACATCTCCCGAGCAAGTCCTCGTGCTGGCACTGCCAGACTCCCATTAGCAGCCTTTTCCCAGCCATCGGACCAAACTTGTTGAAGATGTAATATGACAACATCCCAGATGCTTTCTGCGTACCAATAGCATTGCGAAGTGATCAGATTGTATTTGGGCTTGGTTTCGGCCACAGTAGATGCTGCGACAAGGAGTTGCACAAAAGGGAAAGGATGTGTGGCAAAGTCGATGTACCGTCGAACTTCATATCGATCTGAGTTAGTGGTGAATGAACCTTTGTCCCGGGACAGTTTTACACCATCGCGCGCCTTGCCAGAGAAGGACGGCGACGAAGAGAAGTAGGTTTTCCTGGGGGGATTGCGCTCAGCATCGCGATCGATAAGAGCATAAGCTTTACGAGGCGCGGCAGCATCAGGGTCAACTTCCTGGAGTTCAACAAGGATGGCCTCGTGAAGCCAGTTGTTGGTGTACTTGATGTGCTCCAGGCGGATAACATTGACTCTGTCGGTCTCACGTGCTGCCACCAACGCAGAGATACAGGCTGACAGAGTCATCGCGCGTATTTCGCCTTCATATTCTTCTTTGAAGAAAACGGAGCTAGGAGTGTCGGTGTTCGACATAGTGATCGTGGGGGTATGGGGAGAGCGATACAGAACTAGACTTGAGAGAAGGTGGTTAAGGACAAGCACGAGGACCTTGAGGCGCCTATTTGGTCCGGCATGAAAGTTTATCACTGACGGCCTCTTCGTGACTATGATAGGGTGTCGTTCACTCGGGACTTATGCCTTGCAGATTAGACTTGGAACATTCAATGCACGATCAACATACAGTAGACTCATAGACAGACCTTGAATACAATGACCCTGAGTTGTTTCAGAAGTTGCATTTCGGGCCCAAATGTAGAACGGGTGCGAAGCTTCAGTTTGTAAAGCTAGTTGTGTAATGTCCGTCTTGCGCGTGTTAGAGAGCTTCGGCAACTGAATGAATGTGAAAGATCTAGGCCAGACAGAGAAGGAACTTCGAGAGATGCGTTGGCTACGATCCAAGTGTATTCTAATTGCACGCTCGATTCCGGCCTTCGTATGATATCGATTAATAATCGACAGGCGCCCACGCCGTCCTGTGACTAGCGGATCTGCGCCCTATCACATTCTCATGTCAATATTGAAAAATTCCGAGATACAGTGACTTACTCAGTGAAAGAGGCTAGTCTCATTCAGTTCTTCTGATGAGAACTGACCAGTAAGAGACTAGGCCTTCGGATTCGCCACAACACTGAACAGGTGAGTGCTCTTGAAAATTTGACACGTTCTTGGGAAAGCAACCAATCAGAGGTCACTGTACATCACGCAACCTCGACCCTGCAAAGGAACTGTGTAGGAAGCGGATATCAATGCATTTGAGCGTCACTTCCAACGCGAAAACCAGCAAACGTACCACCAGGGCCCAAGTAGAGTGATTAAACACGATGCTGCTCACCAAGGATAGTATTCTCCACCATGACCGCGACCACTGGGTACACACAGTCCTTCAGACTTCAGCACAGCTCGAGAGAACGGCTCATCTGATGTCGAAATTCTATAAAAGATGCTGCTTGGGGGGCCAGGACTTCGAGTTGTTCCTCACGGTGTTCTGGATGACCTCTCCCTGCGTAACGAGCGTTGATGTTGAAATCTGTTGGAAAGTAGTAAGCTCCAATCAATAAATTTCGGAAAGGTCTTACAGGACCCAGCACCGCCCTCAACACTGCAACATAAACTCACTCTACAAGCAGACCACCGAATGTGTGCGTTCAAAGGTTCCGTACCAAGGTTTCTAGTATGTCGGCGTTACGTCTTGATGCATGACCCACACAGGAAAGTATAAAAAATTCGATGTTAGACGACGAGAGTCCGTCCGGCGCGTGATGTATTTGTGAGGAGTTGGCGGTAGACCTGTAACCGGTCGTCTTCTATATATGGGAGCAAGCTCACGATATCTTATAAATATATCGTGAGCTTGCTCCCATATATAGAAGACGACCGGTTACAGGTCTAAGTTGGCGGTTGGTCGGAGAAATTCAAATTCCCGTTGATCACATCATCACTGTCAGGGAAAAAAATGATATCGATATCCTCGAGTACTTACGAAGATAAATTTGGCTCGGTTACATGTCTGACAGGAAAATAATGTCTGTCTAGGAGTGCATAATGAGTAGGGCATGCTACTTCTAATTTACATTTGGCAGTTTAAAACCCCAACACAGAGATTTGAAAATAGGAAGACGTGAATGCCAATCTGACTGCCACCGGCCACTAATGACTCACAAAAGAGCAACGTAAAAGATAATAGCAGCAACTTGTTTCGATCAAGTGACCTCGGGGTTATGGGCCCCGCGCGCTACCACTGCGCCATGCTGCTGTCGAGAATTGACTACATAGAGAGTCTTAGAGACACTGTGTCGTATCGCTAATTGTAGCCCGAAATGGAAAACAGTCTTTGTTTGTTCCTATTGAAGTCAGGCGCCGAAGCCAATGATGAAGAGAAGCTTTTCCCAACGCTGAACACGACGACGACGACAATCACTAAGGCCAGCAAGACTGACGCGTTGTAGCACACTTATTGCGTCGCTCGTTGTGGTCGACAATCTTTCACGACGAGGACGCCCTCTCAAAATGTCTGGCAAAGCGCCACCGAAGGGCCCAAGAGCACTGCGAGGAGGTCCGCCTCCGCCGCCTTCAAGCATCGCGGGTCCGAGCTCCACTGCTTCGGGACCTTCTCTAGCGGCCCACCCAACGAAGAAGATACCTACAGGACCGCGGAGCCTTGTAAATGGTAATGCAGCTCACGCGGGTCGCATATCGAAGCCACCCTACAGGAATGGGACGCCAGAGGCAAGAGGGACGGGTATTAATGGTGGAATAAATGGAGTGGGAACGAAGAGCGCGCATTCTTCGACATCATCGACGAATGCTGATACATGGATCCCCAATGGCGCTGTGAATGGTGTAAAGACAGTGAATAGTCCGCCGGTACCAGGTATTTTGGGTTCTAATCGGGCTGCAATCTCTTTCTCAATGCCGCGGAGGCCATCTGGTAGTGGTCCCCCACCGCCCAATCATCCGCCACCACCGCCACCCCAGCCGACGAAATCACCACCCCCGCCGCCTCCACCCAGTTCAACTCCGCCTCCTCCGCCTCCACCGGCAACTCCCCCGCCACCCCCGCCGAGTATAGATCCACCTCCGCCGCCCCCGCCGAACGAGTCAGCACCTCCGCCGCCTCCTCCCGAAGTTCCCCCGCCTCCTTCGGCAGTGCCACCTCCTCCTACATCAACTCCCCCTCCGAAAACCATCCCATCCTCAGAAAATATTGCATCATCATCCTCACATGTACCTCCGCCTCCCTCCTCAGTTAGGCGGCCCCCTTCTCCCCCAACGGCCCGGCCCGTCTCACCCGTTCCACCATCTCCATCTCCGCCACACGTTCCTCATTTTACGCCAATAACGCTTCCTCAACGCGTAGCAAGTCCGTCACCCCAACCCCCTTCCGACATCTTATCCCCCTCTTCGCCACGTGAAGTTACCCCTCCTCCCCCCCTACCTTCACCTCCACCTCCACCTCCCACGCGACGACGTCCTGCTCCTCCGGTATTATATTCCTTGCCTCCTTTACCCAGCTGGCCACCTCATAAGTCAGAATATCCGTCAGTACGTTCATACAAGGTCCTACACGATCCATCCATACACAAGCTACCCTTTCCCTCCAATGTTAATGATTTAGTGGGATATTCAAGTGATGGCCCTCCAGCCGCGCCGGGAGCCAGTTCAAGTACTGCATTAACACCTCCATATTTTCAGCATCTCGTCTCGTGTATGCCGGAGTATGTATCAGCCTCCGTGTTTCAGGACCGCGTCAAAGGGAAAGGAAAGGGCAAGGAGATTGTGTATCGGTACGAGGGTGAGGTATTGAACCGCGGGGAGTGGATCCCTGTACCAGGACATGGAGATCTCTGGATACGAGAGCCAGAAATTCCCGAGAAGCCTCCAGATCCGCGTCTTAACTCTAATGTTAAGCGACGGCCGCCGCGTGAAGAGCTAGGATACGTTACGTATGAGGTACGGATTTTCAACTATTGGTATAGTTATCACTAACTGGTTCTGTAGTATGAACAAGGGATATCAACGACTCCTCCGCCTCCCACTGCTCTATTACTAACAAACTTATCACCTCTAACTTCAAATACTCAGCTACGGACACATCTTGGTGGGTATGGACCAATTAAAGTCTTCGAACCCAAGATCGACAAGGAGAATGGGATGGCGTTGGGTGTAGTTTGGGTTGACTTCCGTACGCACGAGGACGCCAAACGGTGTTTCGATGGTATTTGCGGGCCTGGTTTAGACATTCGGGGCATTGGAGGTAGCCTAAAGACACTTCTTGGTGCCAGTGCGGAAGATGTCAAAGTCATATTCGATGGACAAGGCAAGAGAGTCGCAACAGTCATCAAAGAATTGGAGGATAGAAAGCGAAAGCGGAAAGAAGCAACTCGGAAGACTGCAGCGACCAAAGACACAACTCCTTTACCCGCAGTCCCGACGCCGAAGCAGAATGGAACACCACGACCAAATTCATCGACGCCTTCTGGTAACAACAAACCGGTTTACCACCCTCTACCATCTAATCCTCGACTTTCGCATGCTCTCCCTCCGAATCCTACAAAACAACACGGACCGGCAGTGGGCTCCAGTTCCCTCGCGTTGCACAATCCACTTAAAGCGTCTCCTATGAGGCCGGCTATGGCAAGCGGAACGTCAGGACCAGCGATTCCTCAGCTTCAGAAGGCCAGGGAGGCGGCAGCGGCGGAGATGAAACACGAGAAAGAGAAGACAACAGAGAAAGAGGAAGGCATGGGCAAGAGACGGATGATGGACTCGTTCAAAGCGAAGCCACGAGAGCGATTAAGAAGGGAAGAGAGGGACTTGGAGGGACTTGGCTCTGATGGACATCGAAACGGCCAGGATAGGTATGACGATCGATACCGGGGACGTCGACAGCGTTCACCCTCGCCTAATCCACTACAGTACCTGCACAAGGGGTACACGGAGGACGAAGTAGAGAAAGCGCTGTTGACAAATGGGAAGGAGTACATTATCGTGGAGTTTGAAGACGGTAAACGCACTGGTGGTGGTGTTTCGGAGGGAGAGGTCAGGGACTTTTTCGAAGACTTCTCGACCGAGAAGGTCATGTCGGCGCCCAAACATGGACTGGTATTTGTGACATTCATGGATCCTGAGGCAGCAAGGCGGGCTTTAATTTCCTTCGCCGGAACCAGTCTACGGTTAGCGTATAGGAACGTGAAGCTGCGTCCTGGTGAGAAGGGAGTGTTCCATGGTGTGTTACCTGACTCTCTTTTTATGCATCCGCCTTGACGTTTCTTAGGTTTTGATGGGCGACGTCGGACGGTGTGGGAGGATGCAGAGATGGTGGACGAGGCCGCACGCCTGCTTGTTGCGGAGCTTAAGCAGATACTGACGAAGGACGTCAAGGACCGGGTGGTTGGAAATGAGGTCAAACGGTTGATGCGGGCAGGGGTTAAAGAGAAGGAGGATGATGGAGAGAAAGAGAAAGGAGCGAAGACTCTTGATTTGAAGGGACTGAGTTTTCGGAAGCGCCGACGGGAAGGCGAGGAGGGAGGGAGAGAGAGCAAGCGTGCTAAGGTCGTTGACGAGTGGGTGGATGTCCGCCTCGATGACGATGCCGAACCCATGAAGGCCAAGCGGCTGAGAGACACCGATGAGGCCGAAGAGGAAGAGGAGGAGCGACCGAAGAAGAAGGGTAAAACCGAGAAGAAAGTGCAGAAGAAGACCAAGGGCAAGAAGGGCAGAGTTGTCGTCGAGGACGAGGAGGAAGACGTCGTTGTTGTCGTCAACGGTCGCAAGGCACCAAATTTCCGGTCAGTATCGACGCTCTCGCCCTCAACATCAAGGTCGTCTTCGCCTTGTTCTGTACCGCCAACGCCAGCGCTCGTGGTAGAGTCCGAATCCGAATCTGAAGAAGAGGTGGTGGAAGAGGAAGAAGAGGACTTGGGCGTCTTTCAGGATGATGAAGACCGTTTCTTTGCCAAGATTGCGTTATCCCATCCTGAGAAAGACTTTGAGAGTCTGGACGACAATCTTAAAGCGGAGCTGGGTATTCCGTCACCGCCTGTCACAACACCTCGGCTACGGATACATGCCACAGGGTCTGCACGGACGGAGGGATACTATGAAATCAGTCACGCGCAGAAGGCTGAGTATGTATCGCAGTATCAAGCTCGTTCATCTGCTGCATCATCCAAGGTCGTCGTTGATCCTGCACCAAACGACAGCCCTTCAAAAGCCGGTGTCACATCCTCGCGAGAGAATCGAGCGAATGCCCGTCGACGCGCCCAAGGTCTCGAGGAGATGAATCAGCTCAATCGTGCTGTGGCGCTGTCCAAATCTACTGCACATATGAACTCGAAGGACAATCCTGCTCAGGAGATGCTGCTCAAGTTCAACCAGCTGCAGTCGAGGAAGAAGCACCTGCGGTTCGCGCGGAGTCCGATCCATGATTGGGGGTTGTATGCGATGGAGAGGATCAGCCGTGGGGAGATGGTCATCGAGTATGTGGGTGAGATTGTCCGGGCGCAGGTGGCGGAGAAGCGGGAGAAGGCATACGAACGGCAGGGTATTGGAAGCAGCTATTTGTTTAGGATCGACGAAGACCTGGTGGTGGACGCCACAAAGAAGGGGAATCTAGGGTGAGTGTGACCACTTTTATTGTCTGGATTTACTGACTGATTGACGTGCGCTTCCTAGTCGGCTGATTAACCATTCTTGTGATCCCAATTGCACTGCCAAGATCATCACTATCAGTGGGGAGAAGAAGATTGTGATATATGCGAAGCAGGATATTGAACTCGGGGATGAGATAACCTATGGTGCGCAACTTCATTTATTGATCATTTCATTGCAAGCTTATACCTTAACAGATTATCACTTTCCCTTCGAGCAAGACAAGATTCCCTGTCTTTGCGGGTCCGCAAAGTGTCGTGGCTTTCTCAACTGATCCGTCATCCGGGGTTCTTCTGGTCTATGGAACTCTTTGCTTTGTCGTCGATGTTGTCGTATTTTACTGTTTGCTTTTATTGGTTTTTTATATCGTTCATCTGTGTGTGTTTGTCCGCCTGCATATGTATATAATTATACCTCACATCATTGTCATTTATACTGCAATGCACTTTGGCTCGCTGGTTCCTTGCCTTGATTGAGAATTGGGAATGGTCGACAGTGTTTTCGCTTACAGTCGTCAAGAACCGTCCTCTTTCCTTTCCGTGGTAATCAATGCAGTCGTATTCCCTGACAAAGCTGAACCTTTTGAAAAAGTACACTTAAACCTGAGAGTTGTCATGTAGTGCACAAACATTGGTTGAATTCGGATATGCAAATTTCAGATAGGCGCCTAAGACGTAATGTGGCGCGATATACATGAAGAAAGAGCAAAGCAAACAGCATTATAGTACCAAAGAAGTGATATAACAGATAATGGACAGTCCAAGCATTTCATTAAGTAGCTATCGTCCAGTGATTCATAAGCCAGGATGAGCATTGTAACAAGCCTGCGCTATTTGGCTGGTGAACAGGCGATTCCCTCCCCATATTGTCAACTTCTTCACTCCGGGTAAGGCGTAGGGTGGAATGACGTCCAACTTTGCGTTCTTCTCCAGACGCTCTTGTAGGTACCGTTTGCTATGCGTATACGCAATTTCCAGCTCAGTAACTTGTTCTGGTAGCTGGAGTCGTGCGAGCGAAGAGTCGTTATACCACCAGTTGTGATAGTTCATCGATACCCGCTTGACGTTGGGAAAGACTTGGGGAAGCACCAGCATGAGATCGTGCATTTCGTCGGATACTGGGTGCGTTACGGCATTGAAGCCATCGGGATCGACTTCGAGGACGAAAGCGATAGACCGACAGAATGATGTCGGTGAAAAGGACGAGTCGATCGACCGGAACGATGCGGTGTCTCGTTGAAGCATGCGGCAGATGACATGGTTGAGATGAGAGGGTGAGAAGACGTGTACGTCGGTGCAGAATACACGTGTGAATTCCCAAGCGAACGATTTGCTGACGAGTTGAGATGATGTCGTCATTCGGAGTCGTTCGATGGGGGTAAGAGGAAGTGCCCATGCTTCCTCGATGATCTGGGCGAGTACTTCGGCGGGGAGTAGGTTCATTGTGCAATAGTAATAGAAGCGATGTTGGTTCAGCGTAGTTGTTCGATAATTTGTGTGGCTGAAGGCGACTCCTGCAATTTATACTTGAGGGTACTCCACATTTGACCTTTCTCTGGAGGCGGTGAAGAGCAAATGTCTGTCTCAGCGATCGACCACAGTACAAGCCCCCTACCTGAAGATTTGATACCTCTGTAAAAACCAAAGAGCACTAGACAGTGTAAATGATTGGTCCACTTTGCGGAAGTCCGTCGACAAATGTGACCGCGCAGCGTACTCGAACTTCTGCAACATCCTTAGATAAATGATTAGTTCGCCAACAGTATATCATGCCATAGTAGGCCCCTTTTCAGCAGAAGTTCCAGTTCCAAAGTTCATCGCAAACTGGAAGGATACTAGATACACAGCTTGATGTCTTAGCAGAGCAGTTCTGCAACAAATTGGCCCCGACGAAGATGAGAAGAAAGTAAAGAGACCCGTCGTTTCACATTGAATCTAGAAGACTGACTCGGACTGACGGCTCCCGGAACACTGAAAAGGGGGATGGAGGTGAAGGTTGGAGTTGGAGTTGTGGCTGTGGACTTTTCGGCCGAGCCAACGCCGCCCTTCCAACTTATCCTCTCAAAGGAACTTTTTTCACTTGTACAAATGTACAATATCTTAGCAGGATCATGTTTTATTTAGGTGCCTTATTAAGGTCCGAGCTTTTTCCTCCACAGACCGATTTTTGAGCTTTTCGCCAGCTGTTGCCGACACAGCCCCCATGAGAAAGTCTAGCCACAAATACTTCTGACTTCAGGCTCAAAGATTTGAAGGCCATCATAGTAGTACCGTCTTTGCTTCCTGATCATAACGCGACCTCACGTGGTCTTTTTAGTTGCGCAAGCCCCCTAGCGTCGGTAGAAAGGTGCCCCGCGAAGAGGGTCGTCTCGACATTATACGACATACCAGTTGAAACACTCTGCGAGTGAACCTGTAAATAACAGTCATTACGATCCTGAGGAACTTAAATGCCCCTTGAGTGCCTGTTTAAAGGCTCAGGCCGCTTGTTCTAGTATATCAACGCCATATAATATCACGCAGCCAAGCGACGTCACCATCATTTCGATCTGTGCTCCTTTCAGAAATGATTGAGTGGAGCCTGAAGCGGCCCAAGCCTTCAGCTCTGTGCAGCTGAGCCTTATCGTTGAGTGGAAATCAAGTTGCTTGCTAACGCCATGGGCCGGCAAGGAAGACGTACAATACCTCCGAGATCTTTTCGCAGATACGATGGCGTGATTCACCGTTTATTGTGTCATGGTACTAGTCGCGCAGCAAGTTCACACCCAATTCTTACTGGATTATCAATCACTGGACCACCCTGTTTTGACCCTGTTGCTAATTTTGACACTGCATAGAATATACAAGCTGGGTGACCTTACATACTCATTTAACACTTGGTAGATATTAGAATCAGAAACCTGGAAGAGTCCCGTTCTTTTCCCCCTTTAAAAAACAGAAAAGCACTTCAAGGCACTACAAAATTCTCGAACCTGACAGACGATGAGAGTGACTAGAACGTGATCGACGGTGGGTCAAATGCTGTGCGACCAGGTCTGACGTCATGGGGTGGCATGAGAAAAAGGCACAGCCAGACGCTCGCTCTTCTTGATTACTTACACTCATGTTGTCCCCTCTACCTAGCCTTTTCATCCTTGCCGGACTGGCATATAGTGCCAATGCCCAGTTTATGAACGATAACAACAATCATACAACAACACAGAGAATAATAGCGGGAGTCGTCGTAGGTGTGTGCACTTTTATCCTGCCATCGGACCATCCATCTTACAAGATTTTTTTAAGCTGTTCTTGCATTAATAGCTTGCATCTTGTGTTCCATCGGACTCTCTAGACGTCGGCGGCGTCGCCTTCTTGTGGTACCCCAGGGGCAGTATTCTCCTCAGGCTGCCGGAGGATATAAGCCGCCATTCTTTGGTAGCGGCTGGGGATGGAGTCAACAATACCCACCAAATCAGAACCAGAGCCCGTACATACCTCCTCAAGGGCCTCCGCATCAATCGACTCCGTACTACGGAGGTTATGGTTCCGGTGCAGAGCAGCGGCAAGAATACCCTCCTAATCCCCCTCCGTATAAACGGGACGATACCAACTACCAACCGGTGCGCACAAAAATATCTGATGTCCCAATGCTTCTAATATTGACCGTCTCTAGCCCGCCGGACCACCTCCGGGACATCCAGAAAGTAGTGCGCAAGCCCAGTACAGCCCGGTTAGTTATTATAAACGTTGTGATAATCCATTGGCTTAATTCCCTAAAATTCCAGCCCCCCGGACCACCGCCGCAAGCTCACTTGGCCCATAATGTTGTTTAACTTTCCTTAATTATGACATTTCGCAGGCTGATTTCCTTGCAGGGCCAAGGTTCCGTCGGAGGTTTCAAACCTTGATTAACGGGCATTTTCCCATCTTACATTCCATTCTCTTAATCTTCTAGTCGCACATCTGTATTCACATATACTGTACCATCTCGCGTTGCGAACTTCGTGCTTCATGTTGTAGTTATACACAGCTGGGTTTCTAGTTTATAAACAGGATTCAAATTACCACCGACGCGCGCGCGCATGCGAGTGAGTGTTGAGGGTATTGTTTGTTCCTATCTTGCGATGATGCAGAATCCAAGTCTTTTCGTGCAACTCGTATCCGGACGGCAGTCAGTGTAGGAGGTTCGGTTGGTGACAAACTTGGCGTCTCGTGATTGTAGAACGAAGCTTGAGCTGTGATAGGATGCTTGAATTCGCAGCTTGGCATGCAAGAGGGCCATCTGGGACACGGAGTATACTTCTTAACTATCGTTACAGCATCAGTCAGCGAATCACAACGGGAAAGCCAAGCGTAACTGACATGGCTGCGTATCCGCAGGGTGGGAGAACGTGCAAGTTTTGAGGGTACATCCTTTGCCTTGAACATACGACCAGCAATGTCGAGCCGAGTTAGAGGCACGAGGGTTGAGTTCTTTGTACTTGAGCACACTTGCGTCGTGTATGCTGCATCACGGAGCCCCGGTCAGAAGAGATGGCATCAAAGATATGAGAAGACTCACAAGCGACAATCTTCACCCATTGGACACCGCCGTTTTTGCTTGAAGTGCTTGCAAATGGCCGTGTACCAGTTTACAGGCTCGACGGGCACGATAGGCTGAGGGAATTGCACCCAGTTTGCCAGTTGGGCTGGGACTATTGGGAATGGAGGGTGGAAGAGTTGACAGAAGCCTCCTTGCGGGCAATATCCGTTGAGATAGTTCCGGCAGACTGAGCCTAGTCAATCAAGTGAGCAACATAGAAGTTGAGAGTGAAGAAAGAACACACTTGTATCCATAGCGTGGGAAAAACCTTAGGTTACTAGTATATCAAGTGAGGGGGATATGTTGGAGAAGGCGGCCCCTTTATATCGACCGAAGCTGGAGCTTGAGGCTCGGAAACCCATCGATAACAATGAGTGGTGGCTTCGGACAAAGACAAGTTGTGTTGAAGAATTTATAGCCGTGACAATGGTCTTGCAAATACCGAGTCAGCATCGTGAACAAAGACGCGAGACGTCAGGACCATTGTTCAATGGCCTGGTATGGGTATGGTGGTACAGCGCAGAACTCCTTGATAAACATCCTGAAGAGAGAAACATATATGCCCAAAGATTTATCACGGTCTTGCTCTGGTTGACCTTGAGAATGAGTGGCAGTGACGCCGCATGGGTTCGGGCCCAGTTCGTTAATGAAACTCAGTGATGTAGATTTCGAGCCCAATTACGGGAGGCAACGATCTGTTGTGAGATTCAGGGATACAATTATTGAGTAGGCATTCTAGATGGTGGCAACGGTTCGCCTCTAACGTTCATCCTGTCGCCGAGTAGGGATACCGAAAACGATAGATCATAGCATCAGTAGTCTGAAACCGGCCACTTACCCAGGCGAAGTATGGTGATACATCGTTCCATTCTCTCGACCGCCGTTAGGACCCTAACCTTTCCAGGTACCCGAAGGAGTAAGGGTAGTAGGTTGTGCCGCCAATGTTTAAGAGGACGGCGGTACACAGTGGTGTCTCGGAGATTGGATGGATGTTGGGGACGGGGTGGTCCTGGAGGAAAGTGAATCCGATTGTTGGGGGAAACGAGGGTAGCGAATCATTATCAGGCCCAGAATATTTGAATTCACAGAACGGCGGATAGGGAAACATGCGCCATATAAAGCAAAGCGTGTGTATCTTGTCTGATACATCAGTCGACGGTCGTCGCATGCGCTACAGAGGATTTAACTTACATGGCTTGATATCTCTGGTAAAGAAGTAGGCGCATGGACGGGCTCTTCTGTGGCCCCTGAATGTATGACCAACGATGAACATCGCTTGATTTATTTCGAAATCATGGAATGTGAGCGGCGAAAAAGGAAAACACAGGTTACAGGTGCAAGAGGACGCATATGATTTTACGTACAAATCACACTGATTGCCCATGGGGCAGTACCCGTTCTGCCGGTAGAAGGACCTGCAGAGCATGGTTCTTCCATGCGAGAGATCGTTTTTTGGACATCTGTCGCAGAACGGGAAACACCAACTGAGAGGAAGAATCAGTTGGGTGAAACACAGCTAGTCGAGCGATTTTGGGAGTAGAAGAGTTAGATGAAGGACCCACCTGAGAAAAAATATTAGAAGATCGCGGAAGATGTGCCGGGAACAATGCAACGGCCCTATCTGACGGTCTCAGAAGATGCACAAGCCGGCAGCTGAGAAATCTTGACAAGCTCCATCTACAATCTCCTCTCAGAAGGCTAAACGATCAAACCAGAGGAATGCTAGCATAAGGATAAAAGGATTACGGACCATCAGTACACCAAAACTTATGATAGTATTTTAAAACCCAGAGGCTAAATTGGAAAGTCGGGACAATGGAAAGATGGTCAGTCAACCAGAGATCACAGGGTGTACATAAGTCGTTCTGACAAAGAGACCCAAGATAAGGAAGGGCAAGGACACTTGAATAAAGTGCCTTCTTTCTTCACAGTCTGGGGTTGACGAAAGCATGCAACTTGAAAGGTGCCGTACATGCTCTAGATGAGGTAAATTTAGGAACACCAAGAGATTCTTAGAAAAGTATGAGGACTCGAGCCTCTAGTACGCCGGGAACGTGATGGTATGGCGCGATTAGAACTTGTTTGAACTCCAGAACTAGTAGTGAGTCACAGGTTCACAGCAAGCAGAAAACGAAGAAAACTCCGACCAAACCTGGGCCATGGCATTGATGACCCTGCATCTGAAAGCAAAAAAGTCAAGGAGTATACCTCTGGCCCTGATTGTCCTTTTTAAGTATGAATATTGCCCATGAGATTCGAAGAACGGCGCCGTACGGACGTCACGGTCATGTTGGACCACGCGGCTCAGTGTCATGTGATATGCCGCCGCCCCGACTGAAGTTCGGCCCGACGCATGTCCGGTACCAATCCGGTGCTTCCTTGGAGCGCAAGCGAGTCGGAAAACTTCATCGTCCATGTCGGATGGACTATTTCATTTCTGGTTTATTAGAAATTTTTGGACAGCGGACTCGGACTTTCGGAACGTCCTCACCGACTACCGTGGCACCGACTCGGGAATTTTTAGCAATTCAACGCATAGAACGCCGCACCAGGCAAAGCAAGGCATACGTGATAGGCTTTCGATGATGGTGTAATGCTAGGGGCGAATACCATTTATGGTCAACGTGGGTTCTATCGGCCCTCGTCAGTGCTTGCTGGACTTAGCGAACGGTAATAAATGGATTTATGGTGCCTTAAGCCACTGCATGGAATGGCGCTGGCATTTCAGATCCCTACGATACGATACGTGCCTGAGGCTTGTCAGAAATTTTTAGTTTCCTATTCGTTGTCAAGTACGGACTCCCAGAGCTATGTCCTCCATTTGATTCGGCGGACAATTCGGTCCTGGTAGATGACCGGTGGTATCCACTGGCAGTGTCTCCTTTAAATATCTCTTCCTCGCTGCCTAAGAAACTGATTGGATTGGTATGGGTGATTTCATATAACTTATAACGTGGATGTCGTTCTCATCTTTGATGATCAAGCGACTTGGCATTCTGTTGCGCGCTTAGGGACGCACCGATAGCATCCCCGAGTCGGTAATACAAAAACGGCCGTGCGTCATAACTAGCCAATCATCATTACCCAAGCTTTATAGTAAAAGTTCCGCCGGTTTGTCTACTAATGTTGCATATACTATACAGTAAAGAAAGACAGCAAATATGATAGCGGGATCGCAATAAAGAATAAATAATCATCACTGGTGGTTGTAGTCATGAGTGGTAATAGTATGCAAGGGTATCGTTCATGGTAATGTCATATTCTGTGGTTGGACCTGCATTGCCGCGCTGTTCAGCATGTCGAACCTCGTCATCATACCCGCGCTGACGTTCATTCTCTTCCGTGGGGGCATAGCGGAAATATCCTGTTCACAACGAGAGTCAGAACAACGACCAGACCACACGAAATCACGCGCAAGTACTTCGCAGTTGTATTGGCCGTCTACTGGAAGCCATTGAGACCAAACCTGACGGCCGACACAAAGGAAATAAACCCACCTTGTTGCAGTGGTGTACTGTCCCACGTCCGTGAATGTTTACGGACCATCCGGTTCGAGGGATCCTAGGAGTTGCATAGGCAATGATCAGGTGAAGATATAGTCAAAACAAAGAGATGTGCTTACCTCGAGCTGAGTCATAGGCTCAGTTCCATAGACTGCTTGTGCATCAGCGGGTTCCGTCCAGTCTAATTTTGCACTAGCACGAGAGACTGCCTGTGAATTCGAACATATTTAGTTAGTCCGAATGATGATCGATAGATAACATACCTCTGCATGGTACCTCTGACTTTCGTCGAGGGATAAAGAGGAGTGTCTCGATTGTTGGTCGACTGGTTGATCATCATCAGATAGAGAACAGGCAAAATCCGAAATCCTAACTCACCTGCACCTTGATTCATTGACAGAAGAGCAGCCACTAAACATATAGATACAGAGTTAATGATGATGGAAAAGCACATAAGAGGTCTTTCTCACTGATATCATCTCTGCGCTTTTCTGCAGCAGCAACGGACTGACGTGCTTGACGTTCAGCATCAAGACACGCAGTGTACCGAAGAAATGCATCTTGAGTTTCCTTTTGGGTCCTAGACAGAGCAGCGCGGGACAAGAGGAGCGCTTGTTCTATTCATTTAATCAGATCTTGGATTCAGGGGGGGGAAACATACATACTCGATGTACTCGCTTCCTGCGCCAATGTTTCAGGATTGCGAAGGGACGGCGAATGAGAATTTCGTGATGAAACCATAAAGTTGCTCGACCCGTCCGAGACATCTATAACAAGGTAAGGGTCGCGGAATTGGTAATGGCGGGGAGGTAAATGTCGCTCACCGATGCCTGCTGTTCGCATTTTGTGGTCCCCGTAGCTGTGGTCGGAAGCATCGGGAGACCCTGAATCCACAGAGTGATCGTCGCGGATCGTGTACCCATTCTCTCCCATAGAATTACGCAGACGAGGGTTGTGAGGTATACCCGAGGCCTGGCGTTCAATGAACTTACGCAGGAACGTTAGCTCGATGTCATCGGCCATAACGTACGGGGGTCCCTGAATGTCGCCCTTCTGCATCAAGAGTTCCAGGTGTGACATTGTTTTGTCTTTCAGCTGCTGGAGCCATTCGTGCAGCTCCATATGGTCCTGGTCAGCGCGTGCGTCGTAGTCCTGCCGTCTCCTGGCCTTCCGCCAATAAGTCTTGGTCAACTTGAGAGCACGATTAACCTCTCCGTCCAGAATCCGATACCAGTCGCTGGCCTGACGGTTAAGACGCACCGCCAGTACTCCGGGTTGCACCCGTAGCTGCAAGTTGCACCGGCCTTCACGGTCTGGAGGCCCAAGGACGCCTTTTTGTCCTTGATTCCCCCTCGTCGCGCCACGGGAGACATTTCCAAGCTCAGGCCAGGGCAAATCGTCAGCGGAAGCCATAATTAGAACTTCGAGTGTGGGATGAATTGAGGGAGAAATGTAGGGAAGAGGCTATCGAGGCAATCACAATGCTGCGATGCAGTTGGACCGGGCGCAAGATATCGAGTTGCAGAAGACCAACTTCACCAACTTATAAGGTCGGGATCAGTTTAGGTGGTGATGTATTGATGGCTGGTTTTACAGCACTGCCAAAAAATTGATGCGACTCATTCAATCAGTCGGACAATTCGTCACTAAACCTTGGATACGACGGGTCAAAAGGCTCGGAGGAAAATCTAAAAAAGGACGCAGTTGATGGAATCCGGTCTTTTCACACGCATGATGATGGACGCCCTTATCCGTCCATGTCGTTGATGAACAGTTGAGAATGATCCATACCACGTTACAATTTCCATTGCAACAGAGGGGCACTTTAGTGACACGGGGTAAAAAGCAAGTGGAAAGTACTGATGTCGAGCTCTCGGATCAAACGCAAGGGGAAGGAAGCGCCCGCAGAATAGCTTCGCTTCCGCATTCCAATGGCTTTCGCCCCACCTAACCACGTCTGTTTAACTTCTCACAAAAATCAAATCATAAGGGTGGACCTTAAACTAGATCCTACAAAATGATCTTCTTCGGCTTAAACGTCACGTAGCAAAAGTTACGCCTTGTGCTAGTGGTGCCTCATTCGAGAAATTGACTGGTTAATAAATAGAGTTAGTGAATGTAAAACTGCGCAAAAAAAAAGCGTTCCGTACTAGTACACGCGCTCCAGCGCACATACTGTTTCCAGGCATCGCCACCGGACTCACGACCCCTGTCAGGTTAGAGTAGGTTTGCGGGGGGGTTTGATCCCAAGCTGATACGAAATTACTTACCATCCGGTACTCTGAAAAGGAAAGCAGACGCACGTTAACTGTATGTAAACTCAATATCCGGCCGCCTTACCTTGTTGCCCCCGAAAGCGGCCGAGATTTCAGCTCCGGAGTTCCCGACATTTATCTGTAAGAAATAGACTATCATAACAAGGTCCCCGACAGACGGGGACAGTCGACGTACATTTACAATACCCGCATCTGATCCATTTGGACCAATCCATTGCCCCGCATTCCGGAGATCACGGGTCCAGAGACTACTGGAAAGGCCCTGGACACTCGGAGAAAAATGAGATTAAATTGAACAATAAAATGAAAAAGGGTGACAGAACTTGAGGCACTGCATTATTCCACTCAATAGCTTGATCAAGATGATCGAAAATCGCAACGTTAAGAATGGGGGCGAAGGTTTCGGTACACCAAATTTTGTCCCTGGTATCCACTGATTTAGGTATTGCGATAGCAGGCTGTACAAAGTTGCCCTTGTCGAGAGGGGCTTCGCTGTATCGGATGCCGCCAGTGAGAATTTCAGCATCGATGGAGCGAAGGTATTCAATAGTATTCTCATAGACGCTGACTGCGTTGGACGTATGCAGAGGGCCAAGAAGAGTCGTGTCAACCAAAGGGTCCGCGGGCTTGACGGATCCATAAGCCTTCAAAAGCCGCTGTAAAAACTCGTCTGCGATATTACGCTGAAGATAAAGTCTTCGAGTAGACGTGCAACGTTGTCCTGCCGTACCGACAACGCCAAAGAAGACCGACGGCACCGCCATATTTAAATCCGCATCGTCCATAACGATCGAGGCTTGATGAACAGACAGGGCACCACCATTAACAACGCGCTTCATCATAACTGATACACGTACCGTTGTTACCACCTAGTTCTAGTATGGTTTTTCCAAATCTTGCACTCACATTCTGGCCTACAGAGCGGCCGACACGTTCACTGCCAGTGAAAGACACTGACCCACGACGTGAGTCGATATGCTTACTCAGTAGTATTAGACGTACCAAGATCCACCCCGGAGTTTGCCACAATTCCTTCGCCGATATCCTTACCTCCAGTTACCAAGCCTGCAACGGCGCCGCTGATCCCGTTGCGCTCCAAAACCTTGCTTATAATTGTGGTTACGGCAATGGCGCACAATGGCGTAGTATGAGAGGGTTTCCAAATGGTAGCGTTTCCAGCAGCCAAAGAAAGGGACAGATTCCTAACCAATCGATATGGTCGGAAAACGGCTAGCTGCTATATATGACGGAACCAATCACGTACCAACCATAGACAGCCACAGGGAAATTGAATGCTGTCAAGATTCCAATAACACCCAACGGATTTGGTACTGAAACACGAGAACATTAGACCTAGCCATAAAGAGGAGTATCAAGAAGTCAAACCTTCTAAGATAGAATGGCCTACACGCTCTGATGCAACCACACGACCGCTCATCATCCTGGAAAGACCCACTGCATAATCGCACTGTATTGATCATTCATTAGTAGGAACACAGGAGGAGACAAAAATAAGCGTGTACAATGTCAATGAATTCCTGTACCTCCCCTACACCCTCGGTTTTGATCTTTCCCATCTCCAAGGACACTAGTGCCCCGAGCTCTACCCGCTGAAAGTACATTGTGCCGTCGGCCCACTTGGAAGAACTTCTACTGTTTCATGACCGGCGCACCTTTGCAGCAAGGGCTTCTCGGATTTGACGAATTATCTCTCCTCGACGCGGGGCAGGCACATCTGAAACGACAAAATCAGACTTCAGTACGCGTGCTATAAACATAATTGAACTTGCTTCGGAACGACTTGTATGCATCGCGAGCCTTGGCGAGGGTCTCACGAAGGTCTTCTGGTGATGCCTGAGGGGCTGTCTGGCAGGTGGAACCCATCATCGCGGCATGATACTCACGGATTTAACGCGTGCTAGCACCTCGCCCGTCGTCGGACATACCGACGTGAGGATCTCTCCGGAGCCCTTCCATTCCCCGTCGTAGACGCCTGGCACCTCTGTGCTCGTCGTCGAGATGTCGAGTGAAGACAGGATTCGTGATGCCCTGGTGGACAGCAAGCGGGCCGTGGTGCCTGTTCGAAAGGTCCGTTCCAGGCGAATCTGTTTGTCGTCAAGGCGAGCTCAGCCAGCAGTATAACAACGTACGCCTGGAGTTAGCAGCTTGGATATCATGGCGGCGTCGACGGTGCTGGTGGTAGCTGCTCAAGCTCCGGTACGGTCATGCGCCGACTTGCTTTCCCCAAATGGATACTTGTGGCGCAACGCGACCATGTGAACATTCTTCCACTACAGAAATCCATATAGGCATAACCATGAGCCCATATTCTACCAGAATTTCTTCACTTGTGCTCACTGCCAAAGGCGCATCAGCAGCGCATCAAGTTCCCAAAAATATACTTGATCTTTCACAGTGACCCATATGGGCCGAGGATCATCGATTAATCAATAGAACCTGACTACCTTAATAAATGTTGATTCCACATGTACAAGTCTTCGGTGTTCGCCTGGATAGATAAATATCTTTGTATTGAAGACAGCAGGCTTCACAACAGGTTGATGATCAGATTGTAATGTCTTTGGTCGAAGGTCCAAACATCCGGATATCGGTACATGTATCTCCCTTGATTCAAGGAACAGTTTGACTTCCGCCGACCATGACCGTCTTGGGTAAAAGAAAAGCAGAGCGCCAACGATGAATTGCCCAAAGTACTTGATCCAGCATTGGCGGAACGACCTCCTCCTGAAATCTTTTTTACCTCCCTTTGCGACGGCCCTGTCAATGAAACGTCGTGTCCCTTCCTACTATACGTCTCGGTGTCGGCAGCGACGCAAGATCGTCACCATTCAAACGTGCACCGCAGGCATGACACACGTCCAGCCTGACCGGCATCTGACCGAATCTCGTCCCTTTACTGCACCCAGTCATATACATACCTAAAATTATCCTGTCAGGAAAACGCGGTGCAACCTCGAAACAAAATCCGCCTCAGCCTCATAGATCATCGAAGAAGCGGCCCTTGACCTCGACCTCGTTCCTTCCCTTCTTCCGCTTCACCACCATCAACGGATTTTTCTCCTTTCTCCGTTTTCTTTTTGTCTGTGGAGCTGGCGAATCTGAATCTGAATCATCACCATCATCCTCGGAGCCAGAACGTTTGGCCTCATTATATGCGCAGCTGTCGACTGCTCCCTCCTCATCTTCTTCAGCAGATCCAGCGTCATCACCTTCAGACGCTCCTTCTCTATCTTCCTCTCCTTCATCACTATTTCCATTTTCTCCATTGAAAAAGCCCCGCAAACTTGTGAGCTTCAACGTCTCGTCATGGCCAACACTTCCAACCCACCACCGGGCATCGGGCGATTTTTCATCATCATCATCATCACCTTTATTCGCCACCGTCGTTATCTTCTCTTCGCCCTCAAGATCCAAAAAATCTTGTCCATCACCAATTGCGACCCTCTCAACGGGCCATTCCCCATGGTCCGCCACCACACCCAACAATTTCGTCGGAAATATCTGGACTGCGCGTACAAAGCCATCGGATGACCCTGTTAGGATCGTGCTGGTGGCATCAACGCCAGTGAATGATTCAGGCAAAGCACATAGTGTGTCAACAGAATGCGGGTGCCTGTGAATACGAACTGAGGTTAAAAGGGACAAAAAACCATAAGGTCAGAGAAGTTTCATTACCCCGGAATACGGTCAACACAATCACCCCACCCGCTGCTTCGATTGAAGATAGAGAGAACCCCAATTTGTGTGCCCACAGCAAATTTAGTAGACCTTATGGAGAAATTCAGTTTTGAGTTTACCCACAATAATTCAAACGCTGACATACCCTTTGATTGCGACAATGGACAGGAGTTCATCTTCCTGATCCTCCGACTGCGCTATGGGTTTAGTATTCTTCGACCGGACATCCATAACTGACAGCGTTCCATCACCACTAAGCACAACGTCAGCACGCCACGTACATGTACTTCCCCCCTGTCGCGCACCTCGTAGCCATCAACTGTTTCTTATCGTCCAACCACAGAAAATCAGTAATGTAATCAAAATGATGCGTGTATTTCCGAATGGACTCTTTCTGTCGTGGATCCCAGAGCTGTTGGCTATTAGTGAGATTACACCCGCCGAGATAGGTCGCGATGGGCCCCGACCTTGATAACTCCGTCGTCATCTCCTGTGGACAGTAGCCACGATGTCAGATGTCGGACGCGATTGATGGGGGCCCTTCAGAGATGGAGAGGTCATGGTCTGGAAGAAGTGCGCAAAAGAGGAAAACGCTTGCTCATGGGCTTTGGCTCGCGTCTGGACGTGTTTCCCGGTCGCGGTGTCGATTGTACTAGGCTTCTGTCAGTATCAAAATAGGAACCGGCAGCAATCGAGTAACGAACTGGAGAGCCTTCCCCTTTCCCACGACGTATATGCTGGACCCGTCTCCGTCAATGCTGATTCCGCGACAAGACCGTTGGGAAACCGAGACGGAGAACGATTCCTTGCTTCGCCCTTGATGATCATATGAGATAGCCTTGACATGTCCAGATAGAAGTGCAGTATAGGCGGTGCAATGCGTAGGGTGGAACACAATGTCGAATACTTGTGAACCAACAGAGACGTCAGGCATGGCAAGTTTTGTGTTCGAATTCTAGTATTCGCTTCACCAAACGCATAAAATAGATAAAGAGCGAAAGCATACCTATTTGAGGGGCTTCTAATGTTGCATAACGCGCCCTCTGGAGACGACTACGAAGAACCAAGGTGTACGGCGTGTGTAGACTTGTGGGTGCTTGTGTGAGTTTTTTTCTTGGTTGATGATGTAAGTATCAGCCCGGCTTGACGGCAAGAAAGCACTGCGACATGTAGGCTCCTCCTCATGCTCACATCCCGAAGTCGCAAGGATTTGCGACAGATTCGTAATTTCGCAACGTAAGATCGTCTTACCTTTTCAAAACCTTTCAATGGTCAAACGCTATCTTTGCTAGCACCAAGTTGACTCATAAAAACCCTGGTCAGTCACTCGAACGGAATCGACACGACAACGGTACTGAATGGCGGCAGTGCCGGAGGAGAATATAGATATAGCGGTTAGAGGAAGGGTCACTATCTCTATCCACAACATATATATCCCGGTCAAGATGTTTTTTGAAACTCTTGCTAGAAAACAATCAAGAAGGATATTCTCAATCTTTCAAGCATCTTCAGGCTCCCCAGCCAAGTTGAACTGGCGCAGGATCTGCGGCGTTGCTTGCACTAGAAACGCTAGATACGAAACACGCGGAGTTGAAACAATGACATGCATCATTTGGGTGGTCGCCAAAGATACGCTAAACGTCCACGGCATGCTTCCCAGTAGTCCATGTGGTAAGATCATCCGTCGGTATCCTTTTCACAGCATCCGAATTGAGACCAGGAGTGGGTTTCTGTTTGGCGCCAATTCTAAAGAAGAGAGCCTTTGCATGCGGACGACTCTATATATCCGAGCTTCTCGGGAAGCCTTTTCTTACTAGCACTGGACTGTGTATACACGCCAGATGCATTCGTCTTTCGAAGGCAAGATGACGAATCGAACACTACCGGGTCCGGGGAATGGTGGTTTATTGATCTGAATTTATCCGCGGCCGTCCGTGACCCTGACATCGATGAGAAGACTGGGGGTTATGCGTATGACGCGGATAGAGACCTTATGAACGAAAAGATCAAGATTGTGCTGCGCGCAGCAGTGGCACGGGATTGTAGGCGCTTAGCCGCGGTGTAATTCAAGTCTTCAAAGCCGTTTCTCTAGCACTTGGACTTTGGACAACAGCGTTCGGGAATTCCATCGGGTTCTGCTAGGAAGGCAAGGTAGAAACCATGAATTTGCCGGATGTTTCAGCGAGGTCACTCGGTATCCTAGGCGGCAGAAAAGAATCAATCGAAGAATTCCCTGCAGCCTTTCATCGCTTGACGCCTGAGGATCTTTCCAGACAAGTTCCGCAGTATTAGCATGGTTTTCCGTCTGAAGTCGCAGTTTTCTCTCATACGCATGTAATCATACCGCAGAGATAGGCTAGCTAGCTGACGTGCCTTGAACACACAATAGAGTCCGGACTGCCCAGAATTTGGAAGGATGGAAGGAAGCTTCATGAGTCGACGCTTGCAGAAATTGATCGCAGCAGGCGCCGCAGCAGCGAAGAGTCACCTATCACGAGCGCCACTCTGAGTGTGCCTCGCACGACATACGTGGATGCTCTATAAAATACTTGTTTAAGACGTTATGCCCTGATGGAATTTCCAGCGGTCACCGCAAGGCATGGAAACAGGCAGAAATCCTGAGTTCGTTTTACCTAAAATTGAGGGGGAAGACTACGGTTTTCTTGGCAAAACGAGTGAAATGTAGCGTTGCCTACATGAATGGAATGAAATCCGTTACCAATTATTAATTTGATGATGAGCAAAAACAGTTCGGAGCTGAGAATCAGTCACCTTTTATGGGTCGATAAGATAACCTTCTTATTGACCTTCTTTCGTGAATCTGTATGGAAAGCACACACATTCTTGATCGTCTGTCACGCTCATCTTTCTTTTTCTGGCACATCTAACAACGCTATTCCGACGTTCGCTGTTCTTTCTTGAGCGGTGATGTCTGGTTACCATCCCTATAAACAGGGCGAATCGTCCAAATCGCCAGGACAGCCCAGCAACTACACGCCGGGGGATGAAGCTGTCGCGATATCCCAGGCAAGACCTCACAGCAAGGCTAACAAACGTATAAGGTGCCTCTCCAGTCTCTTTCTGTCCGACGATTGTACGTTAATATAGACAATCTAACAGGGGCGAAATTGCCTGTGCAGGTAGGCTGCTCGTTCATATGGACACGTCGCCAGAAATCAACATCGGTGCGCAGAATGTCGTCGTCTCAAGATTCGATGCGATAGGATGGTTCCGTGTTCGACATGCGTCAAGCGCGGCTGCGCGTCGTTATGCCCGAATGGTAAGCTGCGACCATTGTCTGTCAATGTGCACGACAGTGACGAGCTGGTGCAGGGACGGTACCACCGGGGCAGGGCAGCAGGTGCGTACTGGTACCACTTTCTGGTGTTTTCTAGCTTATGGAAGTGCCGATATAGATTTGTCTTAGCCGCGACCGAACACCTACAAAGCACGCTGAAGAAACTAGAGGACCGTATGCACTCGCTCGAGGATGCTATCGCTATCGCCTACGGCGCCAATTCAGACACCCCTCACCCTCTTCTCGTAAAGTGCAAGGACGAGGAAGTCGAAGGAGAGCCTTCAAACCTGAAGAGTGTGAAAGAGGAGGTAGAAGAAAAAGACGGAGATTCCCCGGCGCTGCTAGATGCTCTTGGAACGCTCTATATCGACCATGATGGCTGGAACCGTTTCTTTGGACCATCTGGAGGTTCAGAGGTCAGCATATATCGGTTTTCTTCTGAAAAGTCCTCTAACCTTCACGTCTTCAGAGCCTACTTAGTGTGAGCGGGCCTTCATTTTTTTCCTCTGATGCTCAACATAGAATGCCTACTATAGAAGCAAAATGCTCAAAACTGTCCTCTTCCCGAACTCGACACGTCCTACTTGTCTCCGGAGATAAATATGTGCTGTCGATCGTTCCCCTTCACCCCACAAACGCTCCCCATAGCCAGCGTACAGTCTTCTATAGAATCGTTCTTACCCCCCATCGAACGCGCGCTGGAACTTTCCGATATCTTTATGGAACATTTGTCGTGGATGTTCCAGGTCGTCTCTGCTCGGCAAATAAAAGAGGTGATCTACATCGTATATAAGCACAAGGATATCGAGTACGGGCCGCATGACTTGGCGTTAATGCTAGTCGTCCTCGGTATTGGGACCCTGGTGGATTTAAAATTACAGCCGTATAATCTGGAAGCTCAACATTACTACAGGCTGGCACAGGCAGCGCTGGCGTTGCAACCTGTGTTGGCAGAGCAATCTATTGTTTCTATCAAGGTATATTCCATCATCTATAATATTAGCAATCAACTTATATTGTGACCAAGGTACTGCATTTAATGAGTATATATAATGGCATGAGCGGCAAAGAGAGCAACCTGGAGCGGTCATATGCGTTGCTCTGTCTTGCATCTCAGGTTGCGTTGAGGGTGGGTCGTTCATTCTCCGCCCATTCATTCATGTATTGTAATTTAATGAACATTCCTTTTGGTATAGATCGGGTGTCGTATGTCTGTCTCTCTGGAATCAAGTTGGTAACTTAGCTCACCCTTGATCAGATATCGATCCTTCTATGTGGGGTTTTGAAGGCAAAGAGGCATACGACCGGCGCGTGTATTTCTGGAACCTCGTCGCCGGCAGCCTTTGGCAGGTATGACATTCCATTTAGGAGTATATGGAGCTGAACAAGTACCGAAATAGTGCTTAGTGACAGGACGTCCGCCCGTCATTTTGTCCGAATTCATAGATTGTAAGATCCCTACCGCCGAGGAGGAGAATACCTTTCAACACGGAGAAGTTCCTTTAGGTTGTAAGTCGCATAATCGTTCTCGGATATGCCCGTATATAATAAAGCTTTTTTGTAGTCGGCATTTGGGGATTTAGGGCAAGTCGCGAATGCCTTGTACATGTCGTAAAGGCCAGTTTGGCCGTAAAACCCCCGTCCTATGAGAGCATACTCGAGCTAGACCAAAAAATCCGGGAATTTGCTTCACCGCGTCCATCCGAGATGCCGGAAGCCTCTACGCCCTTGTCAATGAGAACTTTCGTACGTTCTCATTATAAGGAGCTAAGTAAGTTCCTATATACAACGTATCTGTGATTGTTTCATGTTGACATATACCTTGATGCAGTGCTGCTATTCCTCCATCGAGCCTTTTTCACTCAAGCAATGACCGAATATCCCACCAATCCGTTGTTAAGCCCTCATGCGAAATCGGTAATTACGGCGTATCAGAGTGCTTGTGTCGTTCTGCAGGACACGCGCATACAGTTTATGAAAAAGCCGTTATTATGCACTAGGGTGTGGAGAATATGGACCTTGGCGTTTACAGCAGCGGTAGGCTTTGTTCCTCCTATATGTCCCGTCGCCACCTCACGACGCGTATAGGTGGTAGTTGGAACTGTTGCGATCCGAGGAGCTCATATGAATCTTGAACCTACTGCCTTAGAAGAATTTGAGGCCGCATGTACGATGTTTAGGAGCGCTGCTGACACCAGCCCACGTGCTGCCCGGGCACTGGTTAGTGTAGTCCTCCACTTCAGGGTTATCTTGATCGAACGCCGACATTTTTCCAACAGCCCATCCTGGAGCCAATGCTTCAGAAGGCCCGCGAAACGCGACGCGACTCCGGCGTGCTGCGGTTCGCAGATTCGAGTTCTGAAGATGACATTTCGATATTCGCTGGACGACCGACAGTACTACACCCCACAGAGCCCGATGAATCGTATACGATCACGAATCCTCAGGGTCTCTCAGTCCCACCCAAACGATTCCACTCGGATCCACCGTATCTGCCTTCGCATGCCCAAAGGCCCATCCAGACGACAGTCAACCTACCGCCGCTGATTGCGCCCATATCTGAATCAGGACACTTGCCACCCTCTCTGCAGACACTTCTGCATCACCCGGAACACCAAACGACGTTTGCTGACTTGTCAGCCGGATGGGATGGTTTGTTCCACGAAACGCCTGCTCCTCAGGCTTTGTTGTATAACACCTCAAGCCCACAGACGGATTATCCACCTCTCAATATGAGCGAACCTGCAATGCTCGATGACCGATGGTCGTATTTCATGCACAGCTATGGAATTTTGGACGACCCTCGGTAGTTTAACTACGGAATTTGGGTTTGAATTATTTGGTCTCTTCGACCACTTCGTTTCTTATGTATTGTAGGCCATCTGGGGCCATCGACAAATGTTGTATCGTTTTTCTTTCCCTGACGAATCCTCACCTTTTAGCTGATATTATTGTAGCAAAGTTTGTCATTAATCGATCAGAAGTATGAAATGCAAGTACAATCATTGCTATATCGCGACAGGGTATCGTAAAAGCTTGGTATTGCAAAGGATGAAGTCGTTGATTCGAGTTGACCAGGGTACCTTTGAGGCACGTAGGTACTAGGTAGACGTCAGACCAGGCTGGATATGGTATCGAAGCACAAGTACGAAAAGCTCACCAAAATGCAAAGAGATGTTCTACGTTTCTGCTTCTTTACTAGCACCAAGTGAAGATGCAGGCTCGCAGGCAGCTGGAACAGACATTTGTTGGGCAGGCTGCATTTGCTGGTTGGTCATCTCAGCATCCTTCTTCGCTCGCTGATCGAAGTCGTCTTCGTTGAAGCACTTGTCGCAGCATGATCCGCAGCATCCAGCTTGTCCATTACCGGAGCAGCAGCAGCGATCAGCACCCCAGTTATCTGTAAGGATAGTGAACTTTAAATGATGAGAGGTACCGAAACTTCAATACTGTACTCTGTATGGACCAAGCATTTAAGGCTGAGCTTCCCGCGGTACCGGCACCTGCAAATGTTTAGTTCTTATGTTACTGAAATTATTCGAAGATAGATATACATGTACAGCAACCGCAAAATAATACGGCACAGATATCGCCTGCATTATCGCTCATGGTTGCGAATTCGAGGGGAAAATGAAAGATGGGTAGAAAGTCAAGGGAAGAGTGGGGTTATATAAGACCAACTCTGTTAGCTGGCAGTGGGTAAGATCCGTTGAGTGCGCAGAAGCAGAAGCCTGCGCTTCCTCACTACTTTGGCGTACATCATCTCAATGACCTCAATGACGTCGGTCCTCGTCGCATCTCATTTTAGGCATCCGGTGGCTGTGCTTTCTTCTCTACTTAGTCAGCTCTCTAGTACGACTACTACTATTACTAGTCCCACAGCCAGTGCTAGCCGCGTTTTACTGAAAATCTTGGTCGCTGTTAGGAGTTACGGCTTAGGTACTTACCAGGTAAGTAACCATTGTCGAACACTTAGACACGGCTCGTTCTTAGTTTCAGCAGGATGGTTCTTCCGTTACATATCGGACTTGAGAACCCGAAGTCTCCTTTTTTGCCTGCTTCCTGTAGCTATTCCTTTCACAAAAACCAAACGCCGTCTACAGTTAAACAATTCTCATGAAATGAATATGGCACTGAATGCTATCTAGAAAATTTGCACAACCTACTCTCTACGTCAGATAGTCGGTCTCGTTGCGGCTACTGTGACGGTTAGCAGCCTGATCAACTTATGGCTGACCAGGAGCCGGGAACAAGTCGAGTTGGTTACTCAGGCGTATCCGCACAATTCTCTTCTTGGTTCCTCCACTGCAAGCCCACTACCCGGCTCTCCTTATAGTGGTGGCGCGGCGCGGCGTCTGTGCTTACTCGAACCTCAGTTCTACAGGGTTGCTCCCTGAGGCTAATAAAGTACTTATTACTGCAATAAATTAGTACTGACCCGCGCATGGTATGTAAACTTCCCCATAGCAACTGGGTACTGTCATTATTTGTGGACGGAATACATGTTCTGTCTCCATTCAGAAGAAATATTTAAACAACGCTTGAGTACCAATCAGCTCCAAAGAAGTCAAATTCCTTCCACAAGTGCGCGAACCTTAACTCAAATATCTCACCTTGAGCTAGAGCGCTGAAGACTCGGAAGGTTACGGTTTCTCGTGCTGCCTGGAGCCTTCCGGAAAGAGTTCCGTACGCAGCTAACAGTTCCGCTTCCCTGAAGGCTCAATTCTTGAAGCGGTTTAGTCCGTTGCAAGGGCCGACACCTGCAGGAGATCAAACCAGCTATTCCCGCTAGCCAAATCCGGAACATCCCAAGGCTATCAGACGTTATCAGAGATAATCATTAAAGCAGGTCGTCAGAGCAGAATGTAATACGAAATACAGTGGATGAATAATGCCCAGAAAATACAACGTGCTAATCAGAGAACAGAAAAAAATGCAACGAAGGCTATAGGGATCGTAAGCGACTGAGAATATCCGTATAGTCGGTATCCTCCCACCGCTTCCCGCCCTTCTCTAAATACCACCGCTGGCTATACCGTCGCGGCTGTACAGCTTTGAAAACAGTCCCTTGGAACCACTCATGCTCGTCTAAGTCTTCAGCTGACACGATACCAATGCCCTCATCCTCATCATCCTCCAGAGTGTCCAACTCTTCACTCTCCTCACTCGTACTCACACTATTCGAATCCATCGAACCCGGCGATTTCATCGATCGTGCAAAACACAACTCAGAGTGGGATACGCTGACAATTTCGATATCAAGCTCAGACTGCTTCGACATCGGAGGAAGGAGCTTATTTCCGAGAATAAGCTCATCTGGTATCGTTTCGCCTAGATGGCGCCGGAGTTTTGACAAACGTTTCCGCCGTGCTGTGGTGGGTGTCGGAGCTTGAGGTATGGAGGGTGTGAGGGGTGTTATGCATTGGGAATCTCGGTTGGACGGCTTCAGTGCGTCAGGAGAGGTTAGCACGACCAGCGCAGGCGGTCGATGTATAGGGGATGCGGATGTTAGAAGAAGTGGAGTTTCGGATGTTTCGTTATGTGTTTCGGGCGCGAAAATAGAGCTAGGCGACGAGGGGGTAGGAGGGATGACAGTTATGGAGGGTACAGGAGGACAGGGAGGTAGAGGCCGGGGTGGGAGACGTCGGATCTGGGGAGCGGGCTTTGGTGTGGGTGGTAGTGGTCGTATCGATTTCGTACGCGTGAGGCGCGCGCAGCAAGCATCCTCGTCATCGCATCTCTCGGGAATAGGTGAGAGGGTTGAGCCACCTATGCGGTCCTAGAGCGCCGACAACACGATTCATTATTAGACGCCGGTGAGAAAAGAGAGGGCGAGATTTACCTTGCCTGCCACGCCGATAGCAATAGATAGCCTCGCACAAGGCTTCGCTACTGTACATGGAGATCCAGACGCGTTGCCGACCATGAGCAACAACAATGGAGGAGAACCGCAGGGCGTGGCCCGAAAGACAAGGAAGGGAGGAAACGAAATGCCGTGAAGACTATAGTGACTTATAAGGGTATTCAGTGTGAAATGGTCACGACATGTTGAAGACCTCTTACGCGAGATCCTTTCTCTAGATTCCGATCGTTGCTAAAGTTTCCAAACCCTGCGCACTCCAATTCGAGACAAGCCCAAATATCACAACCTCGGAGGTCCCTCATAGCTTGAAGCTACACTTGCTGCTGCCTAGGCGACTTCAATTTGTTCATTCTCCGTTGGACAGGCTGGCTTGAAGGCGCGAGCAGTGACCCATGTCATAAAATATCATCGAGGTACTTCCGGGGAAAACAAACACGAGGCATCCATCTCCATTCGGTCATGCCGCCCGCGTCACCTAAATATATACGCAGGGAAGTACAAAAACGAGGTCGAACAAGAATCTAGGACTTACAGCATTGCTCTAAGGCCGTTGACAGACTAGTCCTAGCCGATCTTGCAACTCTTGCTTGCGGCCGTGGGGCAGTGCCCGGCTCCTTGGTCCTTGGGCCTTGGCATGTCGAATTGCAGATATCGCAAGCGTAAAATTCAAGACGTCGGAACCCGAAGCGATCATAACGCGAGGACCCGGACTGGAAAAGTTGAAACTCTTCCATCTCTCTGTCGCTGTTACGGGCGTTGATAATGATTGTCTCCAAGGAGAAACGAGTACGCAATGAAGTAGGTCACGGTGTGGAGTGAATTGCAATCAATCCCAATCAACATGAGGCTGAAGGTTGTGATCGTACGATATGCAGCTCTCAAAGAACGCAATGATGCTGAAGAATGAAATTAGTGTTCGTATACAGTATGGACAACGGAAATAGGGAATGTCTCCGCGTCGAAGTCCGACACCAAGTACGAGAATTGTGCGACCCTTTGGATGAGGATTCAGGAAACTATTTGACAAAATTTACACCTCAGACACAGATGCCAACAATGCAACAATGGACCTACATGCACAACTTGTCCCTAGATTCCGTGATCCATGGAAGTTGCACTACACGCATAACCTTCCGAGATATCATCCGCTTCCATGTTTGGGAGGCATAGTGATATGTGATGTATGAAGGTACGCTTCAAAGTTCAATGTACGAGTCGTCGACGATTTCATTAGACCATCAAAGTTTGGAGAAAGTCATAGAGAGAACTCTACACCTCAGAAAAAAGATATGTTAACTTGGATCTTTTAACATATTGCTAACATTGATTACCATGATCCCAACAACACCGCCGATCCTGTACATGTGCTCAAACAGCCGACACTGGAACCTGCCGGGCGCTATTGGGGTAAACAGTCGCCTATGTATGCGAAGTTTGACGAGCCGCTCCGAGGATTTGTGTTAGGCGGCTGAGTGTTAAAGGCCGATGGAACAGGGATACGGGCTAGCATAGCCATCATTGAGCAGGAAAAGATCTACGACAACCGTGATATCGCGAGCCCTTTGTCTTCACCATCAGTTTTTTCTATCACAGCTCCGAGTTTGCCAGATCTGCATGGGAATGTCGGAAGGTTCTATGCAATTGAAACGCGGTTGAGCTGTCCTCGCCATTCATTCACACAGAATATGGATATAGTCAAACACATACTCAGCTTGCCGGCGCGCGAATATTTTCGATAGTGGTCCCGCTGCGGTAATCCCGAGAGCTTCATCATCGCCCAGGATGTCCAGGATGGTTGTGAACGTTTCATGCAGAGATCTGAGTACACTGCGCTCGGGGCCGCCCCGAGTAGGTCAAAAATTCCTGCTACGCTCGTTTTCTCATCGTCTGCCGACATTTTTCAAGCAGCACTGAATGTCAAGATGAAACGATGTGTTTTTTTCTATGTGAAACCGTGACGCACCTCATAGATGCTCGCAGCTGACCAAAGGTACTAATTCAGCATCCTTACGACAGAATGGGCTGATGAAAGGTGGCAATAAATGCAGCAAGGGCAACATTTGACTCGGGTGATGGTGGTGTGTGGCAAGATCTGCGGTCCTGGACCTGATGCAACCATGTGGCCACACTTTGTCCTTCACCATGATGGTCAACAACATCGTCGCGTCCTTTCTCTCGCCGCCAAGGGCACCAACAGGGCTCAAGAAAGCTATCTAGGAACTCAGCACCTGCTCAGTGTCAAGTAAATAGAAACTGCGATGTTTTCCATAGGGCCGAGAGGCGGCAACCGGCCTATGTTTGCCTCAATTTCCGGTCGGCTATTCCGCCTACGACCGTTCCAAGGACTTGGCCTATCTTTTCCTTCAAAGATTCAAGCAATCCTTGGTAGCACGAGGCTAGAAAGCTTGCTTCTCCCGTAAACATTGAAATGCCTGGGTCGATACTGTCACCGTCCTTGTTTCCTTAAGTACCGTCTACTAGCAGTCCCACGGAGGTCAACTGTTCGAGGCGGTTCGGTCACACGGCTATGAGACGGGTTCTGTTTCGTTTGAGGTACTTGAGCCCCATGCATAACTATGTTGCGCTGGAGTCATAGTTCTACTTCGAAATTCGGAGGCTCTCTTTGTTCAGGTTTCTCATTCTGCTCTTCTACTCATACACTCCGACCACGGGAGCGATACCATGCCTCCTACATACAGTGAACCAAACGCATTTGCTGTCGGTCACCTCGGTTTCTCGAAGTGCGTACGTTTATGTAGACTTGCCGATTGCTCCTCGACTGCTAGCCTATAATTGAATGAGGAAGTACGCGATCTTTCTCCTGAACCCAACAGGACGTCTGACGTTTTCATTTAGGTACCATTCCACGAATCTAATTATTTCTATCTCAAGTGAACAGACGCCGATTCATTTTTGTCGAGAAACGAAAATAGGATTCTGATCGCGACACTTGTCAGCCGTCATTTTCTCACGCATCTCTACGTTATTCATGTCGTTTGTCAAACTCACTTACTAAATGTTAGCTGCATTCATAGCTGTGGCACTGGAAAGTCATATTCACGGGATGCGTTTGTCTAGCATTACATCTTTGAAACGCTTCTACGCCAGCGGCACGGAGGTACGAAGCAGAAGCTCGAACTACATCCAGGTTTTGCACACCACCACATGGCTATCCATTGCAAATATACACAGGGCGATTCTTTCAGTAGTAATGTCGAAATCGACCACGCCGGCCTAACTGGACCTCTCACACGAGCCGCGGCATTCAGATAAAGAGCGCGCGAGGCTCGCCTCTCTCTGTTCCTTTCCTCTAGTAAGACATTCTCATTGGGAAACATGTTCTCCCTCAGCATCATCGGCTTTCTTCTGGCATATACTCGTTTCGCAAAGGCCGACCTTTGCGCTGACATCGCAGGAAAGACGTTCGTCCCACCTGCCGCCGCCTTAGCCTGCCTAAGGTCTTTCCCCTTTAACGAGACCTTGCGAGTCAATGTCTTAAACAATGCCGCTCGCGTACTTGACTTCTACACCTTTGAGGAGTATTACTTGAAATCCCCTCCGCCCTTTCAGGAGTCCACGGTTAATATCAGAGAAGCTCTTGCCCGAATGAATGCGACAGCTTACGAGGTAAGCATATATAAAGCTTAGTGGATTCTTTTTCACCGCCTCTTTCAGACCGATTACGATTTTAGCTGGGACCTTTACATGTTCACGACTCGAATGAATGATGGCCACACCCGTAAGCTGGCTGTTTTCCATCATCAGACAGAGTTGCTCACACGAACGTCGCCTCAGGCTGGTTCCCAGATTGTTACAACACGTACCAAAATGTCCTATCGGCACCGGTAATCACGGCTTCCGTGAACGGTCAACAGGGCGTGTACATCGCCCCCGACGCTGTCGAGTTCCTATCCCTGCTAGGCGAAGAGTTCACCTCGTTCTTCGATTCTATTCATTTCAACTGGACACGATTAGCAGGTGCTAAGGTCCTCGCGATCGAAGATAAAGATCCTTATGATTATGTCGATACCATTGCATCGACGGTCTCGGGAAACTTCCTTGATCACGGCGTCCGCGTAAACTCGGTTTTCACAAGTTACAGGATTTCCGGCACCGACTTTTCCCAGCGCCTCGGTGATCTAGCAGGTCCCATCGGTGTAGTCCAAACAGAAGTCAAGTTCAAATTGGTTCCTGTCGGTTCCACTAGTGCGGAGACAGTGACTGTACCGTTTTTGGCAAACTTTTTGGGGGTTCCTTTTACTGATGCACAGTCTTTGTAAGTCGATCTACATTGTGATGCGGAAAGCTGATTTAATTACTTTGTAGCTGGGCCAATAACTGTGCGGCGAACGAGAACACCAATGGTCGTGATAATAAGGGTGTGGCCTCCTTTACAAGTTTGCCCGCAAAGCGCCGTCTCGCCAAGGGTGAGATCATCGACCTTTCGAATTCTAGCGCTGTTGGTTTGCCGCAACAGTTTATGCCCACCCTTCCTCCTGTCAGCGGAAGCACTGGGGTAATCAAGTCATATATCCTACCCGGAAATCATACTGGGGTCGTGCGTGCCACATCACAGCTCCTTTTAATTTTATTCAATCTCTCAAAACAGATGTTCGTCGGTTCGTTCGGCGGCGACTTTGATGCATTCATGTCCGATGTCGTTCAATCCATCAGCGCATTCCAGGAGGCCGGCGTTACCCGCTTACTCCTGGACCTGACCAACAATGGTGGCGGGTTTGTCTGCTTGGGGCAATTCCTCTTCCAATATCTTGCTGGTTCTAGCTTTGGTTATCCGTACGTATCTCGGGTTGTTTCCTCTGGTACGGTTGCTGACGTGGGTTCTGCTTGAATAGCGGCTTTGTATCCACCACTCGCGGTAATATACTCGCACAGAAGGTTCTTGCTTCGGATATTGCGCTGGGAAATGACGACACTATAACCTTTTACACTGCTGATAATTGTATGGTTACTATGTCATCGCCGGATATGCTCTAATGGTCGTTCAACGCTACAGGGGCATTTCTGAACGACACTCAAATGCCAGCCACGTTCAACTATCTGGATCCCGTGGTGAATTTTGTCGTCAATAATGTTTCTGACCCTACCTCTCAGCGTTTCCACGTAAGAGCCATTCGTTTTGCTATGTTTTGGTCTTTTCACTAACCAAAAAATCTTCCAGGATACTTGTGGATTGTCATTCACCCAGCCCATTCCGGAGAATCCTCCCTTTGATCTTGAGTGGGTTTAATTTCCTTGGCTGTCCATCACAGATGCGCTAACCGACACCATTATAGCAACATCGCCATCGGTAAGCCTAAGTTATCTTTGGCTCGCAAGCGCTCTAAGCCGTGAATAGTTGGTAACGGAAATTGCGCCTCTACGTGCGCGATGTTTAGTACGCTCATGAACGAACACTTCCACACCAAGAACGCTGTGTTTGGTGGGAAACCGGGAGAGAATGTGGAGTTCAAAGGTGCGGGGAAAACTTTCCGTGTGTGTACGTCAATTGAACACGAATGCGTATTAGGAATGGCCGGTAACCAGGTGCTGGAATGGGCTGATTTGGATTCGGAGATTAAGACCGCTGACTTGGAGAACGTATGTCTTTTTTATACTGCTTAGCTGGAATGAGTGCTTACTGATGTTGCCCTAGGACCCATTAGCTCCCCCGGATCTGTGAGTCGACCTTTTCTGGGTTTCAACCTTGTTCTCACTGTCATGCGATCGCTCTAGGTTGGTCTCTGGTAACTTCCGGTGAGTTGCACTTTTTCTGAAAGAAAAGATCTCTTTTTAATTTTCATACGCCCGTCATCAGTGTGAACTGGCGAACAGGTGCGATTGGCGCACGGATCTGATCTACTGAAGGCTGATACAGATCTTTATCTAGCATGGAGTTTCTTTGATGAGAATACACCTATTGGTGAGTTCTCCCTTGGATGCTTACGTCCCCTCTTTACGCGTTGTTCTTCTAGCTTATGTATCCGAACTTCCGAGATGTACGTCTAGTCCGAAATACTATGGATGTTCCCGATGCACTAATTTTTACCAGTCCGCTTCCCATACACCTTCGACACGTACAACAACCCCCAGAATCTGTGGATCTTCGCGTATGTGTGGGCTTCCTACGCTCGAAGTGCGGCGTCGCTAATTAATTGATACGATTTACAGGAACAAAGAGCTCTTCCCACCACCTCCTCCTTCGCATCATCATCATCACCATTTCATTTAGAATGTCGAAGATCGCTATTATATTCATCGAGGAGAAATTTCGAAATCATTGTACTGATATTAAGAAGAATAATGAAGGTTACAAATTCATGATCACCAACCGGTTCATCATCAGGAGTATTCAAGACTGTAGGTCTGATGTGCAGCTTTGGTGGTCTCATTATCTGGTATGTTCAGGTATACTCTACTTTCCAGATATCAACTCTGAGTGTTGGCATTATCCGGTACTTCCTAACCTTTCTTGCAAATGGTTCAATGCCGTTTGGATCTTTCGGAGCCAAATCGAGCGGCGCAGCGTAAGCTCTACTCCGAAATGGAATGTGCTCGGACCTGCACATGGCTACATCAGATAAAATAACACCGACGACCAGCTATTGCTTGACAGGATCTATTAGCTGTACTTTCATAGATCGTCGCAGCAGGTACACATGGAATCGTGTTCTTCCAAGGTTCCTCGAAATTGGAAATCGATATGCACATCCGCCCTTGTGGTGTTTTGGGAATGACGATGTACACTGCATCGTGAGACACTACTGCTCCAATTGAGCCACTACACGTCGGATTCAGATCCGTGTCGGACCAATATGCTCTAGCTTCCAAATATTCATTTTCTCTTTGGATTGGTGTGCAGCTCCTGGACATTTATTAGAGGATAATGAAAGACTGCTACATGGACCATTAGACTTACAAGCATGATATCGCGTCAAGTTATCGCTGACACATTTGAAATGACCGCGCCGGCGCTGGTATATGTAACTTCCGCTGGTGGCCGGGTATAATAAGCGTCACCGTTGCATCCATCTGCGCCCGTATTATTCCTGGGAACTCGAACTCCTTGCCTTTGATTTCTCACCACTGCAGGGCTTGTTCCAGCCGAACCGAATTTTTCGTACTTCTTGGCAGAATAGGCCGACAAGCCAAATAAGGCGTGTAGCCCCTGGACCCTGACAGGCTCTGCCTGCTACCGCCATTTTCTTTTCACCAAGGCTTTATGGTTTCTTATCATGACCATTCACGATTTTCTCTTCACTCAGTAATCTCGATATCGTTCAAAATGATATTCTTCACTGTGATATCTTGTCTAGTATCCGTGGTCGGGGGTCTCCCACTTAGCGACGGCAATGGGCAGGCGATAGCGAGGAGAAGGGAAGGAGACGACAGTAATGCAGGCAGCTCTATCGAGATTTGGGTGCGTTGCTCTGTATATCCACTTGGAATTCTTTTCTGACCTTGTGAAGGTGCCCATCGTGGTCGTGGTCGTCCTGCTCACTGCAGGCATATGCCTTTGCTGGTTCCGGAAATCTATCAGAGGACGACTCAGTGGTATTACAGGCCTTACAAGCCTCACGTCAGGTTCAGGCTCGTCGACGACCGCCCTACCGGCAGCTAATGGAGGTGTACGCGAGTTGACCGCAGAGCAGCTTGCTGGTACTACCGAAAGTGCTACCTCTAATCCTCCGTCCGCGACTCGGACTAGACGAGCTAGACGGCCACGTAGAACACCATCCCAGATATCGACGACATCTTTGCCTGCATATAACAAGGAGCCTGGGGATCAGGAGCTGGTCATTTTCCGGTGAGTTCATACACGATCATACAAAGACTTTGTTAATCTTTTTGTAGCGGTCCTGCCGATATGGAAGACGTTCCATTACCTGTCACGGCCACCGTTGAAATGCCTCCGGTAGACGAGGACGGAGAGACGTCAATGCATTCAAGGAATCAGTCTGATGGATATTCTCCCATGCCGGATTCACCAAACGACATGCCTCTTCTCCAAGAAGATTCTCCTTCCACGCCTGATCTTCAGCCTCCAGGCGAAGGCATGCCAATCAGACGGAGCCTGGATTCCGAATCTTCCTTGATGCGTTCAACTTCACGGGATCAGGAACCTGACCCACGCGGCGCAGCACCGGCGTATTTCGAGGTTGCGGTAGTGGACCTAAGCCAGGATGATCACTCTTCCTTGCCTAGACCGTCTTCGTCTGTTGAGGTGACACCACCGTCGCCGGAGGCCCCCGCGACACCGCCCCCAAGGCGCACGTTCCGCTCTATACTTGGTGCCTTAGGGTCGGGAAATGCTCGCTCAGCAGGGGGTGTAGTCAGTCATTCTCGCACAGGATCGAATGGTTCAGGCCCGTACAGCCGCCCGTCAACGTCCATGTCCTATAGAGGTCACCGTCCGTCGCAATCAAGCACAGGCTCTCTTCTATCCATGCACAATCCTCTGGCCAGGAAAAAATCCACCACGACACTCAATTCGCAACATCTGACGTCACCTTCCATGATCTCACTCAACTCTATCTCTTCCCCACTTTCGCACACGCTTGTTCGCACGGAGTTTACCTACCCCAAGTCTGGTCCTACACCAGAGCAGCTGAAACTCATCTCTTCGAGAGAGTCGGTGGCCCGGTTTGGTGTTCCGTACGGCGAAGAGGCAGTGAGATGGGCGAGCACTTCCAGGCTGGCTCTCTCATCACCTACTCCAGAAGATGACGTTCCACCGCCGGAGTTCGACTTTGTACCATCTAGTTCACGACCAAGAGCAGATACTGGAGAGAGCAGTAACTCTCCAGCTGTTCCCTCTCCGCTCTCAAACAACGTAGAGACCTCAAATGAGGAAGCACCGTCAGATACGCCGACGTCTACCTCTCCGTTCTCAGATCCCTCGAGCTCAAGACCTTCAACTGCACAAGAACCTTCTCCCAGTTCACACGCGCCTGCTGAGGAAACCCCAACAACAACAACCTCGTCAACTGCACCAGATCCTTCTCCTGCACATCTTGAAGAACCTTTAAGCCCATCCCTACCTGCCCCAGACAGTTCTAAACCTGTGGAACCCGTGCCTGTCTCACCAGCACACCCCTCGAACTCGTCCGGTCCCAGCTCATTTGTTGCTCCTGCCTCGATGAAGTCAAAACTGTCAACTATCAGCATCGGCTCGCGTCCTCCTATTGCCGCATCCCTACGATCCGCTTCGCGTGCAAGTTCCATCGGGACATTTGCTACAGCTTTGGAATCTATGGGGAATACATCTTCGGATGATGACTACGACGAAGCTGAGGAGGAACCAGGGACACCGAGGATGGCTCCCCAACATATATTGGAAAACACCGACACTACAGTTCAAGCGTAGGTTTGTATATATTCGGGAGCCGGTTCTCAAATGCTCATCTTATCCCCTGTTCACGGATTCCATAACTATCTCAATCTAACGTTCCCATATCCACGATATACTTACCACGTTTCATCTGCGTACCGCAGGAGGCCCATTCACGGTTGTACATTATTTACTAGTAGAAAAATCTATCGGGACTTATTTCTCAAATGATCTTGTATGCGCCTTTTTTTACTTAGAAGAGGGGTCCAGGGATTAATCTGATAAGAAAGGAAATGCCCAGAAAGTTACCAAGTTAAATCTAGTTCGCGCCGCCATCATTAGTAGTAGTCAGAGTCGCACTTCTGGTCCCTCCTTTCTTTCCTTCTTCCACCTTCTCATTCGGAAAGCGTGCTCGTAACGAACCCCGCCATCATGACTATACAAGGATTTTTCCCTTCGCTGATCACTCTGTCAGCCTAGCATACTACAAAGGTGTCTATCTCACGGTCACTTCCCAAAGAGTGTCCTCCGTTTTTTCGAAAGCGTGCCGAGACGCGTAGGATTGTTCGAATAGTACCCACTCTGATCTTTGGATTCGGCAACCACCTGAAAAGTCAGCTTTGTAGGTCTCTGTTGATGCTCATTGCAGAGGCCAGCCAAATGTCCAGACCTTCAAGTAGAGGATAATTGCTTCTCTGACGCAAGGCATTTCATTAATATGTATGATGCCCGGAAAATTCAGTGGGACTTACAGTGGAGGTTATCCATTTCATTGTGCTTGACACACCTTCCTACCGCAGAGGCCAACATCGCTTTTCTTATTGGGTGTAACCTGGGCCAAATCTTCTGCCGTCATTGTGCACAGGTTTCTGCTGCTTCTATTGAATTATTCTAACACCTTCCCACTAACTATCGGACCTCATACCCTCCGCCAAGCTCCGCGGATCCACAATCCAAATGGCTGCATCAGGACTCTCCACCGACTCTTCCTCGACAGCGCTACTATCAGCGGCAGCGGCTGCCTTCCTCCGCACCTCCATCTCCTTCAGAATAGCCCTCACGCTGGTCCTGTTAGCGGTTAACGTCGTCCATCCCAACCGTGCACCCCAGAGCATACTTTGCACCGTATGCGCCGTCAGTCGCGGGTTGGCTTTAGTGATTACGGCCCTTGAACTAGTCCGGGCGGAGGTGTTCTCGAGAGAGAGGATGTCTAGGCAAGTATTTTGGAGGGCTTGGAAGAAGGATGGGACAGGCGTCGTTGGCATGAGCGGTGCTCCGTCCTCTGGGTATAGGCGTACAGGGAGTATGGGAATGAACGCCTTGGCATAACGAGAAGACTGCCAATACAGGTCTTCCGCATCCGTCGTAGCAGGATCGAGAAACAGTGCCTGCGCGCGCCGTTTCTCGTTCGGACCCCCAATTTTGGATACTATACGCAGGCAACGCTCCTTTGCCTCATCCGTTGTCCAAAACTCCACATACTCTTCCGACAGTCGATCGCTAAACTCTTGGATCATGCCTTTGACCATCTCCTGCAACACTTGATTGGTTAAAGCCCGGGAATGTTTGGCGAGGTCACTGGAGGATGACATGGACAGTTCATCTAACCCGTCTTCGATAGCCGAGACGTCCTTTTTCTTTTTCCATTCCCTGACCCGCGGCGGAGGAATGAAACGTGTATTGGCTTCGTCTACAGACTGAGGAAGGCTCGCGTGTGTAAGATCCGACACAAGAGCGATGAGGACGGAGAGATCAAGATTAATGCGTCGCGTCGGTTTCAGAGTCAGAGGTACGGGGGCGGGTGGAGGCGGTTTAATAACTATGGGAACCTCATCATCCTGTCTCTCTCTCAAGGCAACATCTATTCCCATGTCTTGAAGGCATTGTATTGTCTGGGCTATCCGGGGGTCGATGGGGTCGCCGTCCTCGCTCGTCTCGGACGGGTCAAGACGGGTCAGCCGCAAAGTTACTCGGGGAGTAATTCGCTTGGTTCCATCGACAGAGGCTACTTCGTATGTGTTAGCTTTGGCAGCTTCCACTAGTGCGCGACCCATTCGTAATACAGAGTTGTCGAATTCAGTTTGGGCAAGCGTCCGAGACGACCGATGGATCCCATTCGTAATCTCTTCTTCGTCAGATACGTCTTCTTCATCGGACGAGTCAGTCAAGTACGAGTCTATTTCCCGAAATTCAGCTAGGATTCGAGAGTTCTTGATTCTAGGACACTTTTAACATCGATTGATTGGGATGCAAGGGATGGAAAACTGACGTGTTTACCCGAATCCAACAACGTCCGTGGTCCGCTACAACGTCAACTTTAGTTCCAGAAGGCTTTTGACCACCTGCCTTCCTAGACTCCCGCGGTACTGGCGTGGAAGGCGGCAGTGTCGAGGAAAACGACTTGAAAACCGCCACTACTCTGGGAGGTGCACAAAGTACTTCGTTCCAAACCGCTATGAGGTAAGGCGCATTCGTCGACAAGGGCGGTAAATTGGCGGACTTGGGATCCTCAAGGAACTACTGAAGTAACATGGTAAGGTGAGGAACAACACGATCCCTGGACACAAATGATCCCTTACCTTATCCAACACATCTAAATCGATTTTAATGGTGTCCTTGAGCCTTCTGAGGCCTGGGATGTGATCTTGTTGCAGCCATTGTGCGTCATCGGGAGCATCGTTGAGATCCAACGATGAGTCTAGTATTGGAGGCCTCCTGGTTGGCGGCTGAAAATGGGAAATCGAATCATGGATCGTTTGCAATCTGGTGCGGAGGACACGTAGAGTTGGGTGGCTGTTGCCGTTCTCCATGATGATGGTGAGAGAAAAAATAAAGACGGTTATGTGCACTTGTTTGATGGCACACAGCCACAGTCGAGCATCGGTCCCCGACTCTACCATCCCCTAGCGCCGTTCAGCCTGGAAGTTACTTGATGACCTCGCAATCTTGGGCGGCAGCTTGATACTTCATTTCGAGTGCAGCCAATATGGAAGTCGCCGTCATGCTGTCTAGTATCTACGTCACCCTCGACTGATACATTCCAGTGCAAAATAGAATTTAAGGATCCGGTCCGATGCGCCTAGTACTACCTAGGACCTATTGCGGTGCCGGTCTACTCCAATGGTTTCCTACGGTGTCTCTGGAACTTATCCTTTGCAAGTCGCCGACTTGCGCAGGCTATGGTCGGGGATTAAATGTTTTGGCTTAGATGAGGTGAATCAGGCCCTGATCGACGATCGAAAAGGAGTGGCACATCCGTTATAAAGGCATGGCCCCCTACAGTATCCTGCTCCGTTATCCATGTCGTTATCACATCAAACGACACTCCCAGTCGAAATACTTGGCCAAATCATTGCAGAGGCATGGGCATTACCCCTTAACCCCCTTCAGCGACTCCAAATGGCGACATCGCCCCTCCTCGTCAGCAAATCGTTCGCTTGGGAGTTCACTCGAGTATTCTGCACCGACATCCACATCCTCACCCCCTCTCACCTTAACCACATCCTCCGCTTCATCTTGCCACGGCTAACCCTAGCCTTTCGGTCTACTGATTCACCATTCTCACCGTCAGAATTTTGCCGGTCCATCTCCTTTCTTCTCGAAGTTGATCCCTACCGTGGCAACTCGTTACCTCACCCCGCGTGGAATAATATCTGCTACATCATGCCACTGTTATCAGAACACTTTCCCAACGCTCAACGGGTGTTGGTGAACTACCACAATTGGTGGTGTAGTGACCCCGACTTCACGTATCTCTGGCTACCCGAACAAGTAGCAGAGCTGAATGTCGTATTCACCTATAGCCTTCCGTTCTGCAGAGCGCGGCTTAACGAAGATACTGCCCTGGTTGAAGATCCGTCCTTCGCTTTGCCCGGGGTTAAGAAGCTGACGGTTGTGGGCGGAAACCGGTCATTCGTGAGCCAGCTGGTCAGTGCGTGTCATCATGCGAAATCCGTCACGACCGATACGTATAAGAAGCCTATTGTGCCGATTGTTCAGGAGACGGTAGCGTCGAGGCCCAAAAAACAGTTGAAGTCCTATATATAAGCCACAATACCTCGTGTACGTTATGTGCTACTTGATATAATCATCGATCTCACCGGATAATCACAAAATAGAACAAATTTCCAGCTCTAAATTGTAGAGGTATGTTAATCAATCATAAAGCACAGTAAGAATAACTGACGCGGAGTTCCATAGATTCTAGGAATTGTTATACAGTACCGCAAACGGACGATGGTCCAACTGTCTGACTTATACCCTAAAATTATCGCAGTCTCAATGAGCATCACTACAAACTTCAAAGTATCGTAGCAACTCACCAATGGACTAGCCAACTCCATGCTACTATCAATGTCAGAAATATCATCATCAGAACAGAGATTACTTATTCACCTATCCGCTCGTTATTCCTTGTCAAACGATAAATACAACCGGGACAGAAGCGATTCCAAATACACCTGAAGCCTCCCGTCAACAGGTCTACGCAGTGACGGTACATCAGCCAAAAGGTCGTGTGATCGCGTACCAGAACATACGAGCCAACAGTATTTGGAGACTGTTCGCCCATGATTCTCTTCATGAAAGGTACTACTAGTCAACGCCCCGATGTCAGAAATCTGCTGGGCTTAGTCAGGTATGTCGGCCACTCAGTTGGGATGTGAGCAAGTACAGGGCCCGGTTAACGTTGCAATCGGTCTAGGAAGGAATTTGTCAGATCGGTTCCGATGTTAAAGAAGGAAAACCATGTCAACACGAGACATCGTCATCGAAATGTTCTGCGACCTTGTACTATCAGAACTCACTGAATCAAGGTCGGATCCGCAGAAAGTTTAAAAACTTGAACGTCTGGGTGCTTGCTATATTATGTCGACTAAATCGATTCTAACAAGAGTTCAAAGAAAGCTATGCATTATTGAGTGAGGTGAACATAGGGAAAACTATATGAAAAGGTCAGCACAGCGCGATCTGATTTCAACGTAGGTGTGTCAACGACAGTATGAGATATATGGTAAACCGGTATCGGATTAGCTGAGCAGCGCTGTAATAAGTATGGCAGTAGCATAAATGGATTAAGCGAACTAGCTCACAATCAGGGCTCTTCGGGATTTGGGTCAGGCTGGGAGGACACGAGGTCCCACTGACGGAGATCTAAACCTTCAAAGGGCCTGTCCACGATACGGCTAGTTTCGGTTTCCTTGTCTATAATTCGTCGGTAAAAAAACCCAAGCGTATCCTTCATCTAGAGTGGCTTAAGTATCAGCGATGCATCAGATAATTCGGAACTCACGACGACATAAAGACCCAGTCCGACTGTATTGCGAATCCTATAAAACCTTATTAGACGCGCGAGGAGCGCGAAACCGTGTGACGTACCATACAGCGTCCATCTCGGTCCATGCCCAGGTAGTAAATTTGGTCCAATAACGGGCATCATTCAAGACTAGATACCGCATCTCGCCAGTCAGATACTCCAGAGGTAAGGATACACCAACGACTGCGACTGCGGCCTTGATACCCAGACAGAAACGAAAGAAAGGGACATGGCCCGCAAAAGTATACAAAAGGCGTCCCATTCCTTGGGATATGACAGGCAAAAGCAGCATCTCCAAAGTGGTGAAATCCACCTCCCAGTCCAGTTGAATGTATGCCCCCCAACCTTCTCTATCTCTGAGATGGCGAATCCAGTGCCAAAAGTGCCGCGCGCCACTGAAGATAGAACACAAAAGGTCGGGGCGCGTTGGAAGGCCAAGGACGCGACTGCGGAAACAATCATATACGAAGCTAGTCGCGTAAATGAGGCACCCAAATTGTGCACGAGTGGGAGGCCAAGTAATCATGGAAGACGGAGGAGAGTTGGAGGGAAAGGGGAAGAGACCTGGGCCGCTGGAGGATTGAAGAGCATTTGTCATAAGCCGCTCGCGTACGGCAAGTGGTGGCTGTGAGGGCCATGTGAACAAGGCCATGAATAGGAAGTGACGGTATCGAGAGGGCTCTCGGGAAAGTATGTAGATCAGAGGGATTGCGAGGCGGCGCGCTACCGACCAATTAGACATGTTGTCAGTCAACAAGAGATTGAAAAGACTAGGAAGAGGGTCTTAGGAGGCTAGTTCAGTTGGCTACTAAGGCACGTACGTCTTTCCGAATAAACGCTTGAAGATGTAGATACGACCTTTTTTCATAACGTCTGTATGAAGGTTGTTAATATAAGAAGAAGATATAGGACGATTAGACTTACAGCTCCATGCCAACCACGACACCTTGCCAAAGGCCACTACGGCGACTACATGTATGGCAGTATTCAATGTTTCTTGCCCCGACCGAAGCAGCTGCAAAGGAAGTATCATGCTCTCCGTGGTCTCATACACGAACTTGCACTTAGGACACGCAGGTGGTTTCATGGGAAGCCGGTCGATCATGACGAGCAAACAACGTTGGTGTGCTACGACATTACAATCACAAGGATGCACCCATGCGTCATTGGGTCCTGAGGGTGGTGAGTAAGATAAACACTTTTCTCGCTGAACCGTGCGCCTACCCTTTGCTTGACGACAGAGGTAGCATTGGCCGGTCCAGGTTATGTCAGATAGACCACACCATGCAAAAGAAGGCATACAGACTTTGAGCTTGGCTGTTAGGATCACGGCAGAGTTTGCATCCATTCTTATACTATGGTGTTCGAGGTATTGGAAGAAGCCTCTCAGGACTTCTTATATAGCCTCTCGTTCTGCTCTAGACTTCAACCTTGACTTGCTCGGACCGAGTCATGAGCAAGACGCGTAGTGGATCGGCTTCAAATTTCTGCACGCGTTGGCGTATTGACAACGGTGACTGCCTTGACATACTGTGGCGTGAACGACGTTGCCGTCGCGGCTTTATCTGCAGTCGCATTTTCTCCGCAAGATCTCTTTATTTCCGAAGTTCGGTTTGCTTGGATACACACCTGTACAGATCAATAATACTACCAGATAGGTGGTCTAGCCGCTAGCTTCTCCTTGCTCAGAAGATGCGTGACATTGGCTCCAATTTTCTTTCGTTGTTCCATTGTAAGAGGAGGGACATTTGAAGAGTATCCCATTCCTGACAAAGGGCTGATTCAGGACGGATCAAATAGAGAGAACGGATCAACGAACTGAGGCTCGGATATTGCAAGGGTACTGAACTCGCTTTTTCAGGAAGAGCAGACAAATCCAACGGGAATGGCGGGCCAATCCAAGCATTGCGGTGTTCGTGATCCCTAAGAAATATGAGTCATGGCTGTCATGCTATTACGCACGGATGACGAACTCTCGCTATTAGGATCAATCAGAATTTGATTATACAAAATATCAAGGACAGAATCCAAACCTCATCTAAAGTCAAGGGGTGCACAAGAACACTATTAGCGGCCTTGAGCATGACGATCACGTAAATCAGCTATCAAAAGACACCTTAACTGTCCGTGATTCAGCGCAATGAACGAGAATACAGAAGAGAAGCTCTCCCCGGGGACCCAAATTTCGTAGGAACCTTAGACAAGAAGCATGAACTAAATATGCCCCAAGAAATAAAACACGAAATGGCGACTTACCCACCGGATGGGGTCCAATAGGCTCTGTATTGACACGGAACAGTGGCACGGCCACGAAAGCTCCATCACGGCAAAGTCTCAAGACGGCATCACGCAGCTCCAGCGCAGCATGATGCTCACTGGCATTCTTCTGTCGAAAATAAATGTCTGTGGAAGGCCGACCGTATTTTTGAGTGTTTATTAACGTTTATTATTTGGACCCACGAAAATGCCATTCTCTTTGGCTCGGGTATGAGTAAGAGAAAGACATAACTTTAAACAAGCATTTTACCTCACTTCGTTTGCCACTACTATAGAGACATCAGTTTCAGGTTTGGTCGTCATCGTCATCGTCGTGCGGTCCAAGAGATGGTGGTAAGTAGATAAGAGGCGATTTCCTTTTATGTAGTGTGACCCGTGCCTTACATGCTTCTGCACCAAGTGTGCCCTTCACGACAAGTCAATTGGTGAAGATGAACCAGAAAGTGGAAGCCAGCAATTTTTTCTATACTTAAGAAGAAAAACCGTATTCACGCGATTTTCTGCGTGGCTATCGAAATAACAACTCATACCATATCTATGAGAAGTTTTCAAGAAGGGCCTGTAAAGTCGTTCAAGTTAGACGCAATTGCGTTGGTACTTTTGCCGCCACATTAAGTACTTGAAGGGTCCCTGGATTCCGAAGTGGTAGCAAGATTTTAGGACTGAAGACTTAAGGACGAAGGGTTGGAATTCGGACCGACCACCCTGTCTCATGATCGGCCTACACGAGACGAGAGAAAGCGCGTTCATGTCATTCAGGCAAGCTGCAGTACACTCTTTTGTTTCATATTTCATATGGCCAGTCTTGTCGTCTGATGCTCGAGCTATGCCGGGAGCGCACCAACCACATCCAATTTAAGTTACAATGTTCCACGACAGCATGGTAGGTCTGATCCTGTGCGTCGTCTGGACTTGTTTTTGGGGAGCAGCTTCATTTCTCAATTGGCTACCAGTCCACCAGCATCTACTGACCGTAATATTTTACTCGATAGGCAAAAAGCATTGTCTGACCAACTTGAAGACGAGATATGGCCGATGAGAGTCACGAATTCGAAGAGATGGATACTAATGGTGACGTCGCAAATTGTTGTCACGACAATGTTCATTGCGGTGATGGGAGTAACGAAAAAGGCCTCCCATGAAATTGGCATGGAAATTCAAGTATCCTGGACGGGTCAAAGGAATCCCACGGCGTCTGAAAGAACTACCCCCTCGTAACCTTGACAGACAAACGTTCCAAAGATTCATGCTTAAGTCAAGAACACGCGCATGCGTTCCCAGCGTATCCGTATACTAGCGAAGATATTTTTAACAGTTGGCAGTGACAATCATCTCGACTATGTTCGGCCTATCATTGTATTACCAGCGTGTGAATCGGCCTAAGTGATTAGAACCTTGACTGATATTGATGTTGTTGGATTGTTCGTCATCGTTAATGCATTAACTAGCGCCGCCGATGGTACAACTTTAACCAGTCATTACGCAGAAGTTGTCGAGCACCGCACATGAAACGGGGATGCCAAGGAGTTGCTGTCCTTGAATGTCAGCAGCGATGTAGTAGAGATACTGCGCTTTCTGCACAATGGGAACGCTTCTTAAAGTCAAAGAAGAAACAGATTTATATCACTTCCTGATGTAAATACGAAAAGCGTCCGAAGCCACAGAAGGTGTACATTGCTCATCTATTACAACAACAGATATGCACGCCGAAAAGATCTAGAAAAAGGTCGATATAGTGATTCTGTTGAGATGAATAACACTGAGATGCTCCAGTGACCAGATCGATAAAATTCTAGGTTGAATGTTCGCGAAGCATTCAAGAGTACTTATTTAATGAAGGTCGGCGAACTAGACGGCCTCTCGTATACAGATCCCACCATTTATCTGTGCGTGTTCGATAAGATGACCTCAGAGTCACCCCTCTCAACACAGCCAGCCTCAAAGTCGCATATTGGTGAGTGGGATGAACTAGTCAATCCGCACAGCGTCACTCATCCTCTCGGCGTACACCATAGTCGTCCGTTCATCAGGACAAGAAGAATCCATGACTCGCAAAATGACCGACAAATGTCTCGAAGGTGCTGCAGAAGAAACAGGAGGAAAAGCAACAGACGCAGCATTGCAGAACGACTACATTCAAAAAGCACAGGAAGAGGCAAGGGTCTGTCGCCTTTTTACAGGTCGATTGGGACACATAATCTAAGAATTGCAGGGACTATGGGCAAGATACGGGTGCTGCATGTCGGCAACCGGTTAAAAGAGATATAGACCCAGTGTATGTTGTCAGATCAAGAGTATGATATGGCGTCGGCAAGGACGGTATCGTAGTGTCACGAGTTACCAGTAAGAAGACCGAGATGGAGCTCGATTCGTTCACCAACCGAGGAACTTGAGAAGTAAACCGAGCAGCACCAGATTAACCCTCAGGAGTAATGATATCCAGCTATGGTTCAGCAAGCAACGTTGTTCGAAGGTCGGTCCTTCGGGCAGAGTCTTTATATATTTCCCAGACAATAGACACGATAAGGACTTACCGTCGCCCCAAACCAAATCGTTAAACCGTCGAATGTCGTGCGCCCGGTATTGGACATTGCCACAACATTGTTAAGGTTATAGATATTCACCCCGCTCAAGTCTTGCATCGCATCAGCGCCTGGAAACTGGTTCAGAGCTGTCCATGCAGACATGGCCACTTATGCTGGGGAATATCTCGGTACCTATCTTATGAAAGGCAAGCAAAGGGTCAAAACCTTGTTAGGGTCCCCAAGATTTTCGTTCATGCTCTCCTGGAATATGTACAATGTGAATTTCGTCAGCACAGTATGAATTCTGTCCGTAATTGCGCGCTGAGCAACGCTGGAACTTTTTTGAAGCTGCCGGCATCACTGATGCCCGTAAGAATGCGTCTATATTGAGACCCTATGCATGGTGGTCACAGAGAACAGATATTTAATCAAGATAGAGAAGCGGACTTTATGTTTAGCCGTTCCGCAGCAAAGAGGCCATCGCATTAAGTTATTGAGCACATCCTGCCTACCATCAAAGGATGGTCGTGACGGATGGTGAGAAGAAGGCGTATTATCCTTTCCGGATTTGACTAGAAGGGATTACTCAGTTGCAGACACTCACCTCATGAAGTGACTAAAGGTTGCTTACAATTCCGGATAAAACCGTCCATCGAAAAACCAGCAAGCTCCGCAAGCGTATCGTAAGCGCCGGTAAGCGCCTATGCGCCTTAAGGAACAAATAGGATCGCAGAAGCAACTGCTGACTATCCAGTGTCGGAAGGGGCGTTAAGAATTAGATACTCTAGGACGCGTGCCCGGATGACTTTGTCCGTATCAAAGCCTTGTTCGGAGCAAAGGCAATAATTATAGGTTCAATGCCAAAAACAGAACTAGGTTCCGCAGCGTCACGATACGGATTCGGAGGTAGTGGTACTACTGCCATTCAGAGTGGATGAGGAAGGGCGCGGCATCATAGCCACTCCCGCCCGTTTGTTGAAGACATAGCGAGATAGTTTCTGTTATGCGATCTGGAATACCTCAGACACTTCTGACAATGCTAGATTGTGGGTGAGACGACGAAACGAATGTGACTGTACAGTGTAGATCACTAAAAAAGTATCAATAAATACCCATAGACAGCCTTTAGCAATATACCTTCAGAGGGTTTTCACGTGCAGTCAAGCTGAAAGCGATACACCGCAACCTATGGTACCAAGTTTGTTGGGTTCTGGTGCTACAGCGCGAACGAGCTGAGCATTGGCAGGCGCCTGACAGCTTGCTGAAGAATCAGCGAGCACTGGAGTTGACTTCCGGCTCGTTTCATTTACGGTTTCAGGTGCGAGAGGTTGTTTTCCCCCCTTGTTATAGATGTGAATGTTGGCCAGAACAATGATATATGGCGTTCTGGTGTGCATCATGCGTGGCTGCCAAACATGTTACCTTTGATTCTGATCGTCTAAGCGATGGAAGGGTGAGCGTTGATGTCCTGATTTGAGCTCTAAAGTTGGGGGCCGAATATCGGACATACCACCTCTCTTTGGTATTTCTGGGTAAAAATTTGTGATTGGTAATGCGGCAATCGGCTAAAATTTCGGCTGAGCACGTGAATTTTACCAATTTGGCATATAGGAGCTCTTTGTACCAAAACTGCTATGGTAACGTTTGATCAAGCGGCCCACCCAGAACTCCTCTGCCACTCCCTCTTTTCTTCCCATTCCTCCTTCAACAACAAGCAGGCCGGTCCTTTTCGCCTTTCTTTTTTTCTTATCTGCGCAGGAAGTAGCAGTTTCAACCTTTTACGATGGCCTATCGCTCGTCTGGCCTTGATTTCTCCGACCGCCCCTCCACGCTGGACCAGCACCCGGATTTGCCCAACCCTTATAGCAACGGGCACGAGCCTTCTCACCTTCAGCGCAATAAGACTGAGCGCAGGAGGCTTCAGGGTCTTCAGAGGTCCCTAACAAATACCTCTATCCCCAAACTGGCTTTCGAGCCGAAGGGCTGGAAACAAAAGTGGGATGTTTGGATGATCAATGACGGCGGCAGACAGCTCTTCTTCGGCGTGTTTATCTTCCTTCATCTCCTCGTTGGGGTTTTTGGATTCTTCAATTATCAGCTCAGGGATAATTCGGTCAACGCTCGTGCTACGTTTGGTATAACCTTTCGTGAGTGTCGAGTGCAGGTGCCTCGAGACTGATCACTGACACTTGCCCTCAGCCATCGCTCGTACTGCTGCTCTGATCCTTCACGTTGACGTGATCTTCATTCTTTTGCCCGTCTGCCGCAACTTTGTCTCACTCCTTCGTCGCACACCTCTGAACGATATTATTCCGTTCGATAAGAACATCTTATTACACAAAGCCACTGCCTGGTCGATAGTCATTTGGACTACCGTCCATATTCTTGCACATATCGTCAACCTCACCGAGTTGGTCAATGCCATTCCCAATGTTTCTACGGGTGAAAGGGTCAAGCAATGGATTCTTGCGAACTTTGTCATTGGTCCTCTTATTACCGGTTGGATCATGACCATTGTACTGGCGATCATGGTGTGGTATGCCATGGAGAAGCGTCGCCGTGCTAACTTCGAGCGGTTCTGGTACACTCATCACCTGTTCATTGTCTTCTTCGTCAACTGGCAATTGCACGGCATGTTCTGCATGATCAAACCTGATAGGCCCCCGTACTGTTCCTACAATAATATTGGCGTATTTTGGGTATGCGAAGCACTTCTATCAACCCCTGTATATCTCTCTGACTCTCACTATAGCGTTACTGGCTTGTCGGCGGTGTCATCTGGATCTGGGAGCGCATTCTTCGTGAAATTCGTTCACGTCACGTCACATACATCTCAAAAGTTATCCAGCACCCCTCGAATGTAGTGGAACTCCAGATCAAGAAGGAGAAGACTACCACCAGGGCCGGACAATATATATTCTTGTCGTGCCCCGAGGTATCGTACTTCCAATGGCACCCTTTCACTCTCACCAGCGCGCCTGAGGAGGATTATATCTCCATTCATATTCGCGTAGTTGGTGACTTTACGAAGGCTTTGGCCCAGGCTGTTGGATGTGACTTTGAAACCAAGGAGAAGGGTGCACCTGCTGGAGGAGTTGTCATCGGTACCAACGTCAATCCGCCCATCAATCGCACCCTCCCTCGTGTCATGGTTGATGGACCTTTTGGTAGCGCCTCGGAAGATTTCCTTAACTACGAAACTATCCTACTCGTCGGTGCTGGTATCGGTGTTACTCCTTTCGCGTCGTACGTTTTCTTCTATACCCTCGTGTCCTTCTTAACTAATCACCAATCAGGATTCTTAAGTCCATCTGGTATAGGATGAACAATTTTGGGCACTCAAAACCCACGCGATTGTCAAAGGTATACTTTACATGGGTTATCCGTGACTACGGCACCGCAGAATGGTTCCACTCCCTTCTTCACGCGATCGAGGAACAGGACACCCAGAATCGAATTGAGATCAACATCTACCTCACCGCTAAGATCAAGGAGGATGATATGAACAATATCATCGTCCAAGATGTTGGTGCTGAGAAGGACGCGATTACATCCCTTCGTGCGCCCACGCACTTTGGTCGTCCGAATTGGGATCGAGTGTTCAGTTCCATTGTTCAGAAACATCCTCAAACCGACGTTGGTGTGGTATGTATTCTGATGACCTTGGAATTATTTGGTGTTTTCTTAACAATCTTCCATTCTAGTTCTTCTGTGGACCGTCGCCTCTCTCGAAGCAGCTTCACACTATGGCGAACAAGTACTCGGATCCCCAGAGTACCCGCTTTTTCTATGGCAAGGGTGAGTGCTATCTATTGTCGTTGCAGTGGGGGTGCAATGTTGACATGGTGATTTTTTAATAGAAAACTTCTGATTGTTGGGTGCAGGGGAGATGATTTAGTAGTTGAATTTAAGGGTTAGAATATTGTAGGTTCGCTGCTATGTTTAAATGATATCTGGGAACCTTGTCTGTTGATTTGACAAGGGACTTGGAATATATTAGATGCTTGCATCTTTTCTCGTCGCGACAGTGATGATGTGGCCTCATCAATAGGCTATAAGACCATGCGTTCCATCGATATACGCAGTGGGCTAGCGTTTGCATGAGTTAAATTCTCTCACGACCACTCGGAGAAGTGTACGGACGACAACACAAGCCGTCTTCAGGGATGCGAGCTTTCCATGTACCACTAGCGTTTGGTGTTTTCAAACGCATCTCTCGATCAGGCCCGTGGAAGCTCCCTCCAAATTTTGTCCGGAAATTAGCATACTTTAGGCCCGAAAAGTGAAATCTTTGTCCGTAGGTAGCATCGTTGTCCGCGGTTAGCATTTTTTAGGACCTCTGGGGGGCGACAACTCGGGCAAAACTTATTTGGATCTGGAGGAAGAGGGTAGAAGACGCCTAGAATTTATCGTCGCGAGGTGAGCTGAGGGACAACAACGAAATTTGCCCGCGGTTCTTTCCGGCACGGACGGGCCGGATTGTCCGAGTCAGCTCATTTTATGCCGCCCTTGATGCATTGATGCCAAAATCAGGGTTTTTGCTGGACGAACCTTGGCGGGAGCTTCCCGGGGTCTCTCGATCCACTGGACCATCTGTATCCTCACTTTGCCAACCATACTGTTCGGTTGTTGCCCACCTCACAGCAGTACCGAATTTGCCCTCAGAGTTCTGCACGGAATGCACCGTAAATCACTCCGATTTCCCCCGGTGATATGGCGATGAACAACGATAGTCGATGTCCCTAGGTCAGCCGCTGCGTTTGCGCAGCAGTACGCTACTAATCAGTGGTGGTCAACGGATGAATCTTGCACGCTCGCTGGAACTAAGAAGTCGTGTCAAAGGTGGCTGAACTCAGCCTCTCCGCGCCATAGCATTGACTGGAATCTGTACACTTAATATCTGCTGGGGCAACTATAGCCGGCATTCAGTAGCACTAAGGACAGTCAAAATGGGGCTCTATATGTGATTACGATGACGATCATAATGCTAATGATGGTCGCTTCTGCTTGATAACCACCGCCGTATAGGTGGTTTGCGAGGTTTCCCATAATTCTGCCGTCCATCATCGTTGTTATACTCTGCACAGCTCTCTGCACACAATCCCACTTTTGATTGTCCCTATGGAAATACTACGCTTACGCCACATACGTCAACTAGTTCTGGTTTTTCCCCACACTGAGGTGGATTCCGGCACATGCCAATCATGTCGATCATGACGATATGACACCAGTGCACCTATAAGCTGTGCTACATGGAATTGTTGCACCATAACGACAATATTCTTTTCCGTGGTTGCTCCGTGGGCTCTGAAGCTAAGATCGACGATCTTCCGATAGCCGGATATACCAGCGCAGCTGGATACCGATGCTTAAACCAGTGCTTCACTGCTTGTAGAACTTGGTAGAAGCACGTCGAAGGATAATGAATCCGGTGAGTAAGTCAGGATTACTGGGAATTGCTTAGTAATAACCTTTCTCAGTGAGTTCGGTGCAAGTTCGGTGTCAGAGTCAGACAGTGACTAACTTCGATAGCATGGCGTGTCCGTGTACCCTTGTCATCCTTTGGACATTCATTTCACAGCCAAGATAATCTATGGTCAAAAATAGGGCCATAGCAAGGTCACAGCGGTGGAACCTTGGTGCAACTTGAATGCACAAATTACAGCCAAGGTGACGACTATGACTCGTTGGAAACGCATGAGAAAAGTGAGGACTCCTCAATGTATTGAGCATGACTCCAAAAGTGCGGTACTGACTCCTAATTCGACAGCTGCTTGACTACTCTCTGCATGACAAACAGCGAACTCAGAGCGACGGTCGAGCGTCCTGCGGTTCCACTGCCATCGGCTTCGTGAACTAACCTCCGCGTCGGGGAGGGGATGTCGAGGTACCGGATTACCGTCGGTCGCCGGGGTTACGTGGGCTCGCATGACGCATGGGGCACAGCCATCGCATCGGTAATCCCAACATCCGGCTTGGAAATGCCAGATTGTACCATGAGTAAGTCTGCTTGAATATCTGTCGACCGGGAAAGGGTGCTCGTCAAAGCCAGGTGTTCGGCATGCTATGTATGACTCGTAATTCGAACACATTCCGGCTGACTCCAGACTTCGGCAAATGCCGAACCGGAAATCCTATATAAGCTGAATCAGTGAAACTACACCTCCACACTCTACTATTTCAGACACTATTCCACTGCTCCATCTCGTTGGTGTTATACGTGTTTCCATGTCTCAACCATCCTCCCATACCTCTAAGCCCAAGCCCGCTGCTAAACCCACACCCAAACAGAATCCCGACCTTTATCGAATCGCTAGTGCTCTTGCTGGACAGAAAATCAAGGAACTATGCAGTAAGGGCTTGATCACAGTGACATCTCCCATTGACACGCAAGTGACGCGTCCCCGACGTTCCCCTGCCCGCGAGCACACATTTACACCAAGGTAAGCATATTCCCAGTGGCTCAAAGGCTTCAGTCGTGAATAATGAACTTTTTACAGAATGGATGTCCTAGATGACCCATCATCACCAAATATCATGGCGACATTCGAACTTCCTGGTGTCAAGGCATCCGATATGAGCCTGTCAATCCTTGACGGCCATCTCATCATTCAAGGCGAGCGGCGGTCTCGCTTCATAAGCAGCGGTTCCGCCGATGCGGATGCGCAGCCCAACGGTGATGCATCGTCCACTGGTACTATGGACGTCGACAAGAAACCATCCATTCAATTTCCTGTCAGAGAGCTCAGATACGGGCGATTCTACAGAAGCTTCAAACTATCCCATACTGTCCAAGTGAGTCCATTTCCTACGTCCACGAGGCTGTAAACAGCATTTTCGACGTTTGTTTACCAACCATCTTTGTTCTGTAACTATCCCTTGAATGAGCTGTTACTGATTCTTTCTCTTTGTTCTCCCATTATAGCAAACAGACATTTCGGCATCTATGGTCGAAGGCATGCTCACAGTGACTTGGCCAAGATCCAAACCGGATCTCGCTACCGAGGCGTCTGCAGGAAGCGGGGAGGTGGTTCATATCGAGTAATGGGCTTATCACGCGTTCTTGTTTCGTTACAATCTCCCCTCTCGGCGCATGGATTTAGCTAGGCGCCAACTCGTGAATCATTTCTCCCTCTTAACGGTGTAATTGGCGTCCACAAAAATATCGCTGTTCCAATCTCGAGATCACTTCCCCAACACCCTCCTCCGTTCCATTTGGGTTACTATGTCGTTATTTGGATCTTTACTACTTTTTCTGGGTTGCTTGGATTCTCTGCTCCACTCTTACCATACTAATACTTTCATATACTGCTTTCATAATCCTAACTACAATATTCTTGCTCTACCTACTCGCATGCATTTGTAGCCATCAATGTACTACCCTTCTATTCATCATTCACTCTTATTTGTATCATGTAGTTCCCGACGCCATCGAATAGACACCCACTGAATCTGACGATCAGCCTCACATTCCCATGCCACGCAATCGTTCCTGGGTTCATGGCCTGTTAACACACAGACAAACTTGGAGGCCCTGTACACACCAAAACTCTTGACAAAGAGCTGTAAGAAGCGATGTCAGATTCGACATAGGTCACGGCCACTAGAGCCAAGGTGTACATATAAGTGCAGCATAGACGAGTCATTGGCGTGAGGCCTGCGAGAGATGTATGATCCGTCCGTTACGGGCTGGGAGGCGAAACACTATTGGGCGCTTCGGGATCGACGCGGACATCGAGGATGACTCGTCATTATGTCGTTTGACTAGGATCAAGGAGACAATAAGCTGTAGCGCCTGAATCAGATTTCACCAACAAAGAAAAGGAAGGAAGGAAATTGCCACTCTACGTGCCGATCCATTATTGGGTCTTCGCGGCATACAGGTGGAATAGTACACAGCAGGCCTACCTCCCAAGATGATCGACCCAGACGTAATTTTGGAAGCCATCCGGGAAACGATTGCTTCCTAAGCGCTTACAGGCCATACAGAGACTGCGGTGACCTGTCGCATTCGCATGCTTGATGGAACAGCAGCTATGACAATGAGGATGTCTTCTGTTACAGCCGCGATTAGCACGAAGAGATGTCGGAGTGTCAACCAATATCACAGACCATCAACGATGTTTCATATGGTACCCCTGCAGCTATGAGAGATACACATGTTCTCAGCAGGAACGTTTTGACAAATATTAGCATGAGTCATAAAATTTCCCCACATGTATAGGTATTGGCCGAGGATCTGCGCTTGCGACGCACGGCAATCAGAGATACACCAGTAGGGGATGTAGTCGCTACGCCTCGTTCATCCTGTCAAGTACAGCGTAGAAACAGCAGGGAACCCCAGATCAGTAGGCATAGGAGCCGGAAGTTTCGTATTTGCACGGTGTTCCGTGGCTGAGCTCCATACTAAAGCCTAAATAGACGCTGAAAAGATGGCGTAATTAATGCAAAAGAACGGCCCATGTACATATAGACTCAGGAGTATCACAGAACCATTACATCGCTAAACGGAAGGTCATTAACGAAACCAAATTTGAATTCAAAAACGAAACCTGACTCGATTCAAAGGACGCGTGGATGTCGTGTCGGTTCCGCGAGGCATCACGAGCCAGATTTTGGGTGCAGTTTTCATATCGTTAGCCGGCGACTATCGGGGCTATCTACGAACCCTAGTTCCATGTATTGACGAGGAAAGCTGAGGGAGCACTGGTAGCCATTGCGCCACAAATATGGGGGTATACCCCAAAAATTAATCCAGAGTCGTTAACAGCAAATACAAAGGCGCAGAATTCTAGTGCAGGGGTTAGATGCGGGAAAAGAGGGGCATCGGCGATGTCCTGCTGTGAGTTCCAAGAAAATGATCAGTGACGGCGACAAAAAAAGAGCTATAAGCCCATCAGATGTGTATGAATAAGGGGATACAGAATGTCTCACATTGAGCGCTCTAGGACGTGCGTCCCTTGAGCTTCGGCATGAATCAGGTCACACTATTATAATATGTGAAGTGAAACGCGTCCTGTGGCTACCGTAATAACGTCAGAAGGGCTGCAATGAACTGAAAAAGTGCTCACTTGAGCATTGAGCATGAGTATTCTGGCTGATTTGTGTGTGAAGTCTGAGTCGCTACAGCAGAAGAGTTGAATTTGTTCTATCCGGATGGGTTTCGAAGTCCGAAGTTCGTTTAACTTGAACAAAACTACATGAAAGGAGGGAGGACTTCTGATAGTTTAACGCCCATTTGGAGGCCTAGAAAACATAGAAAGGCTGGCCGACGTTGGTCCAACACAGAGATAAAACGGACGCGACGCAGGTCGTCGTTGTTGAACACGATCACGTTGCCGCTGCCCTTGCGGGCCGTTGGACTGACGGCGGCATCTAATTGCGTGATCGGAAACGATCGGAACGGTTTCAACGCATCGTCACATTTCAGCGTCACTGGCAGTCTTCAGTCTCCTTCAATTCATATCGGCGTCAGCTCATTAAACTCGGACTTGTCTCTGTGGACCCTTTCTTGCTTGCAACATCAAGGGCAATTAGAAACACAGTTACCGGTTTATTGACTAACGTCCAAGCGTAGCATAAGCTTTTCTGACTATGTTTCAAGGGCCATGAACAGCATTTCCAGTTTTTATCCGCCCGGCGCAATATCAATACAACGGTTCTGGCTAACCGGCACTACGGATATAGGCTATGAACAGGAACTTTGACTGCCTCGCTGACGTACGCAGGTAAGTGCTGTCTAACGGAATTGCTCCAGCGCGCACTCATATGACTGAAATAGCAGTAGACGCTACTATAATACCATTATCCATATGAAAAGAAGGACTCAAAGCTTCCCCCCAGACTGTGAGCACGACCCGTCTCTGACTCAGGTGGCATTTGCTCGCCATCTCCGTGCCGATTCTTGCCACGAGACGGAGAATAGGAATAGAGAAGGTAAGGATCGAATACAAATACGGCTCTGATTAATGTCATGGAGGCGATATGTGCGTCCTTTTCCCACGCCATTGAACGCCCCTCGCTCTGACATTTTGAGCTAGTATACTCGCGAAAACTGCAATATTGTCCAAAGGTAACATGGCGTCAGTAGGGCAGGTGTAACGGAAAGGTTATTGTCTTTCCCCGACAATTGACTGGATCGCATGAACGACTTGAGTCGGATGAGCAAGTCAGATTGGCTATCAAGCCAAGGAGGCCGTCGAATAGACGAAAGCATGTGTTTCGACCATGCTCATTTTCCCAATTATGCCTATTACAGGTAGGCCCAACGCATTACCAACGTTACCCGCCTTTGAACCTGGAAAGACAGTAGAATACCTTTCTCAGGGTAGCCTATGTCTATATCACCTTCGCGGGTGTCCCAAAAGTCTAAGGACCGGAGGTAGGCGAATTGCCACGTGCAATTCGGCTTCTCATCTTATTCTACCTTCAGTGCATCGCAACGTGGGAGGCGGCTGTTCCGAGGCCATGAACATACCACAAGTCCATACTTGGCGTCTCTCCCTACGACTCGCTACCCACCTTTGGACACCACGAGTTGGTTACAGTCGCATCCATTGGTCCTCTTGTTTTTCCCCGCAATACTCACCTCGACTCAGTCCCCATCTTTGGAGAAAGGCCAGTTTGTTATCTATACCAGGATGTCATCAAGTTAATTTCGCGCGCTCAGGCTGTGCCGCAGGGTCATCTACGAGATTGCCGTTGGACAAGGAACTGAACACAGCGGCCACAATTCGAAAGCGGTGTGGATAGCAAAAGATATGATGGTGTAGCAGCTACCAGCTTTCGTCAATGTGCGTTGTTGAGCCATTGATTCGTATATAGGCTGACCGTTATAACAGTCTCATTGTTTCGATAGAACGGGTGTATGATATGCGCTAATTTGTCCGGTAACCAGAGGATAAGAGTAGCATTTGTGTGTATGTCTCCTTCATGTTCTCTCTGGATATACGCGTCCATTGATTAGATCTGTAGGTGCAGTTGTTTTTCATTTTTCCTGCTCCGTTGCCCATTTCCATTTGAGGACCTGAAGATGTAATTTTGTCGAGATGATTGGCTCCATTGAAGGGAAACTAGATTTCGCGACAAGGCCAGGCGAACACATCAGTATCCGTCATGATATCTACCAGTGACTCATTTGCCGCCCTGGCTCTCTAATCTGGTTTAGATGTTTCGGAAGTTTTTGTACGCTTATTCCTATTTCTGTGTTTACAATTTGCTTTGCTGATTCTCGCGAGCTTAACCAGCCGTCAGCTCAGTGTCCATCGTCATACCTCTCCCGTATTACTCGTCCTGTCTGGCCCACAGCGATGTAATGGACGGTGTGCGCGGCGCGTACAACCTCTCACCGGTCCACCGTCGTCGACACGGGACATAATGTTCAATGGGGCCCTCCAGATATTTTTTCCAAATGTAAAGGTGTATCATGATTCATACGATGGAATTATTCTACGGTGATTAGAGCGATAGTACGGTTTGATTCTACAGAGCGGTCTACCATGATTAAAGCGAACCGGTCACGTCCAAATTGTACAGGCAATGACTTCACGTCAATCCTGATACCACAAGCGTTTATCCTTGCGTCTACCTGCGACAGTAGGTGTCTGAGAGTGGTTCGGGAAAGAGGGTCGCGGCAGGGCATCTATGAGGTCGACATATGTCGCTCCTTCTCCCAACCCACCAGACTTCAGGACCGTTACGAGCGAACTCGTGAATATACCAGCCCATACCTTCGTACCCTTTACTCGCCTCGCTTTGACAACCTCGTCTCCCCTACATGCTGCTACTATAACATGGGAATCCATATCTGGGACCCAGTCCTCTGAGACGACGGACTGACAACCAGGGAGGTCTTCCAGGTTTTCGTCTGCAACGAGGAGCATATCCTTGATCGAGGTACACTCCAGGGGGGGAGCACTCCGCACTCCGAGTCCTGGACTCAGTGCTCGAGTGACACTGCCTGCGTGACAACAGTCCAGGATAAACGTGATTCGATGGCCTTTGGTACGGGAGATCTGAGAGAGGATAGTATTAATTTCCCGGTCGGTGATATCGGGGACAAATGCGCCGCTACTGTCGAGGGTATTCCGGTCCATGGGACAAAGCGCCTCAACGAATTTGTGAGAGCGTTAATTCCAGTCACCGGGGTCCGTCGAAAAAATCAGGATCATAGTCATCGTCTGACAATGGATAGCGAGAACCATGTCCAGCGAAAAAGATGATAATGGGATCGCCATACTTGATGTCTGGGTTGGTAATAGTATTGCGAAGGGCGGATAGAATATTTTTGCGAGAGGGAATTGGATCGTTGGTCGACCCATCACTGTCGTTTGCTGGTCTAAGAAGATGCTCGATTCGCTCCTTCGGTACCAGGAGGTCTTCTATATAATATTGCTTTATTGCTAAAGCATCCGCCACGCAGCCTCGCAATGGGTAGGATGGATACCCGTCAATTCCAATTCCAATGGCCCAAATTCGGTCGGGGCCAAGGCACGGTTGTGGCTGCATTACTGTTCATCAGTAATTTGGTCGACGAAAAGTAGTGTATACCCACATCTGACGTCTCACCGTTGTTGTTCATGTCGTCCTTCTTCGCCAAATGCACCTCGAACTCTCGGGGGGAGGGTGACTCGTTGCAGCGTTGTAAGTCTGAAGCAGAGATGTGGGCGAGTACGTTGCACAATTGGGGTGTTCGTGCAGAAGGAAGGTAGAGCTGCAGACATGTTGGATTATGTCTACTGTTGCTTTTATGGTAGTCGAAGGTAAACATACCCCTGGTGAGAAATCGTCCAAATTTTGAGGAAGACAGCTGATTGGGTGGCTTATTTTAGTGTCTTGCCTGGCTGTTTTATTGTTATTGTGAAAAACGAGTCTCTTCAAGTCCGCACTTAGTTTTTAACGTCTATGTACTCGAACAAAGCACCTAGACGGATAGGATGAAAAGCAAATACTTTTATATTTGGTAGTGTTAATCTAGTTTCTGCATGAAAGTTCCCAAAAACGCGTTGAGGAATGATGAATGCGTCAAAGACTTGAGACTCGAATACCCGTGTCTCCATCACGTGATAAAATGATATTAAATTCCAGGGTATTCTTGGACTGTCCTTGTTCCGGGAATAGAAACTGCGCGTACCAACGAGCTACCCAATCAAAGAGAATGCCTAAGGAAAATGTCGATTGCAGCGTTTTTTGGCATGGACTACCTCCCTGATACGCTCTTCTTCCTTCCGGTACGATCACTCAGGCGACGCATTGAAATATCCTGCGAGTTAGCTCGTGAGCAACGGAAATGCGGGGTAGATGGGAAAGGTTCACGGAGGCAATAGTTCGGTGCGTCGATTGTCATTTCCGCTTGCGATGTTGCCAAAAGGGTACGAGTCGTTACTCCCGGCCATCTAGGTCGCGGTTGTTAGAATAAGCAGATTCTTTTACCATTTCTTCTTCTGTTACCTGTATGAGATTGCGAGGAGACAGACCAAGAACGCGACTGACATGAACGCTTCATTTTCTGTTAGCATGCCATAGTAACCCCATCAGATCTTGCTAATTTCTTCGATTGTGATCGACCATTTACGCGCTTCGAACTCTGTGGCGTCTCCTTTCGCGTCGGTACTGACACGTTTCCGCGTCTTCTGTATAATTTTCTTAAACATTCCGGTCCCTGATGCGGAAAATGTGTGGTGATCCGGTTTCCTGCGTTTACTTCAACAGTCACGGTACAAGGTGCGGCAACTTGCAATAAGATCTACTTACTTGGCTTGCTTATTGAAGGACCCCCAAAATAGTGGGGAGAACGCATCGCAAAGTTCAAGTTTTGACACGAAATAGATTTTCGTCGGTTTTGTCTGGGTGAACCCCGTTAGCTTCGAAAATTAGCCTGGCAAGCCGTCTTTATTAAATACTCGCGGAACTCGTATCTGTATATATTCGAAAATAAATCAAAACGTTGGAATCAGGTGACGGGCCACTCTGCAAAAGGCTGTTCAATGTTCTCGTCGAGCCGCTGCGATAAGACGCGTCAGAAACGTGCGTACTACGACACGGCATCATCCTGACTTGCTCCCTGAGGTCCGGACAAGAAACACGCGCGAAATGTAGTTGATTTTGCCTAGGGGAAATACATGATAGGACTTTTCCTCCTAGATTTCGTCCAGATGGATCATGGATAACAATACAGCTTCTTTGCTTGTTACGGGGGACCTCTTGTTGGGAGATTGCTGGGCCGAAAAAAACGGAGTTAGGCATAGCTCTATCTCTAGCATAAGATTGACCGTGGGAAAGGTTCTGCGGAAGCCAATCATGTATGAAGGGAAGGAGAATCGGAGGAACCGAGGCCGCAGGACAAGACTGGAATTGCGGCCCAGTAGGATAGAGATTGTACGCGTCTCATCCTCTTCGCTTTGACTGGTGCTTGCTCGAGGTGCTCCTGAATCCACTGCATAGACAGAGAACGTCGAGTACTCCCCCCACCATACTGCTTTATCTGGCTGTTGAGCGAGTGGTGTCTTCCAGAGTAGGATAAAGGAACTCGCCCAGATCCCCGGTCAAGTAAGGATAGAAAAAAGTTCCGCGGAAGTAGATTGCGAGCCATGATGCCTCCATTTCGTGGAATTCGATGCGTCAAATGGAATCAATGGAATAGCCTAGGGTTCTATTCCCCCGACAAATACCAACGCGAGGCGTGAATGAGAGTGGGGACTATGGCGAGATGTTCCATCAAGTCGACATCCTGAGCCAAGGACCCAACAGAGTAAGTATGTCATGAATAATGCAAATTCCAAAGCAGCGCCTACAGGGGAGCGTACACACTATCCATCGGGTCACACTTAGCTCTGACTCCGAGCAATGAAGAAAGTGGACTCGTCGTGAGGAGATTGTCACAGTGAGCATCCTTCAGGCAAGGTAAGTGCAAATCAAAGTGCCGGTCCTAAAGCTGAGGAGCAAGTTGGGGCAGTCTAACTTGTTCACATTATCCCAGGCATTTCTCTAACTCGAAACGTGAACGCACCAGAGATCCAAACCTGCCTCGCGCTGCCACGTCGTTGTATAGTTGGATCTCGTCCCTTCTCCCTCACTAGTCTATTCCTCATTTCTCAATATTCGGGTATCAGGATCAGATGAAGTGGTATGTTTGGCTCTCTCCCATATCATACGGTTGAGAGAACAGACAAAGTTAGCCTGGTAAACAGGCACGTGTCGTAGCGGCCGGGGCAGATATCTGAATCGTTGGAATTGGCGAGGCCCTTCACTTGGAAGTAACAGTTTGGTAGCATTGAGACTTTTCGCATATCAGAGAAGAAATCGCAACAACCAGAGCGCAGAGAAGGACGACGAACATGATTCTCGGAACAAGCACGATGCGGCAGCTTTGGGACCTGGAACGGCAAAGTCCGGCCCGTGCTTTTTTTTTTGTCTTCCTCTTTCCGTGTTCTGTTGCGCGTAGCTTGCAGACCCCAATATGCCTTCTACCGCAAATGATTGAAGCTCTTGAAACGATGACTTTCAGCATATGCGACGCAAACCAGGGTTCGTACCAGATCAAAATGACCTCCGAAGTGCCGATACCATCTACGTGAAAGTGTAGCATTGATTTCGACGCAAGTTTGTTTGAATCAGGTTTCCTGCTACCAGGTCATACACCATCTGTCAGAGTGCCATGAACAGCGGCATATCTATCGTTTGTTGGGCTACCTTGAGGGTCACATTGTAGAGTGTACATCCCTCCAGACAAGGTCGCCATCTACAAAAGGTTAGACCAGGACCACACGCCATCACGTCTTTTGGATTTTCTCGTGAGCGCTTCACGTACTCTATGCTGCAGGAAATAGACCGACCTTGTTGTTTCGCATTTGAAGTCTAGCCGTCAAGAAGTGAATGGAGCCTAATTCACGGTGTTCTCCACGTTCCATCCTTCTTCATTCCCAAAGCGAATCCCGTTCTCGCCGTCGCCATAATCTTGTTGTGTCTTGGACCGCGGTAAATGTACCACTAGTCATTTTGTGGTTTTGGACATTTTATTGACGCATGGCATAGAAATTGTCTTCCTGTGCACAGGCTTCTCAAGAGCTTGCACCAAAAAAGGAAAGGCTACACGATTGAAGGGATAGAACGATTTTATAGGTAACAATCAAGGCAAATAAAAAAACCCTGCATCAATCCTGGTACCAAAGGCGTGTATTCTTCCGTCCTCCTGCGACAATTGGTGTCTGATGACGGAGCGGTGGAAGATTGTCAATGAGGTTCTGATACGTCGCATCTTCGCCCAATACACCGGACTTAAGAATCCCGATGAGCGAACCCGTGAAGGTACCACCCCACACTTTTGCGCCCTTCTCCTTCCTTACCAACTTCGATTTTGCAGTCTCGCCTCCCCTGCACGCCGCTAAAATTACATGGGAATTCATGTCTGGGCGCCAGCCTTCTCCCAAGATGGACTGATATCCAGAGAGGTCTCTGAGGTCTTCTTCACCAGCGAGGAGCATGTCGATGACTGAGGCATGCTCCAGCGGGGGAGCAGTCCGCACCTTTGAACTCAATGTTCGAGTGATGCTGCCTGCATGACAGCAGTCTAGAATGAACGTGATACGATGCCCTTTCGTACGGGAGATTTCGGAGAGAATAGTGTTGAGCTCTCGGTCGCTGATATCGGGAATGAGGGCTCCATTATCGTCGAGGGTGTTGCGGTCCATGGGACAAAGCACCTCAACGAATTTGCGAGAGCATTCCTCATCGTGCTCCTTGTCAGAATCAGGATCGTCTTCCCCGTCTTTGTCTGACAATGAATAGCGGGAACCGTGTCCAGCGAAGAAGATAATGATAGGATCACCGTATTCGATGGTTGGGTTTGTGATGAGGCTAAGGAGAATGGATATAATGTTTGTACGGGAGGGGATAACAGATGAAGCATCGGTGGGTGTGCCAACGCAGTTTGCTGGACCTAGAAGACTTTGGATGCGCTCCCGAGGCACGAGGAGGTCTTCCGCAAGGTACTGCTCTACTGCTAAGGCATCTGTCACGCAACCACGCAATGGGTAGGACGAATATCCATCGATCCCAATAAGAACTGCCCAAACCCGACTCGCGCCAAGGCGCGGCTTTGGCTACATTATTCCTTATTAGTAATCAATGTCAATGAAAGTAAGTGTATATTTACATCTGCTGCCCTCGGTGTTGGTTCCCGAGCCAAAGGATGCTGAGGTCCTCTTTGTTCAGGTTCGAGGAGAATATTGTGCGATGTTGTAGCATCCGCAACGCCGTTACATCGAGATTCTGCGTCTAGAAAGACTTCCACGAAATTGGCCATTTTGTATGCTTTCGCCAGATGCGCCTCGAGCTCTTCAAGTTGGGAGGAACGAATGCCTTTGATGATTTGTGTCAGGGCTAGTGATATAGCACGAGAATATTTTGTTTACGCAGGTCTTTCTTTGTACTTTGTACTTACGGAAGTTATCTAACACTCAGTCTACAGCGTTTGACCTACATACCGGCACCGTTTCCGTGAATTGCAGCAACGCGCGCGGCGCGTTTGCAACTACATTGGACTGAGTCTAGGAGGACCCAAATCAAACAAGGTTGCCTGATGCTCAAGCTGGAAATGTTACAACAAAACTGGACACGGCCATGTAGAAAAGTCAACACTATTCCTGCTATAGTCGGTATTCTTCTCGCATGACCGAAGTATGCCCGAAGTATGTTTCACGTAACTTTTAAACTGAACAGTGACTATAATTCCACATGTGGATGCCCATAAGAATCGTGTGCCTGAAGTTCAACAACATTCTATTGTTCTTGCTAGCTAAAGTCGAGACCTTTTTCTTTGCTTTTTCCCTGTTCACTTCTGATGCCCGAGGATTTCCGCGGGGAGGTTGTGGACCACCACATAGGTGCTAGTGTACCCAGATTCCATGACCTCATGACCTCTCTGGGAAGAACCATAATGAAGGGCGGAAAACTCAGGATTGAGCGTAACGCTGCTGGATTTCTGATTCCTGAAACTGTGAAACCAAAGTTGTATGATGTGTGATGGTTTCTAGAATAAGAAACCGGTTCTGAGTGTCGCCTCGCAGTATGTATTATCTTAACTGTCAAACAGAATATGAGATTTCTGAGAAAATCAATTCATTTACAATGCCTTGTACAATTTTTAATGGGTGATGGCCCAAATTGTGAAACCAGGGTGCTGTGATGCGTGATGGTAGGGAAAATAAGAAACGAAACCAGAGGGCCGCATGACGGTTTCCTCCCTACATACAGAGACAGTATACCAACTCAGACCTCATGAGATAGTGAGAGAGTGACAACGTTCTAGCAAGAGCGGGATGATGCCTTTACAGATGTTCCCACCGACACTCCGATACTGCTTGTTGTTGGTGTCGTCTGACCTGGTTCTATTCGGAGATGCTGATTGTCTTGGGGGAGACGCCAGGCATGTGCACACCTTGGTATCAGGAGTGACGTGAGCAGTCATTCTCTAGAAGCTGGAATTCACTCTGTTAGGCTTAGCCATCTTCCGCGAACTACTCAGCACCACACTTCTTCGAAATTATGTAGTCTGTGGGGTAAATGAGGAACATCAGCATCCAAGTTGATGAATTCAATTACTCTGATTCTATATAGATCATGATATATACTGTAACGACGTCGGTGACAAGAAGCCGAACTAACTAAAACAGATTGAGACGAGTGCCTGCCTATCTATGTAGGGATATGCTGAAATGCAGGTACGGGAGCATGGGGTGAGAGCGATGTAGCTTTTAGATTGGCATCAGAAAGCGTATCCAAGGGTTGTTCAGTAAACACAGCCGCTGAGGGTTCATCATTTATGAGTATGTACTAAGGTAGACCGCCAAAGATAGAGACAATACGAGACAATCCGGGAAGACTGAAGTATGTGTTGGCTCGCCAGTGGAGATTCATATCCATAACGGCTACCGCATCCGGCGCTGTAACCGAGATCGGATGAAAAAGAGGGAGAACCACGCTAGACATTAACGGATCTTCTCTAATATGTAGCGGTCAAACAACGCGGTTGTAGGGCCAGAGAAATCAACACCTCCATCGTTTCACCGCACAACCCCTCCTACAGAAACACAAGCAGACAGAAGTTTCAAGCGTGGCATCATCCATAGTCAACAAGTATCGCCAGCAGGAGAGATACGCCATAAGTGCGAGCCGGGACAAGCGGGGCATCAACTGCTGGCACCGATTTTGCTATTGTATGCTTCTACCAAACAAACCCTTGTGCCATCCCCGTCTAGCTGCAAACACCCTCGCAAACAATGGGGCGAGGACATTAGGAATGAGGAGATGCATAGTTCCTCATCGATTGGGGTATACAAATCTGGGTCTCTCAACCCAGTACAAGTTATGAAGAGGCCGAATGGTATTGCGGAAGGGAAGTGCCTCCGGCCGAGCGGTGGTGAGGACGAGCGGGTCCCAAAGCGTCAATGCTGGTGTAAGGCTACCATTTTTAACCGTGGATGGAGTGTGCACCCTGCTTGAACAATAGTACTGGATAAAACTATGAGTGAACTGTTCCTCAGTGGCAGGAAAAAATATCGTAAGGTGAATTCCACTGGCGGCGTTAACCAAGAGGCAGATACGGCCTCGTCTAGGAATGGAAAGTCAAATTCTCCACCATGAAGTTTCAGCCTCCCTACAATGGATGCAACAACCGCCTTGATAGTCGGGCCTCGGTTATTATGTCCGGGTCACACGAGAGTGATTGTAGCACAAGGCATTCTATTCTGCGAGCGGTGTACACAACGTATGCGGATAACAGAGAACAGAGCGACATCGACAGCGTGGAATCCAGGGATAACCTCTCCCAACGTCCATCCAACCCGCTATCGTCAAACGTACATCCCATGCGGCATACATCGCGCAATGCCCGCCGCAAGTACGGTCCCTAGATCTGGGCATGGGTATAATCGTTCTACTGGTATAGCGCCCTCGTTCTTGGATGGAGATTTGCAAGATTGATTCTGTGAAAGCAAAATGTCTAGGAGTGCTTGCTTGTCGGGAGCTTGCGTCGGATGTGCATGTGGAGGAGGGATGTGTCATGGCGACTTAAGCTGGTAGGATGGCCAGGTCTGATCAGATGGCCAAGATTTAGTTACGCGGAAGCAAAGAGTTCATGTTAGTCGCATGGGATATTTGATAAGTCTGAGGTAGGACTGAGCCAGACGTAAGCTGCAAAAGGTTCCATGAAGCTCGTGAGATAGGCCGATGGAGGCAAACCACAGTGAGCGAAGAGGACAAGCTGGAGAACAGGACAAGGTTAGAAGAATGACAAAGGGGAGTGAACACGCCTCATACCTGTCTCATCCTTTTCCATGCCTTACAAGTGCCGCCGCACCTCATAGCTGTTGGAGCGTGCCCTCTACCCTGAATATTGAATAGGTGGTGTCTTCCGGAGTAAAATGTGGGGACTGAGCTGGGTCCCTAGCTACGTAAGGATCGACGCCACGAAAAACGTTTGGCGGAAGCAAATCGCAGTTTGTCGAGAGTCGAGAGTATTTGTCCTGGTCGCGGTGTAGCAATATCGATATGAAATCGGAGTCAGACAACATCCTCCTTGGTCATCTCCGCTCGAGTGTGTTAGGGCTAAAACATGTATCTGACGTATGATGTAACGAAGGTCGCGCGCATGACGATGTGAACAAATGATTCTGAATTGTCTTGAAGATTATTCGCTTTCAATGGATTCTTGAGTGGCATAGTCGATATATATCTCCGAGTTCCCTATGTGAATGAATTAGATCCGTAATCAAGGACAGGAAGCCCATAACTCACCGATCGACTGACCTGATCAGGGCCTTTTCAGGACCGCCAACGTAAACGGCGAAGTCCCAATCACTCTCCGTTCGGGAGGATAAGGATGTTATCATCACTGCCATCGCGATGAAAAAGACGGTAACCCTCGCATGCTCCCCCACGGTATCCGCCCAGAATCGTAACGAACCCCAATCCTGGTCTGCACAAGGGTTCGCCACACTAGCCATCCCTCGGGAAACCAACAATAAGAGCGGCAGGATCATACGCCAGATGACTGGATGTACACCTGCTCAGAACGGAAAGCGGCTGCGTTGCAGGTGGCCTAACAAATATTTCCCGTCCATCCTCTCCTCAGTGTCATGTAGATGCTCTTGGAGGGCCGCGCAGACTAAATCTTTCTCTATACTTGAGGCTACAGAAACGGTGGTCTCGATCGCTCCTCGACAAATTGTGATAGGGATTCGAACAGATGGGATTCAGGACAAGGGGGAAGGAGCGCGAAACGCGATCCCTACGGGAAAAAAAGTGCGGTGATTGTGCTCACGAGCACGGAAAGGAGATTGGATTGCGCAGATATTAGCTGCACGTTCGATGATATGGCCTCGAATAGAAATGGCGCCATCTAAACGGTCTTTGAATGGATCTTCGTCGACGAACAGCCAATCGAGGAAGTGTGCTGGTACATTGATTGTCACGTATAATCGAAATTGTGGTATTTCACAGAGGCAGATGATGCCCGTAGGTGATTCGACTAGGATTGTTTGTAATTGCTGAAATGTACACCGTTACTTCTCGAGCTATCCAGCGTATCAACTTTCGCATATTAAGCAGTCTGATAGACTCACCAACCTAGCTAGTCCTATATCATCTTTGCTCATAAATTTGCACGGTACACGGCACCCATAGCTCCAACGGCTATCCAGCAAAGACCTGGATTTGACGGGTGGTAACGACGCGAGGGATTATTGGTCCAAGGGTGTAGGAACGTCCCAGTTGTCCTCCGTAGATTACTCCTAATCTTTTAGGCATCCTCTATTAGTGTGTTCGAGTACGATGCACTGGATGCCAGAGGCAGGTCCAGCGAAGCGCTGTCCTGTGTGAAGGGGATGTTAAGTTGAAGGGAGAGGACGTGATAGGAGATCTGAGAGCTGGGGCCTGAGAGCTGTGTAAAGCGTCGAAGTTGTGTCGCCCACGTGCTCTTCATCTCCATTTCCCAACACCGCTACACCTCAGTCTCTCCTTCTGTAATGGCACAGAATATCTGCAGGGGCCGCGTATTTCTGGGATCATTTCAGGTAGACTCTGCACTTCGACTTCGGCAAATCCTCGTCTTGGTATAGCTCCGAGGCTACATTCTCGATCTTATTTGCTAAATATTGTGTCCAGACACCGTAGAGGTCCGACATATGCACTGTTGCATGTCGCTGCGGTTAGCCTTTTCTCAGCACAATGGATGATGTCAACTAGTCTTACTAACACAATTCACGGCAGACTACAAAACCAAGACCTTCTCCTCTAACGCGCACCGCGAGTGTAGTCAACTTCTGTGCAATATTGTGGATGACCAAAGTCCAAAATCCGTACGCTATCGGAACAGGAGCCTCTTATTCTTTTCTAGAAATGAGTCAAGAACTGACGATAACTTATGGGTACGTTTATTGACGACAATTGTGCAATCAAACTAAAGGCAGCTACAGAGCCATCTGCGTACGGATGAACCGTCAAACTGCCGGAATTTCTGCTCCGCTTCTCTCCTCAACGGTTGGGAGAGCAGACAAAGTTAACCTGGTAATCGGGTATGTTAAACCACGTCCTTGAAACAACACTAGAATGGATGTTTGACTGCACTAGATCACGATGACCAGACATTCAGACGTCATCATCTACGTGGAAATGCAGGATCAATATTTGACATACCAAGTTGGCGTCAAGCCTTATGTTATTAGGCCCGGGCAACCAGCTCGAAGTCATTCAGTATGTCAATTCCTGTCCTGGTCTGCTCTCTAATCAGATGTGTCAGCAACGTAAGTTCATTCCTGTTTTCATGGTCTATAAGTTACCTTGCTAATTTCCGCTCTCTAACCTAGCGATGCTATACGAATTACGGCCTAGTTATACCGTGATCACAGCCCTCCCATCCTACGTTCTCTTTCCACCATCGTAGTGGTTTTCAGCTGAATTCTCGGTCTTGTCCATCTCAGAAATCAAATAGACAGTCTATGCAATACGTACGACCTCTCAGACCCATTATTGTCAATGCCTGACATCGCGTTCGGCGTTTCTCTACAACCAATAGGCCCTCCGGAGCTTGCACTGAAGGTAAGAACATATTACTATTATCATTGCAATAGAATGATTTTACAGTGATTAGGACATACTAGGACTAATAGCGATTCTACCATGATTAAAGCGAATCGGCCGCTTCCAAAAATTTACAGACAATAGCTTCACGTCAATCCTGATACCAAAGTCGCGTATCCTTGCGTCCCCCTGCGACATTAGGCGTCTGGAAGTGGTGCCGGAGAGAGGGTCGTGGCAGAGCGTTAATGAGGTCAACATATGTCGCTTCTTCTTCCAACACACCAGACTTCAGGACCTTTAAGAGCGAGTTCGTGGATACACCGCTCCATACCTCCATGCCTTTCTCCTTCTTTACCCGCCTCGCTTTCGCAACCTCGTCTCCCCTACATGCTGCTAGCATAACATGGGAATCCATGTCCGGGATCCAATCCTCTGCGGCGATCGATCGATAACCAGGGAGGTTCCTCAGGGTCTCTTCGGCAGCGAGGAGCATATCTTCGATCGAGGCACTCTCCAACGGGGAAACCGTCCGCTCTGCTAAGCTCAATGCTCGAGTAACACTGCCTGCATGACAGCAATCCAGGATAAACGTGATTCGATGTCCTTTGGTATGGGATATCTGGGAGAGCAAAGTATTGATCTCCCGGTCGGTGATATCGGGGACGAATGCGCCGCTACTGTCGAGGGTGTTCCGGTCCATGGGACAAAGCACCTCAACGAATTTGCGGCAGTGCTCATCATCGGGGTCCTCGTCAAAAAAGTCAGGATCATCGTCATCGTCTGACAATGGATAGCGAGAACCATGTCCAGCGAAAAAGATGATGATGGGATCGCCGTGCTTGATGTTAGGGTTGGTGATGAGACTACGAAGGACGGATAGAATATTGTTGCGAGAAGGGAAGGAGGAAGGGTCGGCCGCTGTGCCGTGACCCTGGTCCGTTGGACCAAGAAGATTTTGAATTCGCTCTCTAGGCACGAGGAAGTCTTCGATAAGGTACTCCTTCATTGCTAAGGCGTCTGCCACACAACCGCGCAATGGGTTAGATGAATACCCATCGATCCCAACGAGAAAAGCCCAAAATCGACTGGAGTCAAGGCACGACTGTGGCTACAATTTTTCCCATTAGTAAATACGCCAACGGAAGTAAGTGTAGACTCACAACTTCCGCCCATGCCTTCGTTTCCCGAGGCGAAGGATGCTGAAGAACTCTTTGCTCAGATTCGAGATGAATACGGGAAGTCCCGTTGAGCTCTGCTCTTGACATTGAAATAGGATCGACGCCACCATTACATCGAGATTTTGATTCCGCTTCCGACAAGAATTGTGTCAGGTCGGCCATTTTGTACTCTTTTGTCCGATGTATTTCAGGTTCCTCAAGTTCGAGGGAACCCGTATCTTCGACGATTGATCCCAGCGCTGATGATATAGAACGCCTAAGAAGAGGGTATTGGGGATAGTGTTATTAATGCAGAGATATGCGTAACGCGCCTTTGTGAAGCTCTTCTGCACCGTAAACCGTGATGGAAAGAAGGTCAATTGATGGTAAGGATCATACGAAATATACTCTATGCTTTATACTCTTGCGTAGATGTACGGCACGTCGTGACGTCCGTCGCGTACACAACTATCCCAACCTCCGTCTGGCCAACGTCTCTAGGGCAGAATGGATCTATTTTTCTTACCATCCGCACCGTGTCAGTAAGTAATTGCCATTTTATTGTTGGTGACGTACCTTTGAGTTGGACGGTGCATACCGTCCGTCCCTGGTTATACACGGATACAATGTAGATCCTTAAATCCTGTTTATGTTCTGTTCGGGTTTTTCCCGTTGAAGGGTGATTTTTGTACCTGGGGTTGTTAAGCGAAATCTGAAAGATCTTGGCTTCAGAATCGGAAGGAGGAAGATCTCCGAACGAGGAAAGAATATCGTGTAAGAGGTGGAGCGGCGGACCCGGGACTTGATTTGCTCCCTTTCTATCCTATCCGAGTTTCGATTATTCGAGGTATGAAATCTAGTAAACTCGTAAACGGATCATATACCTTCAAGAAATTGCTAGTCCCTAAGTTCGATTCCACCGAATCTGGTCATTCAAGTCGCTTAATTACTTTGTCTGAGCTATGAGTGTCCGATCCCGTACCCTTCACTCTAATATTTCCAAACCTACGCGGATAACGAAGTCCCAAAATTTCGTTTCCTGAAAGGACTTCAATTACATCATCAGGTCAGATTTCCATCATCCGAAAGCGAAAGTTAGATTTTGAAGAGGCGACGGCATATACATTGGTTGCCCAAGTTTTGTTGACACCTCGTACCTCCACACCGCTTCCTAAACTCTAAAACTCTACAGTCTATGTACTAGATACTGGCTTGTGAAAATTTCAATAACATGCTCCACAGCTGCATTGGACTGAACCAGGGAAGGACCGAATTGAACAAGGTTAGCTGATGCTGCTGGAAACATTCCTTCAGAACTGCATTTTTTCATTGACGGTTACTACAATATCAACGCCTGCAATGTACGCTGCAGATGGAGGTGAAAAGAATTTACCGCGCCGTGCCTGAGATTCTATTGATTCGGTAATATCCCGAGTCGCGAGAGAGGTCAGGGTCTCGTTGACCGCTTACCGAGTCGAGACTTCCTCTTCCGCTGACCGATTCACTCAGGCTGGTTCGCCCGGTAGAAAGCATTTATGGTGGAGTTGCTACCCAGACGTGCCTTGTACTCTTATGCCAGAAATGTGTTTGGCTGCTGTGCTGAAGGAAAAATTCGGGTACTTACACGGACGTAACCCAAACAATGATATCCTAACAAAGAAATCAGCTTATTATGTGACGGCATAGAATGGCCTACGGTGAGAACAAGCATGTACGAACAAACGAACAAAATTCCTTCGTATTGAAGAGATCGACAGTTGTCTGGCAGGAGTATGATCACAGCATCTTCGAGCTCACGGCCAAGGACTTCCTAGTTACCGATTGGTCCCGACATGCATAGAGTGTTGTGTGAGTGCTGGTAATCCCAGTCTAAGGATGGAACACGGCGAGGTGGCGGCTTCATGAGTCTGCTCATCGGCACTCTGAAGCCCGCTACTCGGAGAAAAGGACTCAGAAGCGCCATAACATTATCTCCCGTTGACATTCTAGCACATCGATCATCTTATGAGGACACCAGGATATCCGCCTTTGGTGAAAGAACCGACAACGACGGCCATCTACAAGCTGTGAGCTGGAGGGCTCGGCTCCAAATCTTGAAACCTACGGTGCACCTATCTTCTCCCCCGGATCCTGGTAATAAAGGCGACAAAAAGGCGGAACTATCAAGCACAGACTGGCACAAATGCATAAATAGTAAGCATCATCCTACTACGAGGCAGCAAAAAGACAAGGGAGACATAAGAGTGAAGCTGCCAAGGGGCCAGTTAATTCGTCGCAGAAACGGTGTAGGAAATAGGACGGGCGTTTCTTCCGGTCAGCTTCCGGTACATCTATAGACTAGGGTGAAGGAAAAGCTGTATATGTTGGATCGGGCATCTAAATATAGCATCTTTCACCTCGTTGGATGCTATGGAGACAAATGATGAATTGACTATCCGGCGGATTGAAATTTTCGAAATCGGTATGAGAAAAGAGATGTGCCTGACCAATTTTATTTGGCCCGCTGACTCTGAATGAAATCGGGAAACGTCTCTTCTTTGATCAAGATTTGAAGAAGCGCGATCGAAAACATCTTTGCAGTCTTTCCTTCAATTTCTTGCCACCAAGTTCTTTGACTCCGTAGAGGCAACGGAAAGACGAGGAGATGTAACGGACCAAAGGCACAAACGGGATCATTCTATTTATTCTGAGAGACGGCGCAATGTAGGTCCCAGGGCCAAGAAGTGGAGACGGAGGAATGTCACTTTTCGGCGCGCGCCGCTGAGTTGTGATAAAGCAGTGGTACGGATCCAAAGAATAAAGGGGGCAGTCCGAACTCTATGATCCAAGCTCTAATTGACAGATCTTCCAAAGTTGATGGTCGCTTTGATATCGGGAACGGGCAGAGGAGAGGAGAGAAATGGGCCTTAACAACCTATTCATATTAGCCAAGAGTTCTCTCCGAATCGAAGCGGGAACGTGCCAAAGACCCAAAAGTGGTCCATGCTACGTTGTACTATAACCCTCCAAGCGCTTCCTGCGTTCTCACCCCGGACTTGGATGGTGTGGTACGTTCGGCATTGTGTCATATGCCTCCTGGTTACATACGGTCGGACCCAGCAGGGTTGTGCACAAAGCTCGATGTCAGAAAGCTTTGAAGTAGTTCGTTTCACCATCTATCGCGAAATCTAGTAAAAATATGACTTTACTGTGCCTTGTGTCGCATTTCCTCGGGACGCTGCGCAGTACTTGCCGTAAAGCACTGATGAATGTTCGGGAACTACATAGCAATACTTATTGATTGCGATGTAATCAACAAGTAGATCCTCGAGTATTCGCATTGGGACTATTTCGTATGTTAGTACTTAGTGAGGGTTGACACGGAGAAGTGTCAGTCGTGTTGGCCACGTTGATCTTTTGATCCCCGACCATCACCACTCATCGGGTCTGGTCGAGTTCGCATCCCGTGCCTCCTCCAATCCCTGCTGCAAGCCGATGCCGTCGTTGACTATGCAACGTAGGTTTAACAAGAAGGCTTGGTATCCCCTACGACTTTGGTGCCGACCAAGTTCATTTTACTTGATGGAAAATCCTAGGCTCCATGATCCGGGAATCACAGATTCTTCTATAAATGCGTGCACAGCGACGGCAGAATCAAGTTGAATTGGAAAGTCGTCCTGGGTCCATAAAATTCGGATTCGTTGTTTCATCTTGAAAGAAGCCCTTGCGCTATCTCAATCCCCTACGAGAAGACAAATCCCTTCCAAGTCAGTGTAGATTGAGGCCTTGAGGCCTAGAATATACTATTGGGGGCGTTACGTCCACGTAGGAATAGTAGCAAAAACGTGCATGTGCTGATCCATCGACAGGCGTAAGTGCGAAATCGGATGAGAATGCAGGGGTTGAGATGTAAGATTGACGAGTGCACCGGGTGAGATTGGATAGTTAGGTCTGCTTGTTGTTTGACGGAAGCTTGGGTTGGAGGGGATGTGAGCTGTGGTCCAGCTGATTTGATGTGAACGTCTTCTACTTGTTCTTGATCAGATGATCGAGATTGATATTGACTCCCTGTCAGTGGAAGCAGAACATTCGCTTGCTTGCGTCGGATGTGAATGCAGATTCAGAATAATGGGATAGAGTGCGCCGTGACAGATCGGATGGATGAGATTGATTCCGCGGAAGTAAAGAGTCCACTTGAAAATGGAGCTAGAGGTTAGAATAGTGGAAAGGAGGGTACAGTAGAGGACGCACGCACCTCATTCTACAGCGGAGTACGCAGCTGAACTTGAAGGACATTCTTGAGAGGCTAGCGTTCCTACGCCAGCAAGGTGGATGCCGCGTCGCTGTCCTTCTGCGCGTAGATAAGAGCGCGAATGTCACATCATTCTTGATATTATCCCCGGCCATAGATTTGGGAACGTTTGCTTATCGGGAGCTTGCGTCGGTGGGAAGAGTTCCGCAGAATCAGGGAGGGGAGCCCGGCAAGAGGAAGGTTTAAGAGTATTGGGAGCTTGCGTGAACTGAGCATGGGAGAGTTGAGCAGTCGATACTGTGAGAAAGATTCCGCGGGAAAAGTGAGGACAAGAGATAGAGGTATACATACTTAATACCTGTCTCCTCCACGAGCATCTCTGGAATCCATGAAAAGGTTTTGGTGACGCTGCATTCTACTCAATGGCAGACAAATCTTTCTCGAGTTGAGTCTTCAGGTGAGTTTTTAGTAATTTGGTTGGTGCTTCAGGCGATGGTGCAATGTAAAGTGCTGGACTCGGAGATATGATGCATGAGGTTACTAGCGTCGACCGCCTCTCGACAAACCGCGATAGGGGTTCGGGCGGGTGAGGTTCAGGATGGTGGTGGGGAGAGGAGCTAAGGCGGAACCACGATCCCAATGGGAAAAAAAATGTGCGGTGATTGTGCTCATGGAAAGGAGGTTGGAGTGCGCAGATATTGGTTGCACGTGTGATGATATGGCCTCGAAAAGAAATGTCGTCGTTTGACATAAGAAACCACGACGCCATTTGGTTGTCAGCATAGGACCTCGAGTTCCCGAGGGAAGGGTCTTTAAATGTATCTTCATCGACAGAGTCAATCGAGGAAGTGCCGACTCATTGGTTGTGCAGAAATCGAAATAGCAGGCAGATGATGGCGGCGGGCGATTCAACTGGGATTGCTTGTATACGTAGTCGCTGCAGTGTACACCGTTATTTCTCAGGCTAATCAGTGCGTCAGCTCTCACATATTAAGCAAGCAGTCCGATAGACTCACCAGCCGTAGTCCTATTTCATCTTTGTTCGCAAATTCGTGCGGAATCATAGACATGGGTTTGACGGGCGGTAACAATACAAGGAATTGATCCAAAGGTGCAGCAACGTCCTGATCGTCCTGCATAGATTAATCTTAGTCTTTCAGGTGCCTTCTGTTCGTGTGTTCGAACCATATACGAGACACTATAGAGGCGGATTTGAGCGAAGGGTTGTCGTGCGTAAAGGGCACATTAAGTTGAAGGGAGAGGACATGAGAAGAGATCCTTGATCAGAGGGCGTCGAGGGTGGTTGGGAACTGCGATTGGCTGACTGGCAATGTTGGGTGATGACGTAGAGGGAGAAATTACGAGTCACAGTCACATTCCCGATTCTTTCCGAAGAATGAGGAAACGATAGAGGGTTATTATCGGGGCGTAACTGTCTTGAGCAGTGCCAAACTGTCTGGACAGGGGCTATACTCGGGGTCGGCTTAGTAATTTTTGGTGATAGGCGATCATCCGGCACGCAACGGCTTATTTGCCGAGCGGTTGCCGCTGTGGCTGAGAAGTCTTTCTTTCCGAACACTTCCTATTGGTTTGCGGGCTTGTCGACATCAATTTCCTCTTCATTTCCTCTCACCTACTATCACCTTTTTTGCTTGCATGTCGCAAGTGATTCCTGCCTTCACTGTCCTTTTTCTGCTCTGTGACTGCAGATGCCCTCAACTACTGTCTGTTCTACAGTCCCATCAGCGGGTTAATAAAAATCTTGCAAAAATCTGCCTCAGTGCTATCACTCTGGTAACACGTTGTAGTATTATACATCCACTTATCTTCAATGGGGTTTCCTGTTACATCATGTAGATTTGATATAGTGAGAGAATTCAGTGTTGATATGAACCTACAAATCAGAACATTTTGCTACAGCAAGTAATGTGTGTTGATTGTTGTGTCTGGTTTTTGGGAAGTGCATACCTGTTCACCATCAGATTTTTATGGTCATGTAACAGTTTGATGAATGTTGTGATGTGTTCATTGTGGACTAATCAACCTTATGATGGCATGAGGTGTGCAGTACTAGAGATAATATTTTCTTTCTCGAGACAGTGCCAGGCATGTAGAGTGTGTAATTATAAGATGCTGTTCAGATGGCCACCAACTTGTGATCTCTCGCATACTGGATGACAGACTGAGTTACATTCACCTTCCTCGGGGCCTCTAGTGTGAAATGACAATTCATCAATGAGTTCGATTTTAATGCCAGAAAATTTATTGTTCTTTGCAATCTTAGTATAGGTCATTGAACGGAGTGCACTCAGATGATTAGATTTAGACTGTGCAAAATGTGAGCTGGTGGCACAGCTGCCGAGCGAGCTTTTTGCACTACTACTTTATTGAGCAGCTTGAACAGGTGGATATATATATGTACATGCCGTTTCTTCGACCAAGGGAAAGAATCGGGGACCCGGCAACTGCCGCTACTGGATTACCCACATCTTTATTTTCTTCATTTCTGTCCCGCTTGCGAATGGCTACCCACATTTCTTGACTCACGAACTGGCTGCAATTACAACCCTTTGTCCTGATCCAAGAGAGTCTTCTCTTCTTCCCTTACAATACTTACTTTGACCCATCTTTGGTCAATTTGTAGCTATGCCATGCTATCAAGTTGTGCATGCTCAGGTTGTACCGAAGGGAGTCAAGGGACATCTGTGGAATCGCCGTTGAATAGGAAGCTGAATACGGTGACTGAATTCCAGGAGGTAGCATGGGTTGACAAAGAACATGGTCTGTGCAAGCTGCTAGCTTTTGTAAAAGTATGTTGTTCAGCCATTGATTCGTATATTGTAAGCTGACCGTTACACTACTCCCATCTGCTCAATATAGCAAGTGTATGATATGCATCTGAACTGCACGCGCAACGCATACAACCTTCTATCGATCCATCGTTGTCAACACTCGATATAAAGTTTCTCCATGGCCAATAGGCCCTACTCCAGAAGTAAAGATGTATAATGATTAATACTATGGAACAATTCTTCCCTGATTAAAACAATACTCTAGTTGATATGACAAAGTGATTCTACAACAATTAATTGGTATGTCCGAAACCTACTTCCAAAAAATTGCTGAAAATATACAGAAAATGATTTCGCGTTAATCCTGAGACCAGAGACGTGTATTCTTCCACTCCCCTATGACAGTTGGCGTCTGGTATTGGAACTGGTCACGGTAACGCAGCAGAACCTCAATGAGGTTGTCATACATCGCTCCTTCTCCCAATGCATCAGACTTCAGAACCTCGATGAGCAAACCCGTGAAAATACCACCCCACACCTTTGTGCCCCCTTCTTCTACCCATTTCGCTCTTGCAACCTTGTCCTCCCCACATGCCGCTACAGTTACATGAGACCCCGTGTCTGGGACCCAGTCTTCTGGAGCAATGGATCGATAACCAGGGAGGGCTTTGAGGGCTTCTTCAGCAGCAAGGAGCATGCCCTCAAGCGAGACACCCTCCACTGGAGCAGCGGTCCGCATCTCTGGACCCAATGCTCAGGTGATGCTGCCCGCATGACAGCAGTCCAGAATGACGCTGATTCGATGTCCTTTTGTATGGGAAATTTCAGAGAGGATGGTGTTGATTTCCTGGTTGGTGATATCAGAAATGGGCTTGCCATTTCTGTTGAGGGTGTTGCGGTCCATGGGACAAAATGCCTCGACAAACTTCTCCTTGTCCTCATGATTATCTGACCACAGATAGCGAGAGCCATGTCCAGCGAAAAATATTATGATGGGGTCGCCATGTTCGATGTCAGAATTCGTGCTGAGACCAAGAAGCGTGGACAAAATGTTTTCACAGGAAGGGATGGAGGAAATGTCGGTCGGTGGTGCATCATGGTGGCCAAGAAGCTTCTGGATTTGCCCTGTAGGAATATGGAGGTGGTGGACAAGGTATCGTTCCACTCTTGAGGCATCTTCCACACAACCGTGCAATGGGTTAGACGAATACCCGTCGATCCCAACCAGAAAAGCCCAAATCCGGCTGGGGTCAAAGTGTACCAGAGGCTACATTGCTCCTTATCAGTAATCAAAGCAAACGAAAGTAATTGTAAACCTAGTACACCCACCATCTGTGCAGTTGTTTCCTGAGATGATGGATGATGAGGTACTCTTTTCTCAGATTTGAGGTGGGTACTGGAGAGATCTGTCAATGCTGACGTAGGATAGGCATCCTCACCACGTTGGGTTGTCGATTCTGTGTCTAGTAAGCCTCGGAAAGAACTGTCCATATTGACCTCGAGCTCTTGGACGTTGTAACAATCTCGTTCGAACTGTCGTGAGACCAACAATATTGGGTTCCAGAGGTGCATGAGTGCTAGGGTAAGACCTCCCCGCACTGTACAACATGTTCGAATGTCATGAGGATCTTGACCACAAAGAATGGACATGGTAACCTTTTCTTGCGCACATGGTCCCATAGTACAGTGCTTTATATACCAAGACCAACCCCACTCCATGATTAAATAATTTTCGCCTACTGTCGAGACCGTTGATCTGATAGACGGTCCGGAACAGCCGGTCCTTCATATATCTATTTACCTGAGCTGTATTATTAGCAGAGATGGCCAATCAATCCAGTTTTCCAGTTTTTCGATCACACATGACACTATGCGCCAAAACAGTTTCTCCATCCGTAACACGGATCTCTCTTTCCTTTTCTATGGCGATGTGTCTCTGTGTCACCTGAATCGCACGTTACACACTCGTCTCAGTCTACCACCACAGTTTATAACCAACTTGGCTAATGCCGGACTCACTCACCTCTTTGACATCGCATCCTTCACCCTAGATCCCACAAAACATGTTGTGCAACTACAACCTCATCCCAATGTCCACTTTCAAAATGCTACCACTCACGCTCAAGAACAGTGGTTACAAACTTCACAGTGGCTTTCTGATTTAATGCTGATGGATCTGGTCAATGGGTATATGGCTATGGACTCGGACATGACAGATAATGTTGTAGGGAGACGATGGAGAGCAGTTGGTTGCCAAACTCGCATACAGATCGCTGGCATGGATGAGAATCTCCTCCATGGTGCAGCTGCGAGTCTGGACTTGGAGCCCCTTTGGTTCCTGGGTTTACCTCCAAGGTTGCGTATGCAACAAGCACAAGATCTCATCAATGCCTACTACGCTGTTTCCCCTCACACGCCCTTTCCCACCTCCATTCCTCCTGGGATTTTTGCATCTGATGCATCTATGCTTCCGGCTGCACCCTCTTTCCGACATCAACATTCAGTAACCTTCTTGTCAATTTCTCATTCCTCTGCCCTGGCCATGAATCTCGACTGCTTCCGTACTTCAGCATGGGTTTATCATGGCGAGACGTACAGACTCATAGCATCAACAATACATCAATACAATTTACCATCACCCCCTCCTCACCTACCCTCTTCTCCAACTCTCTATACTGACCACCTCAACTCTTCTCGTATTGTATCTTCTGCTCTCCACCTCCCTCCTCTGCCTCATCAATGGTCATCTCTTCCTGGTTGTTCGCTCTACCGATGGCTCCTTCATCTCTTGCAGCATTCTCCACCACCACATCATCCTCCCAATATTATCTACACTCCAGCTCACACCAACTCCTCCTTGATCCCTTCAACAGTTAATGTGCTTGCAGATCAGCTCGCCTCAGGTTCTCAGCATTTACAAATTCAGCCACCTCCCACACCCTTACCTACTTTCTTTATGGATTCTTTTATGCTTTACTCACCAAACAACAGCTACATTGAAACAAGTATATCATCATATCTGCCATCTGTACTCACTTCCGCTGCTTATTCTAGCCCAGACTTCTGCCCTGCCATGACGATGCTACTGCCGTTCCATGACCAACACACACCTCCCAAACATCCCTATTTGCGGGCCTCCTCAGCATACTCAGCCTTGGTACAGCTCTACATGAGATCAGATCAGCTGGACATGACATACGCACGATTCCGACGCTTCAGAAACATATCCCCCATGTGCATCAGTGGATGCGATGCACTGGAAACCGTCCACCACGTCTTCATCTCGTGCCCTGTGTATCGCTCCTTCCGCCAACATGCCACACAAACACTGATTACCAAGACATCCCATATCCTGGACTCTGCAGAAGTACCCTTGCTCATTTGCAGGTCCTTTCTTCAGGTGGTCCGATGTCTCTTTGAAGATGGCCCCATTTGGTCCCAATCTCTATCTTGCTTCTACCTTGGCCTAATGCCACCCTTGCCCGCACTTACTGGTTTGCTGGGAGTGAAGACAAGTTGTCTGTTGGTATGCATCGCTCACACATGGCACACATCATGCATTCGTCTGGCTGGCAGAATTTGGGTGGAATATAAGCGAAGGGTATGTCCGGCTCGGCTCCATCGAAAAAGAATAATAACGCCGTAGCCATTGATTTACCATCTTTTTTATCTCCTATCTTATCATCCTGACGGTTTCCCTTAATATGTGTACCTTTACTTACAATGAGCTACCGAGGTAGATTAGTTTGCGCTTATTTACCTGAGCTGTATCAGCAGAGGTGGCCAATAAATCCAGTTTTCCAGTTTTTCGTGTTCTGCTGCCGGTTGGAATCCTCCGAGACAAACTCCAATCGGATATCCTAATCGACATCCTTGAAGCGATACTAGAATGGATTTTCAGCATGTACGACTGCACCAGATTAGAATGACCAGCAATCCAGATGCCATCTCTTTGTGAAAATACAGCAATGTTTGACATAAGTTGGCATCAAGCTTTATGCGATCAGGCCTGGGGTGATCAGCTTTGCTCATCACGATGTCATTCAGTAAGTCTTTGACTGTCCTCGCCTGCTCTCTAATCAGATGTATCAGCAACTTGTTTTCCTGTAAGTTAATTCCTGTTTTCATGGTCTCTAAGTTACCTTGCTAATTCCTGCTCCCTAGGTTATTATAATCAAAGCGAACCAGTCACTTCCAAAAATTTACAGACAATAGCTTCAAGTCAATCCTGATACCAAAGTCGCGTATCCTTGCGTCCCCCTGCGACATTAGGCGTCTGGAAGTGGTGCCGGAGAGAGGGTCATGGCAGAGCGTTAATGAGGTCAACATATGTCGCTTCTTCTTCCAACACACCAGACTTCAGGACCTTTAAGAGCGAGTTCGTGAATACACCGCTCCATACCTCCATGCCTTTCTCCTTCTTTACCTGCCTCGCTTTCGCAACCTCGTCTCCCCTACATGCTGCTAGCATAACATGGGAATCCATGTCCGGGATCCAATCCTCTGCGGCGATCAATCGATAACCAGGGAGGTTCCTCAGGGTCTCTTCAGCAGCGAGGAGCATATCTTCGATCGAGGCACGCTCCAGCGGGGAAACCATCCGCTCTGCTAAGCTCAGTGATCGAGTGACACTGCCTGCATGACAGCAATCCAGGATAAACGTGATTCAATGTCCTTTGGTATGGGATATCTGGGAGAGCAAAGTATTGATCTCCCGGTCGGTGATATCGGGGACGAATGCACCGCTACTGTCGAGGGTGTTCCGGTCCATGGGACAAAGCACCTCAATGAATTTGCGGCAGTGCTCATCATCGGAGTCCTCATCAAAAAAGTCAGGATCATCGTCATCGTCTGACAATGGATAGTGAGAACCATGTCCAGTGAAAAAGATGATGATGGGATCACTGTGCTTGATGTTAGGGTTGGTGATGAGACTGCGAAGGGCAGATAGAATATTTTTGCGAGAAGGGATGGAAGAAGGGTCGGCTGCTGTGCCGTGACCCTGGTCCGCTAGACCAAGAAGACTTTGAATTTGCTCTCTAGGCACGAGGAGGTCTTTGACAAGGTACTGCTTCATTGCTAGGGCATCTCCCACACAACCGTGCAATAGGTTGGATGAATACCCGTCTATCCCAACGAGAAAAGCCCAAAATCAACTGGAGTCAAGGAGCGGCTGTGGCTACATTATTCCCCATCAGTAATTGCAGCCAGCGAAAGTAAGTGTTGACCCACAACTTCCTCCCATGCCATTGCTTCCAAAGGCAAAGAATACTGAAGAACTGTTTGCTCAGATTCAAGGTGGATACGGGAAGTTCCGTTGAGCCCTGCTCTCAACATTGATATAGGATCGGTGCCACGATTACATGGGGCTTTCCATTCAGCCTTCAGCAGAACTTGTGCAGGATCAGCCATATCGTACTCTTTCATCAGATGTATCCCGAGCTCTTCGAGGGAACCTGTGTCTTTGACGATCCGTCCCAGCATCGATGATATGGAATGCCTAAGCAGAGGGTATTAGGCCGCTAATGTATAGATATGCACAAATATGCGCCTTTGTGCGCTTTTGTGAAGCTTTTCAGCACAGTAAAGTGTGGTCGAATACAACCGTTTCCACGTATATCGCACTGAAAAGACTGATGGTAATGACCAAAGAAATCTGCTCTGTGCTTTACTTATAGTCGTGGAAGGATGTAAAAAGTATGGCATGTCGTGACATTAATCGTGCATACATGGAGACAACTTGAAGGACACCTAATGATCTGTTCAGCCAATGGGTTTCTAGGGCAGGATGCATCGAGATTCCGTTCTCGTCAAAAAGTAATTACAAAATTATTGTGAGTGATGCACCTGGGAGGAGGACAGTGTTAGTGAAGGCAGGTTTGGAATTGGACCATCGGCTATGGGTAACTTGTATATGTGTCCCTGACTGTACATGGATGCAATGCAGATCCCTAAATTTTGTTAATATATTCGATCCAGACTGAATCAATTCCAGAGTATGTATGTACTGCAGCACGATCATACGTCACGGTAAGATGGTTTCCAATTTATTTCCTTCTTGGGCACAAAACGAGAATAAATACCTCTCCCTGCCTCCTTCCCGTTGAGTATTGATTTTGTTACCTGGGGTTATGAATACATGTAAGTGAAACAATCTTGACATCTAACTTCAATAGTGATTTGAAAGGCCTGGCCTGAAGCCCTAAGCTGAGCCAGGCTGAACCGAGCCCTGAGGCCCTGAAAAGCTGAGCCGTAGGGGTGGGCTTGTTGAAGGCTCGGGCTCAGGCTTCATATTTTGAAAGCCTAAGCTGTTACGGTTTATTCATTTCTTTTTCCTTTTCTTTGTTTTACTCAGCCTAATTACTCATGTGCGATCGCAACGGACGCATTCTCACAGTACTATTATTAGCTTACCAAACGTGTATTTAAGTAGAGCCTCAGCTGGTCTAAACCCCAGCTTCGGCTAAGGTTTAATCTACCCAACTCGAACTCTGTTCTTCGGGACTACTTGCTCACAATCCGCTTTGACATCGCCTTTGACTTACTAGAGTATCTACCACCGAAGTGCGAGTGGTGATCCTAGTCCGATCTAAGTCGATTATTAGTTGGTTGTCAACATTTAGCCGAAGCTTGCTCAACGTTGCCCAGCACCATGCTGCCCAACATTTATATCTTTATCATCATACTCCTGGTAGCCGATTGGATTCTTCCACTCGTACTACCCGACCCGATCCTTACCATCGTCCTTATAGTCCTTGTGACTACACTCTTCGTTCTAGCCACCATCCCGGCACCACTGCTAGCAGCCCTACTCATGGCCGCATATACTGGCCTCCTCCGAATCTGAACCCATTCACCATTCTTTTCCGACTTGCTTCATTGCTAACGATTCTTCTGTTGGCATTGACAAGTACTTCCGACACAAGCGAAATCTTACTGATGACCGGTTCCAACTACGAAACCGACCTCAGCCTAATTATCGCCATTCTCATTGTCCTGACCATCCTCATCTTCCAAACGCTTGCACGTTACCTGTTGAGCTGTTACTCGTTGTAACAGTCGTATGGTAAATTGCAACCATTGGACTTTATGGAGGATAGACTCACGAACGGATGCCCTGGTCCGACGCCATTCCCGCTGTCTTCGCGACTTTTATACTCTTTTTCTTCTCCATTATTTTGTACCGACTACTCCGCTGTTTTCAACGACAGAGGAGAGTCCATGCCCAGCTCCCATTTCATTACGTTCCCAGCACTCCCGCCTACCCTCCTCCCGTAATTCACATTCCCGAGGCATCTCAGCAGACGATACGAGATGTCGAATCCAACGTCTCCGGGGGACATGGAGAATCCCTCTATGGATTGTCGCGGTCCAGCTCGCGATACTCAGAGTCAAGCACTGACTCCTACAGAAGCGCTACTGCCAAGTCAGCCGACTCCGTCGATATCACAGATACCAGGGGCGTATTCCTCGACAGAGGAGACTCGCCCCTACCAGGTCTCTTCGACCAGTCTTCAGTCCAGGACGAGTCAGGCTGCGCCAGAAGCCGAGGACAAGACATCAGGCATCTGGTCACGGGCGAAGAAAGCCCTGACACCGAGTTCGAAGGGGACGAGCTCACAGATCTCGAAAGGATCCGACTCGAAAACATCCTCGACGACCTCTACCCGAACATGGAGGAGGATGCAACCTATACCGGAGACAATTGGAGCGGGCGCTCCTCCACAAGGTGGACAGACGCCGACTGGGGAAGCGAACGAAGGAGATACGAAAGAAGGGGAAGAGAGGACTTCGATGAAGATTCCGGAGAGCTTGCCCTTGGGGCCTCCACCGCAACTACCGCCAGTTCAGATGGAGCAGGACCCCTTCTTCCTGCTTGGCCAACAGACCGGGGCCCCCCAGTCGGCTGGCACCCCAGCACCAGCTGGGTCTATGCCGACCCAGGGGAAGAGGCTCCTGTGGCCCGAGTCTCGTCCACGAGGGGCGTCTCTGTCCCCGAGCGCCCAGAGGCCCCAGCGACCGCCACCGTCCTCGCCAGGCCTGAACCGACGGATCAGCAGCTCTGGGAGGAATACCCAGAGTACAGCCCCGAAGAGCTTGGAACAATTGCCGGGGCCGGAGACCTTGCCCCCGTCCCCGCTTTTACACCGTCCGTCGCGGGTCGAGCATTCACCGACCCTGTCCCTAGCAACCAGCGTCCATGGATGCTTCTCTACCACACGCTCGTCGAGTCGCTCAACGTCCCTCGAAATGCCCAGGAGTCCCCAGAAGCAGAGGCCCGAATGGACCGAGCATGAGCGGCTGACACATGCACTCGACGTGCCAAAATCGCCGCCCTCCTCGGACCCAATGGCTTCTATGACCTCCCTGTTGAACCTGATGCCACCCACGCTGAGATCGAGAATAGGCAGTGAGCTGCTGCCCTTCGATACTCTGGGCTCGTCGAACGAGCAGGAACAGACCTCGAAGCCAGACGAAGGGCCTGGGAGGCCTACGAGTCGGAGATCAGCGACCCTGACTCCGACATCGGGCAGTGGAAGAGAAACAAGGAGATCAACAGACTCGCCAGAGAGAGGAAGGAGGCCAAGGATGCCGAGTCGGCCGCCAAACAGTTCCCTCAAGGGAGAGGTGATGAGGGCAGTCCGGACGGTCCTAGTCGATCCCATGGCGCCGCTTCCAACAATCTTTAATATCCTACCATGGCATGGACTATACGAAATAATGATGGAGGACATGGAACGAGACTCCCAGTGGCTTCTCACGGAGGCAGGGGAGGATTACCGACATGCAAAGTACATGGGGGACGTCTACCTCATGAAAAATATCCTGGAAGTCGAAACGTGGCACCGAGCTGCCCTAGTATGGAACCAGGTCCACCCCGATAACACGCGACCGGGGTGTGAACCCTATCGAAGACCTCAGCCGATGCCAAACCCGCTTGAGACAGAGGAGTTTTGGGCGGGCGCTGGACCTGAGGACCCAGAGGATACGTGGGATGATCCCGGTGCCGGGATGTCCAAGAAGGGCAAGGAATCCACAGTGCCGAGTCAGCCGCCGCCAGCACCGCCACTGCTAAAATACCCAGAAGGTTATCCCCCGCCAGGCGACAACCCCCATTTATGCTCGCTATCGCGACTGCCGAACGCGCCAGTCCCGCCAGTCCCGCCTCCGCCTCCGGACCCTATTCCCCCTTGGGAGTTGGCCCCGGGAGTGGTGAATAACCCTTGGAACGACGTAAAACCCAAACTGATCACACAGCCAGAGTACTTCTTCGGCGTGTCCTCAGACATTACGTGCTTCCTACATCACTGCGAAGTGTACTTTCAGGTGTTCCCAATGTATTACACCATGAACGACGAGGGGCAGAACCCCTATCGAATCACCTTCGCCCAAGGGTACCTACGCGGGGAGGCGCAGCAGTGGTGGGTGGACCAATACTACCGATATCGGGATCCACGGGGACATTGGAGGTTCCCCACCTGGAAAGAATTTTCACATGATCTGACAGTACAGTTCTGAGAAGTCACGGAACTTACGATATGGAAGGCAGAATGGAAGAAGGTGCAGCAGTCAGACTTCAAGTCCGCCGTAGAATTCTTCGCGAAGTTTGAGCGGTTAGCTCACAAGTGCGAAGAGTTCGGAGACAAGAAGCAGATGTTCGAGACCGTCGAAGCGGCGATAAGGCCAACGGTGCGAAAGACGGTTATGCATGGGGACAATGAGCGCCCCACAACCTACGCACAGTGGAAGGCCCGAGTCCTGAGGATCGATGCAAACTACAGGTATGATGTCGCCCAAGGGCTAGGCGGTAAGACCTCCCCGAACCAAGGCGGTTCGGGTCGAGGCAATCAATTGAAGGGCGCAGGCCAGGGTTCCAGCAGCGATAAGAAGGACGCCACTGGCACTACGTATGGCGGTGCAGGGCAGCCAATGGAAATCGACAAGTTACGATCCGACAAGCGCTGCTTCAAGTGTGGGAATACGGGGTGGAGCCGGGACCACAAATGCCCGACGGATAAGTCCAAATGGCTTCCCATCAAACTCCCACCTCGCAAAAAGCCCAATGTCCAACGCCTGCGCCAATTACTTGCTGAGGCCGAGAAGGAAGAATTAGGGAAGGACACAAAAGTCGAGGAAGTAAAGGAGGAGAAGTCATCAAAAGACGAGCCGGTGTCGAAATAAGCGATTCAATGACATCGGCTAAGGACTTAGTTTCTTCTGGTGCGCCCCCATGTAACAATAGTCGGACTTATACTATGTATGTAGATACCCCGTATGAACAATATACCAACTTTTTCGCCGCGTTACCAGTTGAAAAAACTAAGGAAGAAGAATCGCCAAATGACCACGGCGTAGGAGGGGATTTCCGCCACCCTATGCAGTCAGCGAAGGACAATGAACCCCTAGGGGCCGGTCCACCTCAGACACCCCCGCTCGACCAAACGGGGAAAGAACTGGAGAACCCAGTCAGCGCCTCAGGTCGAGACAAGATGGACACCAGACGTGGTGGTCGTTGCCCCGGCAGGGAGAATCGGCCGACGACTCCGACGGCAGGGCCCTCCTGCCCAGATGTAGGACAGGTCATCCCTACCGCCAGTGGTGGAAAAGCAGCTGAGGCTGGGACTCAAGGGGACCACCTACATTTAGTAGTGGCCTCATCCGCAAACAATGTCAACCCCCCTGACGAGCCAATATGTGTGCGTCTACCTAGAGTTTCCGAGAGTACTGCCGGCGTTAGGAATGAGGATAAGTATCGGATAACAGTGGAGGTTACAACGCCGCATGCAAACGCCCTTGGCCAGGGCTGAACACAGGGCAGCGAGCCCTCCTCCACCAACTCGTCGGAAGGTGACCAAATGCTGCCGAGGGGTCTTGACGACCAACCCGGTGACCAACTGCCACCTCGAGGCAAGAAATCCCGTGTCTCGCTGGAGGAAGTAGAAGATGAAGAAGCCCACCTACGGTCCGACATTCCGATCAGTACACCTAAGGGGAAGTCTTCTGCGACCCCCGATCCTGAACCGCAACTGGAGACCCGAAGACCCATCCCAGACACCTATTACGAACCCTTTGGGAGGCACTGGACCCGAAGGGCATTGCGACTCGCTACCAACGAATTGGCCACCTTCGCTGCTCTCAACCGATGGGTACACCCCCGTCGTACGGGAGAAGTGATGGTTGAATTGTGGGAGGCACTCAAAGAACAACCCGAGACTGCCGCAGAGGCTAGGAGTAAGTGGGAATGGATGGAGGACCTCACCAAACCACCGATGTACATACGAGGAAGGAAAGGGCGTAATGTATCAATTACCGTGCAGTTGGAAACCCTAGATACCCATGAGACGCACTCCCTAAAAGTGCTGGTAGACAGCGGGGCCACCGGTAGCTCTATAGACCACGCCTGGGCCCAGAGTCATGCTCTCAACCTCAAAAGGGTGGCCCGACCCGTTCTGGTTTATAATGCCGACGGCACCCAGAATAAGGGTGGTGACATCACTGAATATGCCGAGGTACGGCTACGCATCGGAGATCACGTGGAACGAATTGAACTAGCCGTGGTTGACCTAGGCACCACCCCCCTATTCCTCGGACATGATTGGCTGCAGAGACATAACCCGCTAATTGATTGGGACACCGGGGCAGTCACCTTGGCCCGCTGCACTTGTCGTAAAATTCCCTTTTCTCTCCCTGATACAGATCCTTCGTGTTGACAACCAACTAATAATCGACTTAGATCGAACTAGGATCACCACTTGCACTTCGGTGGTAGATACTCTAGTAAGTCAAAGGTGATGTCAAAGCAGATTGCGGGCAAGTAGGCACGAAGAATGGAGTTCAAGTTGGGTAGATTAAACCTTAGCCGAAGCTGGGGTTTAGGCCAGCTGAGGCTCTACTTAAATACACGTTTGGTGAACTAATAATAGTACTGTGAGAATGCGTCCGTTGTGATTGCATGAGAGTAATCAGGCTGAGTAATATGAAGAAAATGGAAAAAAAAAATGAATAAACTGTAACATTACCCCCTCCCTAAGACTCGTTCGTCCCGAATGAGTCCTCAGACTCCTCCGCGTTGTCGTCTGAAGAGGAATGTTTTGATTCTGAATAGAACGATGGCTCATTGCTCTCATCATCGTTGTCATCATCTTCATTTTTATCCCAATCTTCGGTAACTCGTTGTAGATGATCCACATCTGAGTCATCAGTATCGGGGTAGCTTTGTAATTGCTCGTCGAATGAGGATGTGTCGTCGATGGCATTGAGTTCTTCGGAGTGTACTGGTGCTGTGCATTGCGAAGAGGGAATGGTAATGACGTCGGAGACACACGGACTGTCCAGGTCATGATATTGGATCGGCAGATTTCGAGGTATTTTGTCGTCTCTACCAACTGTCTTTCCTTTGTCATTGACCATCCACCAAATCTTTTGGATACGGGCTTCGTAGTCGTTTACGAGTTCTTCGGCATTGGCCATGTCGGAACATTTCACCCACGAGTTCTCTTCTATAGGGTATCCCTTCCACTTTACCAAGTATTCGGTAATGGTTCGGCGGGTCCGCCCTCGACCAGTGACTCGGTCTCTTTCGCCTACAATCTCTTCAATCTCGTATTCTTCTTCGTCGTTGATCAGTTCTGGGGGTGGCCTCTCCGGGCGTGGTTGGTTTGGGAACTCGGGGGCATGGTATGGAGTCAGTAGCGACTCGTTGAAACGATTATGGATGTGCCACTTTATGGGGAGTTTCAGTTCGTAAGCTGATACTCCCTTCTTTGCCACAACGGTGAAAGGTCCTACTCTTCTATCTCCTAGTTTCTTCGTCGGGCGAGGAAGGTTCAGATTGGTGGAATCTAACCACACCTTGTCGCTGATCTGATATTCGAACGCCTCTCCTTTATGTTTGTCGTAGGCCTTCTTCATTGATTTGGCTGCTCGTTCGAGCGATTCTCTTGCCTTCTCCTGTACTTCCTGAATTCCCTGAACTAGCTTGGAGGCGGCCAGCACTGCATCTGGTCGTTGAGTAGTTTTGATAACTTGACCGTCCTGTCCAAAGACCACTTTATAGGGGGAAAAGCCCGTGGCTGAGTGCTTTCGATTGTTGTGAGTGAATGCGGCGAGTGGTAACCACTCGCTCCAGTCATCCTGACGGTAGCTGATGAACATCTTGAGGTACTTCTCGATCTCTTGGTTAACCCGCTCCGTCTGTCCATCCGTCTGAGGGTGATACGCCATTGAGGGATTCCCTGCGACTTGAATGAGAGCATAAAATTCCTTCATGAATTTTGATACGAAAATTGCCCCCCGGTCTGAGATGATTTTTTCTGGCATTATTCCGTACGGCACGTAGACGTGGTCCCGTAGAATCTTGGCAAAACCAAGGGACGATAGTTCTTCGGTGCATGCAATGGGAATTATGGTCTTGGAAAATCGGTCGACGATGACAAGAATTGAATTATTCCCTTTTGAATCGGGGAGCTTGGTGATCATGTCGACTGATATATGGATCCACGGGCGATTCGGGATTTCATTTGGGTGAAGAGGTGCCCTTTTGGGGCGATGATCTGCTTTGGTCCGTTGGCAAACCTCGCATCCCTTCATGTATGCCTCCACCTCACGCCGTATCCGAGGCCACCAATAGTCTTGGAGGATGAGTTCCTTCGTCTTTTCTATTCCAGGGTGTCCTGCAGTTACATGGTCATGTCGCAGGGCTATGATCTCTCCCCGCAACTGCCTATCCTTGGGAACGTAGATACGTCCATCGTACCATAGTAATTCTTGGTCACGTGAGACCCCCTTTTCATGATTGAGGGAGTTGGAGATGCCTTGGTCCCATTTGCGCGGGTCGTGAGTGGCGAGCTTGATCTTCTCATGCAGGTCCTCCATGGTGGGCATGACCAGGGCTCGGAAGTGAGCAGGCTTTAAGACTGTCATGTCCTGGTTATCGTCCTTTCCTTGATCATGGTCCGCTTGCCTGGACAACAAATCGGCTTTACGATTTTGGGCCCCAGGTTTGTGGTGTAAAGTGAACTGGTATTCGGCCAGTTCAGTTACCCACCGAGCTTGTCGTCGATTGAGTTTCTGGGGTTTTCTGAAGTATTGGAGATTGGAATGATCTGTCCAAATCTCGAAGTCCTCCCATGCGCCCATAAGATACTGACGCCATTCCTCCAACGCAATCATGATGGCGAGGAGCTCCTTGTCGTAGATCTCATAATTGCGTTCGGTAACTGATAGCGCCTTGGAAAGGAAGGCCACCGGTCGCCACTTTTCTTCCTGCCATTGGGATAACACCACCCCTATTGCTCCTTCGCTGGAGTCCGCTTCTACATGGAATTTCCCTTCGTCCTGCGGGATGGATAGGACTACATCCTCGTGAAATAGTTCTTTGAGCTTTTCGAACGCCGTCTGTTGGGCCTCCCCCCATTTCCACTCTACCTTGCCCGTAAGAACGGTAAGGGGTCTGACGTGCTTGCTGTAGTCGCGAATGAATCGGCGGTAGAAGTTGCAAAACCCTAGAAATGATTGGAGTTCTTGTTTCTTCGTCAGAATGGGCCAGTCCAGGAGGCCTGCGATTTTTATGGGGTCCATGCGGATCCTTCCCTCACTGATAAGCACGCCCAGGTACTCCGTCTCTTCTACTTCAAACTCGCACTTCTCGGCTTTTAAGAAGAGCTTATTATCGCGGAGAATCCGGAGTACTTCGCGTACTATGCGCCTATGGTCCTTCTTGGTTTTGGATGCAATAAGGATGTCGTCGAGATACACCGATACTTCTCCAGCAGTTATAAGGTCTTTGAAGATGTCATTCATCATCCACTGGAAGGTTGCTGGTGAATTCGTGAGCCCGAAGAACATTACTAGGGGCTCGTAGAGACCACGATTGGTTCGAAAGGCAGCCTTCCATTCGTCCCCCTGCTTTATTCTAACATTGTTGTACCCCCACCGTACATCCAACTTGGTGAAGTACTTGGCTCTCTTCAGCCGGTCCATGAGTTCTCTGATGAGTGGTAGCGGGTATCGGTTCTTGATGGTCATTTCATTGAGCTTGCGATAATCTTGGACCGGTCGAAGTTTCCCATCCTTCTTCTTGACAAAGAAGAAAGGGGACGCCATTGGAGATTTAGATGCTTGAATGCGCCCGGTAGACAAGTTTTCGTCCAAAAACTTGTCTAACTCTTCTTGTTCCATGGGATTGAGAGGATAGACCTTGCAGTCTAAATTGGCGTTGGCATTTGGGATTAATTTGATGGTGTGGTCCCAAGGTTTCCGCGGTGGCAGCTCATCGAAATTTTCTTTTGCAAAGACGTCCTCGAAGTCCCTGTACTCTCCTGGAACTATCTCCTCGAAGGATTTCACCACTTTGCGAGCATTGGCTTGAGCGGCCAATTCGTTCGCCTTAGTGCCCATTGCTCATACATGGAACGCCTCTTCAAAGTCGATAACTAAGATCGTATCCCCCTCTTCATATTCTTCCCACTTGGACGTAGGGTCCGTGTCGGGGAGAGAGAAAGGGATTTTTCGGCAAGCGCAGCGGGCTAGGGTAACTGCCCCGGTGTCCCAGTCGATTAGCGGGTTATGTCTCTGCAGCCAATCATGTCCAAGAAACAGGGGGGTGGTGCCTAGGTCGACCACGGCTAGTTCTATCCGCTCCACGTGGTCCCCAATGCGCAGCCGTACTTCGGCATATTCCGTGATGTCGCCTCCCTTGTTTTGAGTGCCATCGGCATTATAAACCGGAACAGGTCGAGCCGCCTTTTTAAGGTTGAGAGCGTGATTCTGGGCCCAGGCACGGTCTATGGAGCTGCCGGTAGCTCCGCTGTCTACCAGCGCTTTCAGGGAGTGGGTCTCGCGAGTGTCTAGCGTCTCCAACTGCACGGTAATTGATACGTTACGCCCCTTCCTTCCTCGTATATACATGGGTGGTTTCATGAGGTCCTCCATCCATTCCCATTTACTTCTAGCCTCTGCAGCGGTCTCGGGTTGCTCCCTGAGTGCCTCCCACAATTCCGTCGTTACTTCTCCTGTGCGGCGGGGATGCACCCATTGATTGAGAGTGGCAAGGGCGGCCGACTCGTTGGTAGCGAGTCGCAGCGCCCTGCGCATCCAATGCGTCCCGAAGGGTTCATAGTACGTGTTCGGAACGGCTTTTCAAACCTCGGCTACGGGTTCGGGGTCAGACACTGCAGGTGACTCCTTCCTGGGGGTTAGAGTCGGGATATCGGACTGTAAGTGTGCTTCTTCATCTTCTACTTCTTCAAGCGAAATGGGGAGTGTCTTGCCTCGAGGTGGCAGTTGGTCACCGGGCCGGTCGTGAAGGCCCCTCAGCGGCATTTGGTCACCTTCCATCAAGTGGGTGGAGGAGGGCTCACTGCCCTGTGTTCGGCCCTGGCCAAGGGCGCTTGTGCGCGGTGTTGTAACCTCCACCATGATCCCATACTTAACCTCATTCCTAATGCCGGCGGTACTCTCGGAGACCCTAGGCAAACGCACACATATTGGCTCCCCAAGGGGGTCGACATCGTTTGTGGATGAGGCCACTACTAAATGTAGGTGGTCCCCTTGGATCCCGGCCTCAGCTGCTTTTCCGCCACTGACGGGAGGAACAACTGGGGCTGAAGGCCCACCCGTCGGAGTCATCGGCCGATTCTCCCTGCCGGGGCAATGACCACCACGTCTGGCGTCCATCTTGTCCTGACCTGAGGTGCTCGCTGGGTTCTCCAGAACTTTCCCTGTTCGGTCAGGTGGGGGTGTCTGAGGTGGACCGGCCCCTAGGGGTTCATTGTCCACTGCTGACCGCATAGGACGGCGGAAATCCCCTCCTACGCCATAGGCATTTTGCGATTCTTCATCCTTAACTTCTTCCACTGGTAACGCGGCGAATAGATTGGTATATTGATCAAACGGAGTACCTACATACGTAGTATAAGTCCGACTACTATTACAGAGTTGCGCACCAGATGAAACTAAGTCCTTCGCCGGCATCGTCGAATCGCTTATTTTGACGCCGGCTCATCTTTTGATGACTCCTTGACCTCTTCAACCTTTGTGTCCTTTCCTAACTCTTCCTTCTCGGCCTCGGCGAGTAATTGTCGCAGTTGCTGGACGTTGGGCTTTTTGTGAGGGGGGAGTTTGACGGGAAGCCACTTGGACTTATCCATTGGGCATTTATGGTCACGGCTCCATCTGGTGTTCCCACATTTGAAGCACCGCTTGTCGGATCGTAACTTGTCGATTTCCATTGGTTGCCCCATGCCACCATACATGGTTCCCATGGCATCCTTCTTGTCCCCACTGGAGCCCTGCCTCTTTGACTGATTTTGGCTGCCTTGACCCAAACCGCCTTGGTTCGGGGAGGTCTTACCGGTCAGGCCTTGGGCGATGTCATAACGATAGTTTGCGTCGATCCTCAAGACCCTCGCCTTCCACTGCGCGTAGGTTGTGGGGTGCTCGTTGTCCCCATGCATAACTGTTTTGTGGACTGTTGGCCTAATCACCGCTTCTATCGCTTCAAACATCTGCTTCTTGTCATTGAATTCCTCACATTTATGGGCTAGACGTTTGAACTTGGCGAAGAACTCCACCGTGGATTTGAAGTCTGATTGTCGGATCTTCTTCCACTCCTGCTTCCATATCGCTAACTCGGCTACTTCACGGAATTGGATGGTGAGGTCACGGGAAAACTTGTCTCACGTCGGAAATCTCCAGTGCCCCTGCAGCATCTGATAGCGGTAGTATTGATCATTCCACCACTGTTGAGCTTCTCTGCACAAATAACCCATTGCGAAGGTGATCCGATAGGGGTTCTGCCCTTCGTCGTTCATGGTGTAGTACATGGGGAAAACCTGGAAGTACACCTCACAGTGATGGAGGAAGCACGCGATGTCCGAAGATACTCTGAAGAAGTACTCTGGCTGCATGATCAATTTGGGCTTCACATCGTTCCAGGGATTATTCGCTGCACCCGGGGCCAGCTGCCAAGGAGGAATGGGGTCCGGAGGCGGTGGCGGAACTGGCAGAATTGGCGCGTTCGGGGGTCGTGACAGCGAGTGCAGATGGTGGTTATTGCCAGGTGGCGGGTAGCCTTCCGGGTACTTGGGTGGTGGTGGTGCCGACGGTGGTTGAGTCGGCACTGTGGATTCTTTTCCCTTCTTGGACATCCCGGCACTGGGATCGTCCCACATATCGTCTGGATCGTCGGGGCCTGCGCCCACCCAAAACTCTTCGGTCTCGAGTGGGTTAGGCATTGGTTGAGGCCGACAATAGGGTTCGCACCCTGGTCATTCAGCGTCGGGGTGTACCTGGTTCCACACCAGGGCAGCTCGGCGCCAGGTTTCCACCTCCAGGATATTCTTCATGAGGTATACGTCCCCCATGTATTTCGCATGTCGGTAATCTTCTCCTGCCTCCGTGAGGAGCCACTGGGAGTCCTTCTCCATGTCTTCCATCATGATCTCATACAGTCCATGCCACGGTAATATATTAAAGATTGTGGGAATCAGGGCCGCCAGATTGACGAGGACCATTTGGACCGCCCTCATTACCTTGCCTTTGAGGGAGCTGTTTGGCGGCTGACTTGGCATCCTCGGCCTTCTTCCTCTCTCTGGCAAGTCTGTCGATCTCCTTGTTTCTCTTCCACCGCCCGATGTCGGAGTCGGGGTCGCTGATCTCCGACTCGTAGGCCTCCCAGGCTCTTCGTCGGGCTTCAAGGTCTGTTCCTGCTCGCTCGACGAGCCCAGAGTATCGAAGGGCGGCAGCTCACTGCCTATTCTCGATTTCGGTGCGGGTGGCGTCGGGTTCGACAGGGAGGTCATAAAAACCGTTGGGTCCGAGGAGGGCGGCGATTTCGGCACATCGAGTGCGTGTGTCAGCCGCTCGTGCTCAGTCCATTCGGGCCTTGATTTCTGGGGACTCCCGGGCATTTCAAGGGACGTCGAGCGACTCAACGAGTGTGTGGTAGAGAAGTGTCCACGGATGCTGATTGCTAGGGACGGGGTCGGCGAATGCTCATCCCGTGACTGACGGGGTAAAAGGGGTGACGGCGGTGAGGTCCCCGGCTCCGGCAACTGTGTCAAGTTCCTCGGGGTGGTAATCCAGGAACTCTGACCAGAGCTGCTGATCCGTCGGTTCAGGCCTGGAGATGGCGGGAGCGGGTGCTGGGGTCGCTGGGCGGACGGTGATAGCGAGGCCCCTTGTGGTCGGCTCTCAAGCCATAGGAGCCTCTTCCCCTGGCTCGGCGTAGACCCAGCTGGTGCTAGGATGCCAGCCAACTGGGGGCCCCCTGTTTGTCAGCCAAGCAGGAAGAACGGGTCCTGCTCCATCTGCACTGGTGGTAGTCGCGGCAGAGGCCCCAAGGGCAAGCTCTCCGGAATCGCTGTCATAGTCGTCCTCCTGGGTGACTCTATATCTTCTGCTCTCGCTTCTCCACTCTGCGTCTGTCCAGCATGTTCCTGACCTTCCACTCCAGCTATCTCCGGTATAGGTCGCATCTTCCTCCTTGTTCGGGTAGAGGTCACTGAGGAGGTCTTCGAGTCAGACTCTTTCGAGGTCTGTGAGCTCGTCCCCTTCGAACTCGGTGTCAGGGCTTTCCTCGCCCTTGTCCAGAGGCCTGGTGCCTTGTCTTCGGTCTCAGTCGGCGCTTGACTCGCCTTGGACTGGAGACTGATCGAAGAGGCCTGGTAGGGGCGAGTCTCCTCTGTCGAGGAGTACGCCCCGGGTATCGGTGATGTTGACTGAGTCGGCAGACCCGGCGGTAGCGCTTCTGTAGGAGTCGGTGCTCGACCCTGAGTATCGCGAGCTGGGTCGTGACGATCCATAGAGGGATTCTCCAGGTCCCCTGGAGACGTTGGATTCGACATCTTGTATTGTCTGCTGAGATGCGGCGGGAATGTGTATTACTGGTGGGGGGTACGCGGGAGTGCTGGGAACGTAGTGAAACGGGAGTTGTGCGCGGACTCTCCTCTGTCGTTGAAAACAGTGGTGTAGTCGGTACAAAATAATGGACAAGAAAAAGAGTGTAAAAGTCGCGAAGATGGCGGGAATGGCGTCGGACCAGGGCATCCGTGATCAGATCTATTCTCTGTTGAGTCCGACGGTTACATTGGACCATAAGATGGTCAACGCGAGGATAGTGAGGGCGGCAAGTACAGCGATTATTAAGTTGAGGTCGGTCTCGTATGTGGAACCGGTCATCAACGAGGAATCGTCTACTTCAAAGGTACTTGTCAAAGCAAGCAGGATTACTGCCAGCAAAGAGGCAAGTTGGAGGGATAGGTGTGATAGATTCATATTTTTGTTTAGATTCATAAAAGGCCAACGTAGGCCGCTACTAGTGAGATCGCTAGTAGTGGTGCCGGGATGGTGGCTAAAACGAACAGAGTAGTCACAAGGACTATGAGGACGACGGTGAGGATTGGGTCAGGTAGTACGAGTAGAAGGATCCAGTCGGCTACCAGGAGTATGATAATGAAGGTATAAATGTTGGGCAGCATAGTGCTGGGCAACGTTGAGCGAGCTTCGGCTAAATGTTGACAACCAACTAATAATCGACTTAGATCGAACTAGGATCACCACTCGCACTTTGGTGGTAGATACTCTAGTAAGTCAAAGGTGATGTCAAAGCGGATTGCGGGCAAGTAGGCACGAAGAACGGAGTTCGAGTTGGGTAGATTAAACCTTAGCCGAAGCTGGGGTTTAGGCCAGCTGAGGCTCTACTTAAATACACGTTTGGTGAACTAATAATAGTACTGTGAGAATGCGTCCGTTGTGATTGCATGAGAGTAATCAGGCTGAGTAATATGAAGAAAATGGAAAAAGAAATGAATAAACCGTAACACTTTGGCCAGATGGGACGAATATGAAGAGGGGGACACTATCTTAGTGATTGATTTTGAAGAAGCATTCCATGTACGAGCAATGGGCACTAAGGCCAATGAACTAGCCACCCAGGCCAATGCTCGTAAAGAAACGAAATCCTTTGAGGAGATAGTACCAACCGAATATAGGGATTTCGAGGATGTCTTCGCCAAGGAGAACTTTGATGAGTTACCTCCGTGGAAACCATGGGACCATGCCATCGAGTTGATCCCCAACGCCAATGCCAACCTGGACTGTAAGGTCTACCCTCTTAACCCCGTGGAACAAGAGGAGCTGGATAGGTTTTTGGACGAAAACTTATCCACCGGGCGCATTCAAGCCTCCAAATCTCCGATGGCGTCCCCATTTTTCTTCATCAAGAAAAAGGACGGTAAACTTCGTCCGGTCCAGGACTATTGCAAGCTCAATGAGATGACCATTAAGAATCGGTACCTGTTACCACTCATCGGAGAGCTTATGGACCGGCTGAAGAGGGCCAAGTACTTCACCAAGTTGGACGTGCGGTGGGGGTACAACAATGTTAGGATAAAGCAAGGGGATGAGTGGAAGGCCGCCTTTCGAACTAATTGCAGCCTCTATGAACCGCTGGTGATGTTCTTTGGGCTCACGAATTCACCAGCCACTTTTCAGTGGATGATGAACGACATTTTCAAGGACCTTATCACCGCCAGGGAAGTGTCGGTCTACCTCGACGACATACTTATCGCATCTAAAACCAAGGAGGATCACAGGCGCATAGTGCATGAGGTACTCCGGATTCTCCACGAAAACAAACTATTCCTCAAAGCGGAGAAATGCGAATTTGAAGTGGAAGAAACAGAGTACTTGGGCGTGCTCATCAGCGAGGGAAGGATCCGCATGGATCCCGTAAAGATCACCGGCCTCCTGGATTGGCCTGTTCCGTCAAAGAAGCAGGAGCTACAATCGTTTTTGGGCTTTTGCAACTTCTACCGCTGATTCATTCGTGACTATAGTAAACACATCAAGCCCCTTACCACTCTCACGGGGAAGGTGGAGTGGCGATGGGGGAATGCTCAACAGGAGGCGTTCAAAAAGCTCAAAGAACTGTTCCGCGAGGATGTGGTTCTAACTATTCCGTTGGACGAAGGGAAGTTCCGAGTGGAAGCAGACTCCAGCGAGGGAGCAATTGGAGCAGTGTTGTCACAATGGCAGGAGGAGAAATGGCGACCGGTGGCCTTCCTCTCCAAAGCATTATCCGTTACCAAATGAAACTATGAGATTTACGATAAGGAACTCCTCGCCATCATGATCGCGTTAGAGGAGTGGTGCCAGTATCTTATGGGCGCGCGAGAAGACTTTGAGATTTGGACAGATCATTCCAACCTTCAGTACTTCCGAAAGCCCCAGAAGCTCAACCGACGACAGGCCCGGTGATGTGCTCGGTAACGGGCAGCGTGCAAATGAAACTAGCGTCTAGATCGTCAATCTAGATACTAAATCACACACACACACACACAATCACCAATGTATATAAGTTCGAGGGTGAGTACGATAGAAGCACTCGCGATGTACTTAGATTTAGATAATCTAGTGGGGTTTTGCCTGAAAACAACTTCAATTCTTCTTTCGATGTGTTTTACACAAAGTACACTAGTCCGCGATAGCGGGGTTTTATGAACTTGTTTTGTAAGGTATAGTCGAGCAAGTTATGCTCGTTTCGACGTCGTCTAGAAGAACTTCTAGCGGACACTTCAAATAATCAAACAACCAAAGACTCCGAGGTCTACAAAGAGTGCAAAATCACTCTACAAAGAACGCTCAGGTTCTGACTTCAAGTACAAGACTTGCAAAGAGTACACAGACTCTGGAGTTCCTTGAACTTGACGATTGTTCGAACTTAAAGCGTTCTAGGGCTTATTTTACTTCAACTAGATGAGGTCTTTTGATTTAAAGTCGACTCAGCACGTCTAGATCGCTAATCTTGGAGAGAGAGAACACGAGGCCTTTGTCCGCGGAGCAGTTCAATTAACTAGCAAGGCGCAAACACGGGGACGGCTCTACTTCCTACTTAACTCTTCTAGATTACTGTAGTCGCCCTTATGGGTTGACTTTGGTAACTTAATTCACTTCAGTCGAGGATATGCAATAAAAACCAGTGATTGATTAGGTAGCTATACAGGCTACTAGCACAAACGCGGGGGGAATGCTTTCCTGCCGTTATGCGTCTAGTCGCTGCTAATTTATACGATTCGTGTTTTAGGTATAGGAGCCCGTATCTACAGTAATTATGGTACGAGCTTTGGAATTAATACAAACAGTGAGTCACTATCCTACAAGTATCGCGCCATTCCGTAGTTTCTATTCAGTTCGACATGACTGCGCCGGGTTATTCTGTCGCCGAGGAGTGCCCTACTAGTCCGTGGGTGCTCCTTCTTCCGTCTGCAAGGCCTGCCGTGTGCTGTATGTATTGAATACTGCGGTATGCGCAGGATCTCGAGGATGTAACCACCGATCGCGATCGACTGCAGGTCCGAGATTGTATTCTGTTGATCACTGCACGATCAAAGTCGGTCATCTCGGTACCCAACGCGGCTATTCATTCTTCCAAGGTTATTCCTTTCCTAGCCTGAGTTGATCTCGAAAGCTGATCTGTTTCTCGACTTAGCAATTTTTCCTGACAGGTTCTTTCTACTTGTCGAGGCGACGAGGCATCTAGTTCGTTCCATTCTTCAACTTCTTGGTTTTTATACTCCATACAGACGAGTCCCCGAGATTTGACTGTAATAGTCTTGTTTAGGTAGGGCTTAGCTTGGCGTGTTGATGGCTGGTAGAATTGACTCTTCGAGATGTCGTTTCTAAGTCCGTTCTGTACTGCCGTGCTTTCATTCTTTATGTAGTATTTAGCTACCAGCGCGAAGCCTCCACTGTAGCCCTCTGTACCGCTTGTAGATTGCATAAACTGATGTAAAATCGCAAAATCTATGGGTAGCCTGATACCAGGCGTATCATCTCCCCCTTACTGTAATAGTGACTGTCCCTAGTCACTTGTGTCTTGTCCAGACTCAGTAATGGAGTGCCATGGTACTTCTTTATTTGTTCTCTGTAGGATCCTAGATGTTCTCGCACTTCGCGTTTGGAATCCCCATGGGGTATCTTCGCGTTGTCTTACAAATCAGCATTTCATCATGATTTTCAGGGTTTGACAGCCGCGATCAATATTAAACTTATTTTTAGTTCAATTCATGTCGCGTCCATCTTTATTCTTAGTGAACTCGTTACGAATTCCTTTGTTCACACTTGTATTGATTCTTCTTGCTTAGCCCTTCACAGGTCTGTCCTCGGTGTCGGCCGTGGGTTCAGACTCAGCCTGTAGCCGGGAAACAGCCTTCGAGGCGGACTTCTAATTTTATTTCGAAGTCTTCTCGAAACAACTCCGTTTGTTTTTCTTTGCTTCTCTACTCGTCGAGATCTGTCTACGCCTACTACGCGACCATTTCTCTTTTCTAGTCTTTGTTTTTCTACTTTTCTCGTGTGCTTCCAATGTCTTTCGAAACTCTTCGTAACCTCTGGCCTTCTTTGACTCCCATGTTCTCGCCTGGGGCCGCTCTTACGATTCCAGCCATGCGTCGCGCGCGACTACTGAAAGAGGCAGCGCCAGCAGCCGTGAGTTTGATCTTCTGTTCGAGACCATTGTTGAACACGCTAATCTCGGCGTCTAGGTTGGTATTCTCAAGGCTGCCAGGGTGCGACCCAACGTTGAGTATCGAGGCTTCGCCCTCAACCTGGCCTACACGCTTTCTTTGGTTGCCATCGAGATTTCCAAGGAGATGTATGATGAGCGGTGGGATGAGTTGTCGTTGACTCCTCACGAGGCGCCCTACGTGCGTTTCTTCTCTTCATTTTATCTTCTTTTACGACTAACTTTCGTTTCCTCGCCCTGACTAGGCCATCCATTTCTCTGTCAACGAGCCAGCGCCAAAATTCATGCCGCGATTGTCTCAAACGGTTCCAGCCCCATCTGGTTCCTCTTCAAAGGGCAAAAGCAAGACTCAGGCAAGTACTTATTTTTCTAAGTTCTTTCCATGTCGCCTAGATCTGACCTTGATTTAGCCCAAGTCAAAGAAAGGCGTGGTTTCTGTCAAGAAACCGCAAAAGTTCGCTAAGGGCCAGACGGCAGGTCCAACTTCCATGCCCGAGGATACGGATGATGATGACGATGCCAGTAACTCTCTTGACGAGGAGTCGGTAGTCGTTGCGAAACCTTTTCGTCCCCCTGCTTCGCAGGGAAGTCCTTCCAAGCGTACAAAACCTGGTCCCAATCGTCACTCTGTTGCTGGTGCGTGATATTCTTTTTGTCTTTCATTCTTTCAATGTTAACTTCTGTTTTTATCTTCCTGTCTAGCTGTTCCTCCGTCCGTCGACTTGCCTGTTGGTGTAGTTGAGGAACAAGTTATTCGTACTCGCGGAGAGAAGAGGAAGCGCGAGGCTGCGATTGCCGCCACGGAGTCTCATGTTGAGACTTCAAATGTTCGCGATGAGAGCCCAGAGCTCCCGAGGAAGATGACGAAACAGCATATGGCACAGCTCAGTCGACAAGCTGCCGCCCAGGTGCCTTGTAAGTCTTTCTTGGTTATCCGTTGTTGTTTTTATTGACGAACCCTCTTCAGCGCGAAATATTGCCTTCGACCCGGTCACCATGCAGCCAGTAGATGCTGATGAAGTTCGTTGGCTGGCTACCGCGACCATGGATGTAAATCCGTTTCCTATCTCTTGTTACTCTTTTCATTTATAGTCTTTCCTGTTTTCTTAGCCCAAGGTTCCCTGCTCACTTTGTGCCGTGGGCAGCCAGTCTAAGCCCTGTGAATTCATGGGCTGGGGTGTTCCTTGTGGGAACTGTCAAAGGGGAAAGAAGGTGGTTTGTTCGTTCAAGGCTAGTCCTCAAGAGCGGTACCGAGCACGCATCTCGATACACCCATTCGTGGAGAGGACGCCCGACAGTAAGTACCTCCTTCACTATTTCCTTTATTTACGCTGATTGTTTTTCTTATCACAACCTCTAGATCTTCGCCGACTCCTCGGGATGGCCGAGTACTTGATCAAGGCCTTTGATAGTGCCTGCGAGACCGCTGGCCGTCTGTCCGAGCTTCTTTGCGACACTTGCAAGGACATCGATGCCGTTATCCGGGACACCGTTGAGTATGAAGGTCGTGTCGTGGCCGAGGAGTCCCTTGTTACTGACGTATCAGCTGTCAACGGACTCCTCAATGGGTTTTCTGCTCAAGAAGTGGAAGTCTCGATGACTCCAGAGAATGAGGACCAAACTGGTCCTTCTTTGTTTTCATTGAGTTGTTAGTTTTATCCTGTTCTCATTTCTTCTCTTCTTTCTTTTACTGACTTCTGTTATTTTGGGCAGACGATGCATCTTCCCCAAAGCGAGATGAAGCTCTTTGTCGCGAAGAGGGGGGTGGTGGCGAAATGGACGCCGACGGAGACTTGGATGCAGAGGTCTGAGTATGATCTCGATCCGTGTATCTCGAGCCTTCTTGCTCATCGAGATCTACTCAGGCCTTGGTCTTTCTCTTGGGTTCCGCCTGGTTTTCTTGTGCCTCCGGGCTTTTTCTTTTCTGTATTTATTGTCTGTGCAGTGCGCCTTCGGGCAGAATTATATATGTCTAACCAGCCGGTCACCTTGGCCTTTAAATGAATAATTATATTTCATCTTGTCCTCTTCTGTGCAATCTTCTAAGAGTGTAAGGTATCTTTTTAAGAATTTAACCACCCCTAGGTGCCTTCTTAGGTTGCCTCGATGACTTAGTTCTATTTACTGTTTGCCTTATTTTTAGACTTGGGTTATTTTAAGTCACCGGACACTCCGCGCCTGATCTCGGTAGTTACCAAGTTAAATCAAAAGTGATCGCTCGATCTCTTCTAAGTTCAGCCGGCTCTTATTTCTGTATTTTAGGAGTCTTCGAGCGTTTATTTGTATGGCTAGGTAGTTAAACACATGTATGCTCCATATATATTTTCTAGGAATGTGAATTCCGCAAAAATTTCTCTAATCTCGGAGTTCCATGTCAACCCCTCCCCCATACTATAAAAATTAATGTCCTCGTTGAAGTAGAAATCGTTCCAACTCGCCTCGACGACTTAGAACACTCCACGCTCTTTACACTCTGGTCTACACACTTATTACTCGCATTCACCATGTCCGCCAGCTCCGAAATTCCCGTCGATCTCGCCGCTCTCGTTGCCAAAGCCAACAATGCCATGCGTTTCTGCGACCAGCTCTTCGAACTCGGTGTCGACGTCGGCAAGCAGCTCGAGCAATGCAAGAAACTGTTTGGTTTCGGTGTCAGTCTTTTCTCTAATACATTCGCATGCGATCTCGAGTGAC